>NC_134129.1:7470000-8075000 GCF_040939455.1 Microcebus murinus
CAAGTTGCTGCAAATGACATTTTTCATTCCTTTTTATGGCTGAAGAGTACGCCATAGTGTATATGTGTGTGTGTGTGTGTGTGTATGTGTGTGTGTATCACATTTTCTTTATCTACTCATGAATTGATGAGCACTTAGGTTGTTTGCACATCTTTGTGATTGTGAATTGTACTGTGATAAACATTCGAGTGCAGGTATCTTTTTGATAAAATAACTTCATTTCTTCTGGATAGATACCTAATAGTGGGATTGCTGGATTGAATGGTAGGTCTAGATTTATTTGTTTGAGGACTCTCCATACTGTTTTTCATTGAGGTTATACTAATTTGCAGTCTCAACAACAGTCTATAAGTGTTCCTTTTCCTCTGCAACCATGCCAAAATCTATTGGTCTTTGACTTTTTATTAATGACCATTCTAATAGGGGTAAAGTGGTGTTTCATTGTAGTTTTAATTTGCATTTACCTGATGGTTAGAGATGTTGAACATTTTTTCATATGTTTTTGGTCATTTCTCTATCTTTTTTCTAAAAACTAACCAGAATCTATAAGGAACTGAAACAAATCAACAAGAAAAAAACAAACCCCATCAAAATGTGGGCAAAAAAACATGTTTAGTCATATTTGAAATCAGATGAGAAGATTTCAAACCAAGGATCAAAAAGCACCAATTAACTAATTAAAACCAGTGTTCAGAATAGCAGTCAAAATTCTGTTGTGCTAGTGGTGTATGTGGATGTTGTAGAAATACATGCCTCCATGAGAAACTATAGTCATATGTGATGTTCGTAACATTTGTGCATGTCTCACGTTGCCCTCTGGCTGTCTATTGAAGATTATGTAGTTCTTCTTCAAATAATGTTTTTAAATGAAAACAACAAAATTCATGCAATTACAAAATAAATCACTTATACTGAAATTTAGTTATCAAAATATTTAAAACCAAAATTGAAAGAGATAGAGTAATATATGTGCTTCCTTATCAGTGTATTAAATAACAAGATCTAGACATGGTTTCAAAACCTGAAATTTTATATTAATAATAAATGCAAATATGTCTTAAGATTTTTCATCATCCATAGTCTTATATGAGCATAACTGTATTTCATGTTGGTTAATAATTCACAGATGTTAGTAACATGGTAGTCTGTTATTTGTATTCATAATGTAAAAGAACAATAATTTTCAGCTAAAGGCTTATAAAAAACATAGATGTAGCTAATATTTTCCCACTCTCATTGATAGACTGCCTGACTTATGTTCATAAATCCCAGGTTAAATCCCTTTATCAGAAAGTTGATCAGGTGAGAATATCAAAGAAATAATATTCTTATGTCAGTGACAACTAGCCAAGCCACAAAAAATTAGTTAGAAGAGAATAATGAGGGGAAATAGGCAAAAGGTTTCATTTACTTCCAAATAAGCAGACATTATACTGACTTTCCCCACAATTTTTAGCTTTTTCATCTTTCAGTGGCTGTGTGACTATCCTTTGAATTGTAGCTGGACATATGAATAGACAGAACACGATAAGATACTTTTTGAACATCAGCTATATTCCTTCTCTCTTGGTTCTTTCCCCTTTTTCTCTCCCATAACATCCCACCTTTAATTCAAGTAGTAAGAGTTTCTGTATGAATTGTCTTCAGAGAAAGAATATAAGAGGTTTATATACACCCAACTATTTAGGGAATCAAAGGAGATTAAGATACAAGGATATTAAGATATAAGGATATAAAATGCACAAGGGAAATGGTATTTTACACATGACAGACAATTCTAATCCAACTAACAAATGATCCCCTGGGCTTGGAATAGGTGATGAGATGGAAGGAATGTATGAAATCAGAGGTTGATTTGAGAGAGAGGCTCTGCATGTTGCTTCTTTGGCAGATGGTAAGGTCCTGAAAAGGAACATCTGTTCAGGTGATTCAATGCAGACAGAACCTTAGAAAGCTGTGGAGAGTTTCAAAGCCCAATATTTCATGAAAGTTACTCTTATGTGTAGAAAAGCAATACCTAGGGGACTTATCAGACAAGGAAGACCAAGGCATGTCAGTAGTGATCTAGGTGGGAGAATAGGGCTATGGATAGCAATGGATAGCTAAGGACCAGTTGGCTTTCCCATCCTTTGCCTAAAAGTACATTGTTGATATATAAAGCACTGGAATTCATACATACACTATGGGCACATAAAAACATTCATTAGCAGGAATTAAATTTCCTCAACTCCAGTATTAAGGGGGATTCTAAATTTTTTAAAGACCTGGGTGTTTAATAACTTTATGTTGCATACCTGAGTTTATACACTTAGTTTCATAAATATTTCAGAAGTCAACCTGCCAGAGTAGAAGCTAACTAACCCAGGATGTAAGGGATGGTATTTGGATGGTAGACACAGGCAGATCTGTATCCTGCTCTACATCACTGCCACTGTTCCCCACAGAATCACATACTAAAGAAATGTCAAAAGGCAGTAAAGCCAAATCTTCCAATGTAGGAAACTCTGGTTAGGCAGGTTGGAACATGTGCACAATTTCTCTGATCAAGACAACCCCTGAGTCTTATCAGGATCCACACAAATGTGTGAAGGGACAAAAGTGTATAGAATGGGAATTGGTTGGGCCACAATGTCTATATCTATCTGGAAGCATGGGCCTACCAGTGTCCAGGAAGCTGAACAATCAATTAATTATTCTTTCTCCTTGTCTAAATAGTATGAATAGAGAAGAATGATTCAGAAGATATTTAAGGAGAGAGAGAACACTCAAATGCTTTTACTCAATCTCATATATATGATTATTACATATTAATCATATATATGATTATTAAATATTAATCATATTAATGTGTATAATGATAATATATTATATTAATCACACTAATGTCATATATAATACTAATTACATATGATTATTTATACATATAAAGGGAAAGTGGCCTACAATTCATATTTCCATCTATATTTTTTAAGAATCTATGAATTAATACAGTGACTTTATCTGTGTGTAGCTCTGCAGAATAGAAGGTTTGGATTTTTGAGTCCCCAACATTTCTTAGTTGGATTATACCATCTGTTTTAAAAAAATGTTTAAAGTAATAAGCACTTAGAAAGTACTAAATTCAGGCAAAAACAAATAATGAATCTTTATCTGAAGGCTTCTATTGTGGTTACACATTTCGCAAAAATAGTTATTGGAATGCAGAGGGAGAAAGAAGTTGACATAGTATTTGATGAAGTAATAAGAAAAAATATGAAAGGATAGATGAAAAGCACTTTATCAGAGGCCTTAAAACAAGTTTCCCTTTTATTTCATGCATATTTGTACTGTTGTTTAGTTTTTTTCTTTTTAAGACACTTTTCCTTGTTGAAAATACGTTGCACTATTCTTTGGATTCCTAACCCACTGCTGAAGTCAGATGACAACACATTTGCAGCTCTTGGCACCCCAATCCCCTGCTGTCAGGATTGTAAATGATGCCACTTTTCAACAAAGCAGCGATCCAGTGAGGGGATTAGAGGCATGAATTTTAACCGACAAAAAAAAATGAATTTGAAGGTAACATGATGCTTTTTCAGTGACTGTGTTCTGAGAATACTGGTGCTAGCAAGATTAGAGGTGCAGCTGCTTGTCTTATTTGCCAGGGTAAGTGGAAATCACCAAATACCTCATCGGCTGTGCTTAGAGTCCTAATGGAATAAATAGTAAAGTGTGAATGAGTTTGTTCCTTCTCTATTGGCTTCTACGCTATCACAGCTTGCTTCTACTCTCTGAGAAATAATTGAATTGATGTTGTGGGGGAGGCGGCAAGGAATAATACTGCTATGGCTAGTTAACACAGAAACTTTGTAGCATCTACATTGGATCTGCTGTGGCAATGCATTACTCACCATACCACGGTCTATGTTGAGTTTAGGCATGAAGTCTGTGTTATTGTAAACAGTAAGCTCTCTCTTTCACATTTTATGTTTGGCAGAGGTTACATGCTTCTTTAAGATTTTGATGAAAGTAAGTATGTGTGTATCTATTTCTGGACAAATAACTTAAAAATGGGGGGAAGTAATATTTAATTTGATTCCTTTATGTAATCTTTATTCCAAGGAGGGGAATCTGCTGTTGCCAAAGACCACACTGGTGTCCTCACTCTAGAAACTGTGCAAGCCAAGATGATGAGTGAGACAGAAGACGCAAGCTTTATATCGCTATGAGAAATGGTGCTCTTTGGGCCTTGCTTGTAGCTTGGAGATGATCAAGGAGAATCAATGTGCCTGAGAACCGGGAGGATTTTTAGGATTTAGAATTTATTTAACTCCTTTTATTCTAATCGAGTAATTCTATTTCGTTATTTTAATAATACATTATACATATTTTCTTAATTCATACATTCATTTAATGTTTATGAAATTATTTGTTGTCAATTCATTGATTATTTTTGTAACTATTTGAATATGAAAAATAAGAGTGCTCAATGGAAAAGCAGTATTGATTAGTATATGAAGACCACTGAATGAGAACAGGTGGTTAATGATACTTCTGCATTATTTAATTATAAGATTTATATAATATCTTTAGTGTTACAACTGAGAGCAAAGAATCATAGTTGTCTATGTGATTTTTTTTGTCTGCAGTGGGAAATTTAACAAATACTACATTGCAGCCATGAATACCTTTTATGATTACTTATTATGTATGTCTGATTAAATCCTAATCATTAAGATCTCAGTTCAAATATCATTTCGGTTTCATAGTTCCCACTTTCCAGGAGTGAATTAGATTTTGCCATTATAATCTCTTGTCTTTCTTAGTTCATTCTGGGTGCTGTAACAAAAGACCGTACACTGGGTATCTCATAAACAAGGGAAATTTACTTCTCCCAGTCCTGGAGACTGGAAAGTCCAAAAACAAGGCACCAAGAGATTTTGGTGTCTGCTGAGGGGCCATTTCCTGGTTCGTAGCTGGTGCCTTCTCCCTATACCCTCAGATGGTAAAAGGAGGCTAGACAGCTCTCTGGAGTCTCTTTTAAAAGGGCACTGACCTCATTCACAAGGACTCTGCCCTTATGATCTAGTCACCTTCCAAAGGTCCTATAGCCCAGTATCATCATATTGTGATTCGATTTCAACTTGTGAATTTTGAGGAAGCACATTCAGACCATAGCGTCTCTCAACCTTATGCACCTTTGTTCATCTCCTTTGCACTGCCAGGAACTTACTTTATCCATGTAAGCAACTGACTAACTTCAGTCTATTGAATCAAAAGGTCACTTTTGTTTGCTTGTTTTACACCATCAATCCCCACCTTCTAGGAAGGTGAATGACATTAACACATGATAAAGGTTCAATAAATATATGAATTTATGTAAATAAAATAATGAATAAATATATCAACATAAAATTGCCTTTTAAGGAAATTATAATGGAAGAAAAACATAAAACATTATTATAACATAACACTATTATGAATCAAATATAACCATCCATATGATAGAAATAAGCATATGATGCTATGAGAGAACCATAGAGAAGTCTCTGATTCTAGTTTGATGGCTACCAGGAAGGGCTGTGACTAGAACATTCTCTTGGTTGTATTCCATCCTCCACAGCTACCTCTGGCATCCTTGCTATAGCAATCCCATTCTCTCTGGTGCATAAACATATTTGGTTTATTTTGTTTATTCTAAGATCCTCTATAAAAGCTTATTAACTTTGGATTTAAAATAATGTATATTCCACTGCAAAGGGAGGAAATCAGAAAGAGATGATCTTAGAGATAAAAGTAAATTGTGCAGAAGAGAAACGAGTTGAGACAATTTCTACATGATTATCTTTTCTTCTCTGATAGGATGTAGTGAAGTTTATTCCTGAAGATGATGACAAAGAGATTTTAAGGAGAACACTAAAGATTTACAGTGTTTCCTGAGCAGAATGTGACAAAAGATTATTAGGTTACGTGAAAAGATTTCCATGATGAATTAAAGACCACTGGATGTAGCTATAACAGGTCTTTTACTAGCATTAATACAAATGCTTATGTAATTTCTCTTTAGATGTGCTATTCAATGTTTTTCTTTTCTTGTACTATTACATTGAATAAAATTTGTAAAAGAATTTAAATGAAAAATTTGTTTTGTTTTTAACTTTACTGACAATTATGTGGAATTGTTTAATATTGTGTTAGCTGTTTGGGTATGAATTATATCTTTAATTTTGATATGGGTACTGTATTCCAGGAATCATTTAAGAAGTCTGTCCTATCTTGAAAGAATAAAAGACTATCTTTTTTTTTTTCTACTTTTTTTTTTGTTTCTTTTTTCTTTTTCTTTCTTTTTTTTTTTTTAATTTCAGCATATTATGGGGGTACAGATTTTAAGGTTTCAATAAATGCCCATTTCCCCCCCTCCCCCAAGACTATCTTATATAACATAAATTACTTAATTTTTTATAGTATTTACTGATATAATTATACTTTTTAGAATAATACATTAATGGATTGATTGATGTATATAAAGCTCTTAATGCTGAATCATCCTATTTCTAGGTTAAAATTTAATTGATAATTGTCTATTTTCATCACCACATTTGATTTAGATAATTATTATGTTTGAGATTTCTCCATTTTTTTTTCTCTTAGTTTGGAATCTTCATCTATTTTGTTATTAATACTTGTTTAAGGCTATCCTTAACCCTACAAATTGTATGCTCACCTCATGAGTTGGTTTTAGAATTATTCTTTTTACATCCTATAAAATATTTCACCACCTTCTTACTTTTGCTAAAACTTATTTATTACACCACTAGTTTTTTTATGTATAGTTTGATAATTCTTTTTGTTTCTTTTTTTATATTTTTATTTTTTTTAATTCACTATATTATGGGAGTACAAACATTTTGGTTACATGAAATGCATTTTCATCACTCAAGTCAGGGCCACAGGAGTGTACTTCCCTCATGCAGTGTGCCCTGTCTCCATTAGCTATGAGTTTACCCACCCTACCTGCTCTACCCCCACTCCCCCAATTCCCCACACTCCCACTTGACCAGCACCCAGTGAGTATTACTAGCATGTGAGCATCTTAGTGTTGATCAATTAGTACCAATTTGATGGCAAGTACATGTGGTGCATATTTTTCCATCCTTGTGATATCTCACTTCGAAAGATCATCTCAAGCTTTATCCAGGATAAGAGGTGCTAGATCACCATTGTTTTTTTGTAGTTGAGTAGTACTCCAGGGTATACATATAGCACATTTTATTAATCCACTCATGTATTGATGGGCATTTGAGTCATTTCCATATCTTCGTAATTGTAAATTGTGCTGCTATAAACATTTGAGTGAAGATGTCTTTATTATAGAATGTCTTTTTTTCTTTTGGATAGATGCCTAGTGGTGGGATTGTTGGATCAAATGGTATTTCTATTTTTAGTTCTTTCAGGTATCTCCAAATTACTTTCCACAGCAGTTTTACTAATTTGCAGTCCCACCAGCAGTATAAGAGTGTTCCAATCTCTCCACATCCATGCTAGCATTTGTTATTTTGGGACTTTTTGATAGAGACCATTCTCACTGGAGTTAGACATCTCATTGTAGTTTTGATTTGCATTTGCCTAATGATTAGAGATGCTAAACACTTTTTTATATGCTCGCTGGCCATTATTCTATCTTAAACTGGATATCCACATGCAGAAGAAGGAAACTAGATCCCTCTCACCTCTCACAAAAATCAACTCATGCTGGATAACAGACTTAAGCCTAAGGTGTGAAACCTTAAGAATTCTGGAAGAAAATGTGGGGAAGACTCTTTTAGCATTGGCTTAGGTAAAGAATTTAAGAAGAAGACCCCCAAAGCAATCACAGCAGCAACAAAAATAAATAAATGGGAACTAATCAAATGAAAAAGCTTCTACATAGCCAAGGAAACTGTCTTTAGAGTGAATAGACAACCTACAGAATGGGAGAAAATATTCACTTTCTACACATCCAATAAAGGGCTTATAACAAGAATCTATATAGAACTTAAGAAAAGCAACAGGAAAAAAATCAAACAACCTCATCAATTAATGGGCAAAGGACAAGATCATCACTATTAAATATTCAATCAGAGAGGGAACTATATGTATATGGTTGAGTCAAATGACCAATATTCACATGTTCCAGTTTCTGCTGCTTGTTAGCTTGGGCCTAAGTAATAGGACCAAAAATAAAAAAATAAAAAAAAAAATTTGTAACTCACAGTTATTGGTAAGATGAAATCTGGCAGTTCCAAGAAACCCATTTGGATATCAATACATTTCTGCAATAGAGAAACGAGTCAGTGGAAATTGTGTAAAAATTTTTAAAACTATGTTAGCTCTTTCAGGCCACTGTGATATAGTTTAAGGTTTTCAACTTCAGTGAGCTAAGTAGTATAATAATGGTGCTTATTTCATAAAATATACCTTGTTGCTAGGCACTCTTGGTACAAGCAAACACTTCCAATTACATGATATCACTTGCTCTAAAATATTCTGTTGCTTCTGAAAAATAGTTTTTCTAAAGACCATGCAGACTCTTCTCTGAAACAGTCAGGAAAAGGTATTTTGGAGATATTGAAGCAACAGAAATAACATAGACAGTGAAGTCAAACACATATTATGATGGTACCAATTACCAGCTGTATGAAATTTTGTAAGTTACTTAATATTTCTGGACTTTAGTCTCTCTATTTGTTTAACATGGGCAATTATATTCTCGTTGCTGAGTTATTGCGAGGTTTAGAGTAAACCCATATACAGTGGCTGACATATGGTAGGCACTTCATAAATGGACACTAGGTGAATAAAATGTTACATATGATTTAAAATATGTCTTCAAAATTAGCTATGGTCTAATTTTAAACTATTTTATTTTTTCATAGTTTTCTAATGGATCATTGATTTATCAGCAATGAACAAATATACTGAAATGCAGAGGCAACTTGATTAGCTGTTGGTTAGTGAAGAACTCCATCAAAGACTACAACAGAAATTTGCATTTAGGGAAATAAAACATGGTGGAAATGTTGTTTCGGAACTCTAACGATCCACTGCCATATCCAAAGGAAAAACTGAGTTTTACCATAAAGATTAGAAAACACTAAGCCTCAAGCTCTCCCAGGGCAGTCATCAAGGCTTATTTACTCTAATATTCTCTAGTGTCTGTAACAGTGTCTAATGGACAATATTCAGTGCAAGAAAACTAAAGATAAGCTAATGTCTAGTTTTCAAAAGGTATCTACCAATGGATGTCGTATTAATGCTGAATACACTTTTTGGACATATTACCTATAGTTGATTTGTAAACTTCAATTGGAGCTAGATGCCATGACTAAAAGGCATTTTAATTTCAATAAGACTAGCACATCCCAAGCAGATTTTACTCTTTCTTGATGGGCAGTTCCAGACTAGGGTACCATAGAAATGCTGTATTGTATAATTACTATGTTTGTTCCGCATGAGTGTTTTCTAAATCTTTTCTGACAGTCTTATAAACAAAGAAAGCAGAAGAACAGGCTACATATACCTACAATTAAGGAAATTTGTAATTTTATGAATAACTTTGCTTAAGAAGGTTCATTTACAGATCATCATCAATCTGAAGGAAATTTCAGGTGTGCCTTCAATCAATAATACACAACATCTGCTCTGATTACATTAATGAAGAAATACATGACATATTTATTCAACTATTGAATAAAAAGCTGGAAGGAGTATAAAATTCATTGAATAAAAAGGCTTTGATTCCTCTTTATTTTTTTTAGCCTAGGAAAATGATTCAATTCCAACAAAATAATTTAATAAGTGTTAAGTTGCACCCTCAGAAAATTTATCAATGACATTAGACCAGGTTAGGTGTTCTTATTATATGCTTTCATAATACACTATATACCATTTATTAAAAATATATAACTTATAATCCTTAACAATTAGTAATTATTTGTTAATGTCACTTTTGCCCATCAGACTTCTCCTTGGAAACGGGTTATTTTTTCGTTCATATCTGAATCCCTCTGACTAGTGCTATGATTAGCACATGATAGATAGATATTCAATAAATTTGTGTTGATCAATTTATTACAGTTTAAGATATAAAATTTTTGCATTTTATGATCTGTGGCATTAAAAATATTAGGGTTTTTGCTTATTTCTAAGGCATTACTTTATTTCATTGATTATGCGTAGGTTTGCCCTGAAGACCAAGTCCTAATTGAATGGAAATATATGATGTCCATATTACATATTTCCTCTTCAGAATCTCCACACTTATTGACAGAAATACCAGGAAGAAATTAGGCTCAGAGAAAGCAACTGAAAACAAAATGTAATAGCTAGCTGCGTTTTATAGTCATTGGCTATATGTTTGAGGACGACAATAACTTAGAACCCTATTAATTAAATAATAAAGTAATTTATTCTCTGTTTCAGTATGTCTCCCTAAATAGACAATATGTTTGAAACATTCTAAATTGTTCTTTGTTACTTGGACTTCTTAAAAACTACTTCCATGACTTTTTAGTAAAAGCCATTCTAACAGGGGTAAGGTGATATCTCATTGTGGTATTAATTTGCATTTCCCTGAATGATTAGTGATATTGAGCATTTTTTCTTATGTTTATGGGCCATTTGTCTATATTTTTTTAAAAAAACTCTGTTCATGTCTTTTGCCAATTTTTCAGTGGTGTTGTTTGAGATGTGGAATCAATCTAAGTGCCTATCAATTAATAAGTGAATTAACAAAATGTCATACATGTACACCGTAGAGTATTAGTCAGAAAAAAGGATGAATTAATGCATTTTCCAACAGTTTGGATGGAACTGGAGACCATTCTTCTAAGTGGAGTATGTCAAGAATGGAAAAACTAACTCCTCATGTACTGGCTATTAAGTTGAAACTAAACGATAAGTACACATGTGCACAGAGGGAAGTACAATTCAGTGGACATCAAGCCGGGGGTGGGGGGAAGGAGGGGATGAATGGAAACCTACCCAATGGATACGAATGAAAATGATTTGTGTGATGGGCATAATTGTAATCATGATGCAAGCATTACAAAAGTGATCCATGTTACCAAAAACATTTGTACCCGCATAATATTTTGAAATAAATAAATATATATATAGGAAGCATCCAGAATATGGCACACATGATAGAAGGAAAAGAATAAAACTTTCCATGGTGAGATTCTGATAATTTATAAAATAGCAGCACTAAAAAAAGGTTTCCAATGTTATCTATCATTACTTTCTGCCTTAAATAAGAAAATGGCAATAAAGACTCTCATTCCATTTTTTGATGTTGCTGACATCTTTTAAGCCTTGCCCATACCACTTCCTTTTTCTGCTTCACATTTGGGAGACCTGATAAAAGAGCCAGAGCCTTCCCATTTACCATTGATGAAAGATTCAAACCATGAAAGTCACTGCCTGTGCACAGAAATCTTAACCCTGGCCACAGCCCCTGAGCATAATAAAAAACTCATACCCAGTCTCCATTCCCTGCTCTCTGGAGGTGTTTTCAGATCAGCTTGAGAGGCTTGTCCTGCTGTCCCCAGAAAAGCCCCATATGTACGAGACATTCCTTTCACACTGTGCTGGTGTTTATGTTTGTGTGTGGCATCTTCAGTCTTATCATTTGGACCAAATTTTGGGAGGGTGTCTATTCTACCCCTTTAGATTGCTAAAAAACATACGGATAAACTAGAAAATATCATCACTATTCTATAAAAATATAGAAATAAAGATTACCCAAGAACTTTTAATGTGTGCACAGAGAGGTAAATATTATAAACAAGAATATTATCTTTATTATTAACAGATTTTGTTTAGAATTAATTTCTCTACATGTTCTTGGTTTAGGTTTCTCTCTCTTGCATTCTCTTAAAAATTAAACTTTCTGAACAACATGCATTTTATTTTTCTTTAACCATACCTTTATACCTCTTCAGTGCTATTCCTTGAAATGCAGCAGTTTTACATACCTTCTCAAGAAATTATAGTAGTAATACTCCACAGAGGTCTTAGTATTAAAGGAACACTTACCATTGCTTTCTCTTACACATTTGCACTAATAAATTTCTATAAAATTAGTATTTTAAATAACAAATTCTATACTTTTCAATCATGATCAATTTATGACCTGATTATTTCTGATTAAATAGCTTCTAGTTAGACATTCACATATTATCAGCCATTTTAATACTTTTTTGTCAGTTCCTATTTACTTTGTTTTGTACCATTAAATTTCACTTAGCAATTTGATTCTATCTGACATGCAATGGATTAGAAAAGTGAATGTTTAAGTAATTACTAGTAAGATAGATGTTAACATGAATTTGGATGTAGTTTTAGAGATATGTTTTATAGAAGATAGATCTACGCAATTATGACGGTCAGAATTTTATATGACAACAATATTCATTTGCTGTGAATTCCTAGGGAAGACATGTAGAAACCAATACAGCCATGGATCATTGCAATTAGTCTTCACTAAAATTTGGTCCATGGTCCAACACATGTTGTACATGTGTTAAAAACTATTTAAAGAATTTCTGTTGTACGTTTTAATCAAATTCCTAAGAAACCTGAGTTCTATTACAAAAACATCTGCACCCGAATGTTTATGGCGGCACAATTCATGATTGCACGGTCATGGAAACCACCCAAGTGCCCATCAACTCATGAGTGGATAATTAAAATTTGATATATGCTCACAATGGAATATTACTCAATTCTAAGAAACGACAGTGAGCTTGCACCGTTTATGCTACCCTGGATTAAGCTTAAGCCCATTATCCAAAATGAGGTGACACAAGATCTGGAAAATGGGCTCCACATCTACTCACCATCAAATTGGTACTGACTGACTAAAACTGTGATGCTTAAATGGTGGTAGTGCTCACCAGGGATTCGGAGAGGGGGTACCCACATCTTAGGGATGTGGCGAGCATTGTAGAGGGGAAGGGCTTCTTCCTTCTTAGGGAGAGGCAAAAATATACAATGTAACCAAAATGCCAAAAACAAAAACTTTTATCAGGTGGTGGGCAGGTGGGAGGAGGGAGGAGGAAAAGGGTGTATTCTTACATAATGAGTGTGATGCACACCACCTGGGGATTGGACACGCTTGAAGCTCTGGCATGGGGGGAGACAGGGGCATTATATGTAACCCTAACAATATTTGTACCCCCATAATATGATGAAATAAAAGGAGGAAAAATAATTAACAAAAAACGAAACCTAGTTCCTAACTCATAGGTTCTTATGAGAATTAAAATATTTAGCATATGTAAAATATGCTTGACACAGAGTAGTTATTGTATAATTATTCACTGCTCATTTGAATATTTATTTTATCTTCAATCTTAAATGTAAGACTATAACATGAAATGACCTAGCAACTCTGGTATAAAGCTGCTCGAATGAGAGCTAGTTTGGGTGGGACAAATTGAAATTACATATATATATATATATATATATATATATATATATATATATATATATACACATACAGAAAGTGGAAGCATTGGCCCACATTGAATCTAAACATGATGGATCAGTATTAATATGTATACCAGGTCCAATATAATACGAAATTCAGTCATATATGTGCTATAGCAAATCAAAATCCTGCCAACATCAGTCCAAGTTTGTAGATACTGGGACCAAAAACGACTAGTCTATTACTTTGATAGGGTATATGCAAACCACACTGTTTTTGATACATGACACTTTTTTTCCATTTAGCTGTGTGAGAGCAAAGATCTTGTATGATTTATTCAATGTTGTTTCCTTTGTTGTTTTCTATCATTGTATCCATAAGTTGAGTCTTGAAGAAAAAAATTAGATAGAATTAGGAAAAATATAATAGGTTGGAGAAATGAACAGACCTAACATGAGTCTATAAAATTATGTTAATAATGTATATGTTGATTTATGAAAGGAAATCGTATCAAGGAGATTTGCTGGAAAAGAAAAGAAATATAGCAGGAGATTGAGCAGTCAGACAATGTTTAAAGAATCCAGCAAAGACTATGTCTGCAACACTGTGTTGAAAGTCTGGTGAGATAGGAAGCAGTAATCAAAAATTAAAGCAAGAAGATTAGACAATATAAGCTCAGAAACGCAAGCACATATTTCAGCTAGCGCAACAACCCAAAGATCAGCAAACTACGCCTCACAAGCCAAAAGTGGACCACTGTTCATCTCTTTAATGCCTGTAAGTTAGAGTGGTTTTTATAGTTTTATATGTTTGAAAAAAAAATAAAAATAATAATTTATCACATGTAAACATTATATGAGATTCAAATTTCAAAGTAATATTTTATTGGGAGACAGTCATGCTTTTTATTTATATATCATCAATGTCTGCTTTTGCATTATAAGAGAAGAATTGAGTAACTCCTGCAGGAAATGCATGGCTCACAGAGCCTAAAGTATTTACTCTCTGGCCCTTTAAGAAAAAGTTTGCTGTCATTTGTCTTAAGCTACAGATGCCAGAGTGAAGGTCTTTATGTTCAGTTCTACCAATAAAAGGTGCTAGACTTAGCAAGGTATTATAGTTTTCTTAGCTATAGTGTGATTTCGACTAACGTGAAAGAGTAGAGAGCAAGGCGATTTCAGACTTATGAATTTGTTGCTCACAAGACATTAAAATTCAACATCATATTTTTTTCTAAAGAGCTTTTTCCTAAAAGAGTGCCAAATATGAAAAAGAGAATATTATATCCATTCCATTATGGAAAACCATAGCTATCAAATCATAATTTGGAAAACAAATGTCTTCATCAAACAAGTTATAACCTATTGAAATAATATTTTCTTTGTCTATTAAGGCATGCTCTAAAAGTAACAGAACTCACATATATTTCTAGAGAAGTCAAAGTAAACATGCTTGAGAAAAATCTTCTTTCAGGAATTCAATTGATGTATGAGTGGATGACAGCTCAAATGTCGTCTTCTCTAAGATGTATATGACATCTAGTTTCTAAAAAATGGTTACTTTTTAAAAGTACTTTAAATTTCACAGAACAATAAAGAATAAAAGTAATAGAAGTTTCCAAAAAGTTTTTTTGTTTAGCAGGCTTCCATGCTATGCAGTTTAGCTTTGCATGATTTCCCCACAGCCTTTGCAGAAATGTTATTAACTTCAGAAAATTGTTTCTTCTCCTGCATCTTGAGAGAAAAAGCAATTGGAAATGTTTATTTTATGTTTGAAGTTTCTATTCATAAAAGAAGAGGTGAAAATATTATTGTTTACTTCAATTTGTGGCTCAAACCATAAAGGTGCACATTTGTGTGGTGATTTACTACAGTTTGGGTCTGATAAAATAAAAGTAATCTCACATTTTCTTCATTCATTAATGCAAATAATGAATACTTTGCATCTCCATGAAAAGAAAGGAAGCCTCTGCTATTTTTATTCTTCCCTGGTGGTGAATAAATAACTTGTTCCTAGGTGGAGGTCAAGAGAGCTATTATACCCTAATAGAATGTAGTAGAGTTGAGATCTTGCTCATTCGCATTAAATGAACTGAGACCTATTGCTAATTACTAAATTTAGTATACTGATATATAAACAAAGAAACTCTGCGATAAAGAAGTAGATACATTATCCTGAAAATGTTCTTTTTATATACAGCTCAAAGGATAGCAGGCTTGAATGGGTAACCATATCTAGTTAATGCCTTATTATGCACTGCAGTATGGTTTACAGGCTAAACAAGTTACACACAACTTATAAAAGCCATTGGCTATTGTACACTTTAGTAAATTACAAATCCAAACAGTCTCCAGAAAGTAATAAGTGCACTTTTCTACATAAGACTCCTATTGCCTCAGGACCTATACTTCCTGTGTGATGGTTCACACTCCACTCACCTGATTAAACTTCTAATTATACTGTATTGAATGTGTCCTTGTAATGTTATGCAAAAGCAAAATCACACCTTTCTATAACTGCAGTTATTAAAATTGAAAAAAAACTTGAAAAACGCATTTTTTCAGAGTTCATATGACATTTTACTCATATTAACACAACTCTAAGTGTTGTGTTATAAAATCGATAAAAATAGAATTCAACTACGATATAAGCTTTTTAAAATATATAAACCAAGGCAATGGGAATTTTTCTTTGATGATTAATATACAACCTTCATGAAAACATGACAATGATTGCAGTGTTTCTTTTTTTTTTTTTTTTTTTTTTTTGAGACAGAGTCTCACTTTGTTGTCCAGGCTAGAGTGAGTGCCGTGGCGTCAGCCTAGCTCACAGCAACCTCAAACTCCTGGGCTCAAGCGATCCTCCTGCCTCAGCCTCCCGAGTAGCTGGGACTACAGGCATGCGCCACCATGCCCGGCTTATTTTTTATATATATATCAGTTGGCCAATTAATTTCTTTCTATTTATAGTAGAGACAGGGTCTCGCTCTTGCTCAGGCTGGTTTTGAACTCCTGACCTTGAGCAATCCACCCGCCTCGGCCTCCCAAGAGCTAGGATTACAGGCGTGAGCCACAGCGCCCGGCCAATTGCAGTGTTTCTTAATACATGACTATTACCTAAACAGATAAAATGAATGATTAAAAGAAATATCTATTTCAGTCATTTTTTTTCCTTTGGTTCTTCTTGGATTCCTTATTTTCTTAGTACTCTTTATATCTAAGAATAAATGCCAAATATTACAAAAACCAAACAGTTTACTTAAATAAACTTAAAAATACATCTACATTCTGATGTCTAAAATTATCTGGGTAATTGTCATGATATTACTAAAGCATTGATTTTTTTTACTACTTTATAGTTAATAGTACATAGTCACTCAATATTGGTTGACCCATTTCTGGATCACACAATGCAAGATATTGTTTAAATACACGCACGCGCACACACACACACACACACAAAATCACCAGACAATCCCTGTTGTCATAGGTTCTGTCATACATTAGAAGAGTCATTTTCTAGAACCAATGTGAAAGTAACACATTAAAAATTTGACTATGTTAAATTTTTTATAAAAGTTTGAAAACTATGTCTATAGATAAATAGCTATATATCAATATACAGATATATAGATATAAAGATATGCATAAATTCTTATAAGGTAGGATATATTCTGTATATACATATAAGTATATACTTTAATGCTTATTAATTTTTTGATGATATAATTTTATAACTGGACTTCATTATTTTTCCTTCTATGTTCTGAAATAGATTGCCCATGTCTAATACATAACAATTGTATCCTTACACTTCCATACATGTAAAAAAAAAAAAAAAAAAAAAAAAAAAAAAAAAAAAAAAACAATTGTAGAGGATAGCCAACAAGTCCGGTAGGGTGGTAATAAATTTAAAACACCTACGTTTAAAACTCAGCTAGTACTTATTTTCTCACCTGACTTTATAGAACATAATTTATCTCTAATCATTTGTATTGAATACTCATTATATTTTCAATGGGTCGAAATTAATTATTGCCAAATATAACAGAATGATAATATTTAGTGACTCATTCTTATATTTGCTCATTTTTAATTCATTTAGAAAATTTGTACTGCTTTAGTTTTGTGTTTGCTTTTGTGACTTTCATATTGTTTAATATGGCTTGTTGATAGGTAAAAGTCTACAACAGAGCCAGTGGCAATTTAATATTTTAAACAAAGCACTCTCTGGAAGTAGCCTGAGTTTTCAATCCTTTCCTTAGTGTGGTCTTGAAGTTATTCATGAGTCCTGTTCATGTTAAATAAGAGTTTATCTATTCTTCCCATTCTGAACAAGTACTTTGAAATATTTCATGAAAAGGAATATAGAAATGTGAACCAGATTACTGCAACTCTTTATCAGAAACAAGTGTCAGATTTTGTAGCATTACAGTAAATAAGTTATGTATAAACAGTGGCCAGATGCAAACCACAATTATTTCAAAGATGAAAAGCAGAACTACTTTAGGAAGCATAATTCAAACCAATTCCTCTTTTGGGATTAAAAGAGTAAATCCAGATGGGAAAACCAAACATTTAGAAAATGCTATTATGTTCACAAGCTTACAAAGCAGTTATCATTACCATTTACTATTGTTTCTTCTGAGTTAGGAGGCAATCTATGTTAATTCATCCAAATTTTTGTTAGGTTATCAGTGTCTTTTTTTAATTTCAGCGTATTATGGGGGTACAAATGTTAAGGTTATGTATATTGTCTTTGCCCCCCCCCTTCGAGTTAGAGCTTCAAGTGTGACCATCTCCCATTGAATTAGATGTTTCACTTAGTAAATCTTCTGAATCTCACTTTCCGGATCCTGGGGAAACGCTAGCTTTTTGAGCATTCCTGATTGTGTTTGTTGTATAAAAGTGTGTAACTTGAGACTCTTTCATTAGGATGTTTCCACAGACTTTTCTGATAGTATCATTTATTCCAGTGGTTCTGGTGTGATCAGTGAAAGCATCTCATTTCACTTTTAAAAGTATCCAAGTTTGAAAATAAATTATATGCTATCTGGTTCTAGGAAACTGCTAAATGGCTAAGATCCTCTGGAAGTTTCTCATTTGTTAAGAAGTGGAGATGATCTTGGAATCTTCAGGTTAGCAAATATCCTGAGCCACATGGAACCTAGCTATATATCTGATATTTAAATCTCCTTTTCAGCTTGGTGCCATGCCATTCCATAAAGAAAGAAAAGAGGAATCGTATTACTCAAAGATGTATAGTAGCAAAATGGAAACAGATACTTTTTGACTATGAGATAAAACTTTGAACCAAAATTCCTTTATTTTTATATATTTTTATATATTTTATTATAGCTTGAACATTTAACAAACTTGGGGGATTTCCTTTCTTTTTCCAGTATGAATATGTGCTTGCTGAGCTTGTTGGTTCTGCACAATACTCACATACATCATTTGAAGAAAAGTAGTAATAGCATATCTACTGAAAATTACTGAGCTCACTATTTGTGTCAGGTATAGCTCTAGAGTACACTGGCAATAGAATAGTGAGCAAAACAGACAAGTCTTGGTTCTCATGACGCTGAGCAAGTAAATAGGTAAGAGTTAAGGGTTTCTGAAAACTAGAAATAGACTAGAAAAAGATTCTCCTGGCTTAAATCTTATAGCATATACAATATATTCATTTTAGGATTGAAAATAAAAGTAGTTAGAAAATGGATATGATAGGGAGAAAGGGATAAGAAGATGATCAGATTAACATTTTACTTTTGTGATTTTTAGTACATCAAGGTAAATCAACAAAAGAAGTTTCTGGTCTTAAGTGTCTTACAAGATGATACAATCAGAGAAGGCATCAGAGACTGAGATCCAAAGAGTACAATATTTTACTATTAATATTTTTGTGCTTTCAAAATTTGTTTCTCTTCTAAAAATCTTTAAAAGCAAGTCCTATATAAAGAAAAATAAATGAACATGAGGACAAAGGATAGAAATGATTTTCTCTTTCTCAAACCTGTTTTACCCTCTTTTTCTAATTTATACTGAATTTTTCATTCTTAGAGAAGTATATTTCTAAGCTAGCTGTTGCTAGACATAAGGTAGGTATCTCTGCCCACATGGCCAAAATCATCCCAGGGGTTTCATACTCAACTGCACATTGGGGTCAATTTATTTCACAGTTTCTACTGTCATATGTATTTGCGTGAAAGTGAAAATGTTTATTGAATTGCTTAATGGTTATGCTTAGCAAATTTGTTTGCCAGTACGCTATTTTATTCCATCCTTCCAGGAAGTCCCTTTACAATTTGAGATGCTATGTCCAGGAGTTCCCTGGAGCCTAAATTGAGTTTGCTTCTGGGAAAGACCATTTTGACCCGTGAATCATAATTTACTGGCCATGGGACAGAAGAGTTAGTTCAAGTGGCACCCTCCCCAGTCCCTCCCACGGTCCCAATATGGCGGCAGGCATTCCTTTCCCCTTGCTGCAAACAGCATGCAGTGGGGTCACCTGTGCCAGTCCTCCCGCCCGCCGGGTGCTCGCTTGGGCTGTGGCCCTCCCCCACACCTTGCTGTGGTTGGCGACAGGAGTTCCAGCAGGGGTGGGAGGATCTCATTTATCAAAAGTCATACAAACACAGATCATTTTGTATACCATAAACAATGAAGTTATCTCAAGCAGAAAACTTGAGACTCAACATTTTAACTCTACAGTGGCAGGTAGACTACTTGAGCTCTGAATTTTCCTTGATATAATTTCCCCTTCCCAATTCTTGCTCACAAGAATTGGCTATCCTAGAAAACCTAGCATGCCCATGAACCTTCCCATTTACACAAACATTTGCAAGTAGAGGTGTCATAAACCAGCTGGGGTGCCCAAAAGGGGTCCTGTCCTTGTCTTTCTTTATTTCTAAGGATTTGTTTCCCATTCTTCCGTGGTCTAGACAACTCAGGTTATAAATGAGACAATTTGGTTTTCCTTTTTGCAAAAGCACAGACAGGCCAAATTGAGATGAATTTGGGAGAAAGAAGCAATGAAGAAGACACTGTAGAATGTACTCCCAAATCAAAATTAGGATACAAACAACAAATTCCTGGGAATAAACCAAGGACCATCAACCACCATTTTTCTCATACTCCACACAAGTAGTACAGACCACCACAAAAGAACCAACAGCTTAGAATAAACCAAGTGCCATTAATCACTACTTTTCTTCACATTTCATACAAGTGGTACCAACCGCCACTTTTCTTCATGCTCCAGACAATAATATTTAGCGAACACTAACAATATAGGGAATGCCCAACAAAAATATCTAAAATGTCACAGCCTATCAATCAACTGGGCCAAAATTTTTTCCCAAGGAACTTTGAGGTAGAGCTTCCTTGTGTTGCAATAAATCTCACAAATAACAAACAGAAAATACAGGGATCCTCAACACAAAAATGCCAGAACCTATCAAACAAATGGGACAAACACCACCACAAATGGCACCTCAACAGGTGCCTCAAATGCCCTGCCACAGGGCTGGAAGGTTCGAAACCCTCCCCAAATGAGTGGCCTAATCCCTCTGTCCCCTGGGAACAGCCAATGAGCTCCAAATCCAAATCAGACTCCTTAATTACATTCAACCTCATGACTTCTACCCCAAATTCCACTCCTGGGTATATACTCAACAGAAGTGGTAACATATGTACGCATAAAAATATTTTCATAATTTTGAAAGTGCAAATGATCCAAGTGTCCATCAATAGATGAATTTGAAAACAAACGTATATTTTTTTGCAATGGGATATGGCTCAGCAATAAAAAAGTGAAATACTAATACATGCTATACCATGTATGAACCACAAACATGCTAAGTGAAATAAGTCATTTACAAAAGACCAAAAATAACACAATTTCATATACATGAAATGCACAAAATAGTCAAATACATAGAGACAGAAGTATATTGGCAGTTTCCCAGGACTGGGTAAGAGGGGGTTTGGGGGGAAATGAGTGACAACTAATGGTTATGGGGGTTCTTTTGGGGGTGGGAAGATATTCTAAAATTAGATTATGGAAATGGCTGAACAACTCTATGAATATACTAAAAACCACTAATCATAAATATATATCAACATTTGCACATTTTGATAGATGTGTTATTTAAAACCCCTTTAACGTGCAAAAATAGTAAGAACAGGGAGATGTGGAGTGGACGAAGGTATAAATGAAATATCACAATGTTAAATAGTGTTACTATATTTTAATAGTTTTGATGTGGCATAAAATTTATTACCTTCCTCAAAAATTGAGCTTTGGGAGTTGTCATTATGATAATGAGGTAAAGGACAGCCCTGGAATGGCTAGGCAGGTTTGCCTTGTAAATATAGAGAACAGGTACATAAATGGTTGCCTTCAGGATAATAAAGCCCCAAGAATTGCAAAATTTAACACTTTCCTAGGAAAAGTTTTAGACTGGGTGATTAGGACAAACACTGAAGCAACATGTAGTCAATATCATCTAAACCACCTCATTGGTTGTAAAGAATGTGTGTGTGTGTGTGTGTGTGTGTGTGTGTGTGCATGTGTGTGTAGAACTCAATCCAGCAGATAAATAGACATAGTCACTTTACCTCCAGAGCACAGGCTTTCACAGTGAGGATATGATTGGAAATTCCCATCTGCTTGCCTGATTTCTACCCATTAACCCTGTAGGACAGCAAAGCAGTTGGCATTTTCTGATGAAGAAAATCCTCTTGTATTTTCCTGGATAGAACTGGAACCCATTCTACTAAGTGAAGTATTACAAGAATGGAAAAATAAGCGCCACACGTACTCACCAGCAAATTGGTTTCACTGATCAACACCTAAGTGGACATATAGGAATAACATTTATTTGGTGTCAGGCAGATGGGAGGGGGAAGAGAGGGATGGATATATACATACATAATGAGTGCAATGCGCACCATCTAGGGGATGGACATGCTTGAAGCTCTAACTCAAGGTGGGGGGGCAAGGGCAATATACATAACCTTAACATTTGTATCCCCATGATATGCTGAAATAAATAAAATATAATAATAATTGGAGGAGAAATTTGTAAGGTGATTAGAATGAATGTCTAAGCCAGGTATGTGGAATCAAATCTGTTTTGATGCTTAATAATCTTGTGATCTTGGAACACATGCACACACACACACAAACCCTCACACACACCAGCTTGGATTTAAACCTTCTCCTTCTGCCCTCTCATCAGCTGACTCTTAAGTTATATAGAAATTGGTGATCTGATAGGAATCCATTAAAGAATGAGCTTCCTCAGTAGTGGTCAAAGTAAGGAGTTACTGGTGAAATATAATTTAATAGGATGTCAGGCAGAAATTTTAATGGACAAAATATTAACACCACTGTCTAATATTCTGTCATATGGAATCAAGAAGACCTAAAATCTGAATTTCACTGGGTGGAGTCATAAATAAAGACTAACACAGTGAAACAATCTATTTGGAAGTATTATGTGGTATGAGATGTAAAATAAGCAGCCAGCCTGAGACAGACGATAATTATCTTTGGCATTAAAGAGGAATAATAAAAGGACAACATGTTAAATCTATTTATTTCAAATTTATGTCTAGTTTTGATATGATGTGTCCATGCCATTTAATGATTATCATTTTTGAAGTTATCTGGATACGATATTTAATGAATACAAATACAGGTACCACAAATGCTATAAGGACGTTCATTCAATGAACAAATATTTATTGAACACCTACTGGGACTGCACTTTATTTTAGACATTAGAAATTTAAAAGAAAGAGGAGAAGCAGAAGTAGAAAAAGCAGAAGGAGCGGGAGGAGGAGAAAGGGGAGGAAGAGACAAAGCAGTGGCCTCCACTTCTTTTGTCCCAAACGGAACTCACAAAACAATGGAGGAGTGGTAGCCAGGATTTATTGAGTGCCTGCTAAGTGCCAAACACTATGAGAGATTCTTGATATACATCATCTTCAATTCTAAAAATAGCAAAAAAAAAATGCTATTTTGGGTATGATTATCTGCATTTTGAATAGGAGGATCTCCAACCTTTATTTAAAAACACCCTACAGTGCAAATGAAGGAGTAACACAAAATTGAATCCACTAAAGAAAGATGTACCTGATTAACCACAGGAACAGTTTTCAAAAATATATATGCAATATTTTATGCTCTATCCAGATAGTTAAAAAAATTCTGTGCAATAGCTAACATCCATTGCTTTACAAACACTTGTCACCAAATATCCATCAGTAGGTAACAAATTAGCAGAATGATGGCATAGGCAAGTTTTACCTTCATGACCTGTTTTCTGAATAAATTTCTACTTTTCATAGGTTTATAACACTTATCACTTGGTGTTCCTAAAACTTTGAGACCATTATTTATCCACATTTCATTAAGTTTTCAATTTTATTAAAGATCATTGTTTCAATAAGTTTCCATTTTCAGCCATACTCCTTCCTATAACATTCTTGCATGTAAACATATGCGTGTGCATACATTCATATATATAGAGGTTCTTTATTCTAACAACATGTATGTGATCATTCTATATTTCAAAAAATTTCTTAGCTGAAGTTAATATAATCAAAAAGTGAATTTAAAAACTGAAAGGATTTTCAGATACATGGATGTGAATAATTGTTTCTACAATGGCCTCCAATAAATCACAACCTCCCAATGTACAAACTCTTGAGTAGTCCCCTCTCACACTGAGTAGGTGTTAACCAGGTGTCCTGATTTGGTCAATGTGACATCAAAGGTGAAGCAAGTCGGGGTGTTATAAGGTCTTTGTGTGCTGGTGGCCTCAGAAAAACATGCTATGGAGCAGCCATGGACAACAATATTGAGAAGACAGGCCTTTCCATCTCAACTGTTCTGTCCAAGGCTCACCCCATGTTGACCCTGCAGGAAAATGCATTGCAAGGTGGGCCCATGTGAGATCAGCTGAAACACCTAGTCAACCAGTAGAATGATGAAAAATAATAAATTATTTTTGTTTTAAGTCACTAAATTTTAGGGTGATTTGTTATGCAGCATCACATGACTGAGGCATTTTGTTATTTGCCTTTTACTCTACGACTTGCTAGCTGGATAATGTTGAGCAAGTCTCTTAAACTCTCAGAGATTTTTCCCCATCAACAATATCAGGACGATAATAATAGCCAATAATATATAGAGTTTACCATGTAATCTTCACTACACTTACTCCTCATTGCAATTCTATGGGCAGTACTGCTATTGTTTAATTTTCCAGAAGAGAGATAGACAAATGTGTCCAAAGTGTCATACATTTACCAGAAGTGGATTTAGAATTTGTGTTTTCAATTATTATATCCAATATATTATTCAATAGAGCCTAGTTTGTGTCAGTCTTTAAACAAGAGAAGTTTCTCTCTCCCTCCCTCTTCTCTCTTTCTTCTCCCATAAGTATCTTGGTTGTCAGATTTAATATATATCAAGTAGATTTCAAATGTGACCAACAGTTCTTTCTGGTCGATTGTGGGATTTGTCTCTCCAGCTGCCTGTATTTTTGTGTTTTTTCTAGAGGAAAATTTCTCCCCTATAAAATCCTGCATTGTTCTATTGTACTCTGGAGGGCAGTCCATCTGCTTCTGCTGGTTTACTACATAACAAGCTCTGCTTAGGAACCTAAAATGACATAAATCTGGAACTACAGATCCATGCTTGTCAGTGCCCTATAATACAGCTCCTGTTCAGTAATTACGTGTGATAAACATCCTGATTATAATACATCTCATCCACTGAGGTGGTCTGCAAACACACACATAATGCTGGTTTACTGGCATAACTAGGCTAGATACAACTTTTTAATGTGCTATTTCCTGAAAAGAGAGACTTTTTTTTACCTCTTTCAAGATTGTTCAAGTGATAGCACCTTGCATACTGAATGCACCATTTACATTAAATTAAAATTTGAGACCTAAACCTCTCCAACCTAATTTACTGCAAATAAGTTTGCTTTCTTTTCAGTGGTCCATTAAGAACCAGTATTTTTAGGCTCTATAGATTTATTATTGAAAAATTATGAAAATTATATTTCCAAATAATTTTAATAAAAGCTTTTCTTTAAGAAGTCTTTCCTTACATGTTATATTACAGTAAACAATGCTTGTTCATCAGCATATGCTAAATCAGACATCACAAAAGCAAACAAAATTAGTTCACATCCAATCAAGTTAAATATAACATTGGCTATTTTTACCATGAAGACAAGACTAGGGGTGGTTATGCCCATAACCTACCCACTGTGGATATCTGACAAATTAGAAAACATTTGTTTAAAATATTTCAAAGAAAATTAATGTCATAATGCTACATGGTTGCATGGTTATATGAAATTTATGAACCAGGAATAAAACTCCTCTGGATAAATATAATCCCTTATGATTATTTAAGAATGTGTTAAATTGAAGAAAATGATCAATATACACACATTTAAGAATATTTGGCAACCTAGATATATATGACCTTTAAGATATTGCAGTGTATGGGTATGATAGCACACTTCGATTTTTAATAAAAAATGCCAATCTTATAATTTTGAGCAATATATTTGAATTTAAAGGAAATGGATAACAGCTTCTTCTGGGAAAACTGAAAACTTGAACAAGTCTATGCAATGAGATTTTAACAAATATTACAGGAAAGATCTTGTCCTTCTTCTTCGTGATCTCTTTACTCTCTAGGAGGAAGTGACATTTGCATGCATGAAAACACTACCTAATTCCCTTAGAGTATTCTGGAGAATTTGCATTCTAGTTTTTTGTTCCTTTGCCAAGAAAGACTCACCACATCCACTTTTGGTCTACATGAGTTCTCTAACACCAAACAAAGAGAAGAAAAATAAACATTAGAACATAACCGTGGGTCTTGAATAATATTTATATAACCTTGTCTTCCTATTCTATGCTTAAAATGTTTCCTTACACATATGACTTAAGATGTCTGTCATTTATTTAACATATTTATCTAACATATTATCTATTTATCTAACATATTTATCTAACATATTATCTATTTATTTAACATATTTATCTACCTACCTAAGTATCTTTCAACATCTCCAAACTAATATTATCCATATCACTTTACCTTTTTTCACTTTTTCACATGCTTGAAGATCTAACAGTTATTCTATAAGCAATATGCATTTATTATCAACACATTATAAAATATACACTTTTAAGTACAGATTTTAATTATTTTCAGAACAAATTTTTTCCTATAACAAATTAATTAGATTTTTTTGTTAAGCAAAATTTTTTTGATTAGCATGTACTAACAAAAATTTAAATTAACAAACTTATAAATATATATGCATATATACATACTTATATATGTATATCTGTGTGTGTATTTTTGTTTTGTTGTCTCTAATTGAGATTCACAGAGATAAAGAATCCATTGTTAGCTAATGTTTAAACAAAACAAGGGAAATAATGACTTATAACTATTGTTATTTCACACTGCCCATGAAAAGTAATAGAAAAGTATACACATTCATATATAGTTTTTTCCATTGATTATTCTATGATTTCTTAAACCATTCTTTAGTGGATTTAACAATTTAGTCCAGTTTTCCCTCTCCAGTTCCTATTCCACTACAATCCTTACCATGCATTTCTTCTTACCTTTTAAACAGATATGGAGCATATATCATACACACTTATGTCCAGCTGCTCCACACTGAGATACTATACAGTTTATCATTGTTAAATGCTGCTTACTTTTCCTCGGAGATTATAGGATGGATGTTGGCCAAGATGAAGAGACTGGCAGTGAAATTATCTCCAGGTATCTTCAGGTGAAGGATGGAAGTTAAACACCTGTTGAATCCCTGCTGCCTTTTATACCAGGCCTCTTGCCACAAATCTATAAATGTGCTCCCCCTATATACATAAAACATTTATATCTTAACATTTATATCAGACAATCAGGAAGAAATAATACTGGAATATTTTATCTGACTGATTTATGTATTTATTACAAATTATGTTCCAAGTATTCTACGTTATATGTATAGTTAATGTTAAGCTGTATTACTGACATTCATTATTTAAAATAATGATTGAGAGAGAACCTTAAGATGGCTGACCAGAGACACCAAATGCACAATCACCTCAGAAACAAAGAAAAGTTTTAGAAGAAAAAGAAAAACACAAACAAACAATCATTGATCAAGTGTAATTCTAAGGCAAAAGTTCCAGAACATACAAGAGATTCCATGGGAAGAAGTTGAGGCTTGTAGTCCAGCGAAAAGGGTAGGTGGGGTGGTTTATTTCTCCCCTCCCCACATCTCTGGCTGTCAGGAGGCTCATGAGCTGCTGAAGAGCCTTTTTACTCTCATGAGCCCAAAAGTTGCTGCCACCAGTGAACAGGGAGCTTCTTGAGGACAAAGCACCAGGCTGCCAGTCCCTTTGGGGTCACTTCCCATCACTATAAACCTGAGCCAAGACAGCAAGCTCCATATTGTTTTGCCACCCACCATGTGCCTTTGTCCTCTTCACAGGACTTCAGCCCCTCAGTTTTCATCTCTCTTGCTCCCACAGAAGCATTTCCCAAGTCTGGCTCAGACCACTGGAGCCACAGTGGCTGGTGGGTCCAAGGAGATCTGCGTGACCCCAGAGCCAGAACATTCCAGGTGGGCTGTCTTCTGGAGAGAGGGACGGAGAGGACCAGAGTGCCAGCTCTCTGCCATTCAGACTCTTTCCCTCCCTTTCCCTTCCCCAACCTATGGCTGCCAAGAGAGACAATTGGGACTGAGCCAGGGCTCTCAGGAGTGGCTACTTCCCCTCTGTTGGTGCATCCAACACACCAAGGCTTCTACAGAGAGTGGTGCTCAAATATTTCTTCTTAAGACCGGTAGCAGACTAAGGGGTGCTGGGACTGTGAGCTCCCTGCTCACCAGCCCTATGCAGTGCTCCATGCCTGGAAGCTCCATCAAATAAGGGCACATCCTGAAGCAGAGAGACATCAAACATGCTTTAGCAGCACATAGGTAACTCAACACCAGCATGCTTCTCCCTGGTACCCTCAGGAACCCAGGGAAAGGCTCACAGGCCAGATCCCGTACCTTCAAGACTCAATCATGTTGCTCAGGGGCATGGAGGGGAGACTTTTTAACTAATCTTGGGAGGTGAGGAAGCACACATGGGCAAAAATAAAGAGAGTTCCAGATTAGTTTGCAGTCCCATCAGCCACAGTACACTCATAAAGTACCCCTCTCCACATAGGAGGCTCTCAGCCCAAGGTGGAATTCTGGACAGGGTAACTTCCAGCCCACAGCACCATAATGGAGAAGTTTAGCTGGTTTGAGCTCTTGTCTGCTGGCAGACAGCAGGAGACCACACAGCAGAGGAAGGTGTAGAAAAGCAAAACCTACTCCTGACATCCATATTGTGAATCTCAGATGCCCCTCACCCCATGCCCACAAGATGATTTTCTGGCTGGGTTGAGCCACATCAGCCCTTCCCTTATGGCTTTCCCCAAAATACTGAGAGTGGACCTTTGACCTCTGCCAACAACTACCTTATCATCTTTTGTGGAGCCTGAGGGCAGGCTCATGCAACCCAGCCCCAATCAGTCTCACTCACCAGCCCATGTCTGCTATGATGGAGAATAAATACTGACCTGGATATTCTAGAGCACTGCCCACCACCTGTCACATTTGAGTGCTTGTCTCTAGGGGCTACAGCCAGTCACAGGTGCCAAAAACAACACTGCAGCATGCTCCTTCCAGCAAGTGCCATTTAATGACAAGGATGTAAATTTCCACAGCCCATCACAACATTTACTGACTCAATCATACAGGGTGTGGTTGATTCTTATGCACAAGCACCACCAACTGTCTCAGAAATTAACCTGGGCATGCCAACATGATCCAGACTGTTAAGAAAACCACAGGGCTGGGGAAAGAGAAAAGATTTCAAGGATCTCTATCCTCTTTCATCAATGAGAGACAGGGAATCTGCCCACACACGTAGCTCATGACTTCTACAGCCTACAAACTAATGAGCAACTGAGAAAACCACAACACTAAGGAGTTCTATAACTAAGGCATCCATCCAGAACCTAGACTGTCCTCCAGGAATCCACAAACAAAGCCAAAAGTTCTTATCCAACATATGCTACAGACAGATCCTTATGAGTATAAGGGGAAAAGTACCTCTATTTAAACAAAAGAAAGCCCCAAAATAAGAAGTGACACCTGTTCCAGATGAGAAAGAATTAATGAAAGAACTCCAGAGTTACAAAAAATCAGAGCAAAATGACACCCACAAAAGGAAAGAAACACCAGCTCTCTCTCAATGGAGCCCAACCAAAATGAAAATATTGAAATGATATACAAAGAAGTCCAAATATGAATTGTAAGGAAGCTTGATAAAATCCGAGAGAAAATGGAAAACGAACACAAACAAACCAGAAAGAGAATTCGAGAAATGAATGAAAAATTCACTAAAAAGATAAACATATCAAAACAAATAAACCAAACTCTGGAAATGGATAATTCATTTCATGATATACAAACACAAAACAGAGTGGACAGTTTTAAGAATAAATTAGATGTGGCAGAAGAAAGAATCAGAGCATGAAGACAATTCTTTCAAATTAACACAGTCATAAATAAAGAACAAAGAATTAAGAGGAATGAACAAAGCCTACAAGAAATATGGAAATATGTAAAATGGCCAAATATAAAAAACATAAGCATCACTGAGGGTGAAGAAGAAAATGAACAGGGGCTGCAAAACCTATTTGAGGGAATAATTGAAAAAAAAAAAAAAACAACAAAAATAAACTTCCCTGGTCTTGCCACAGATTTAGACATCCAGTTACAAGAAGTTCAAGGATAAACTGGGAGAGTCATTGCAAAGAGGCAATCATCAAAGTCAAAGATGACTATGTGTCTTCTGAAGACACATAGTCATCAGAATGGCCAGAGTCAACATGAAGAAGGAATTCCTATGAGCTGTGGGGTAAAAATATCAAACTTACAGAGAAAAACCGATCAGGCTAACTGCAGACTTCTCAATGAAGACCGTATAAGCTAGAAGGGAACAGTCATTTTTTTTTTTTTCATTTCAGCATGTTATGGGGGTACAAATGTTTAGGTTGCATATATTGACTTTGCCCTGCCTGAGTCAGAGCTTTAAGCATATCCATCCCCCAGATGGTACACACGGTATCCATTAGGTGTGAATATACCCATCACCTCCTCTCCCCTCCCACCTGCCTAACACCCAATGAATGTTACTACTATATATGCACATAAGTGTTGATCAGTTAATACTAATTTGATGGTGAATACATGTGGTGCTTGTTTTTCCATTCTTATGATACTTTACTTAGTAGAATGGGCTCCAGATCTATCCAGAATAATACCAGAGGTGCTAGATCACCATTGTTTTTTGTGGCTAAGTAGAACTCCATGGTATACATATACCACATTTTATTAATCCACTCATGTGTTGGTGGACACTTGGGTTGTTTCTACATCTTTGCAATTGTGAATTGTACTAGACACATTCAAGTGCAGGTGTATTTTTTATAGAATGTCTTTTTTTCCTTTGGGTAAATGCTCAGTAATGGGATTGCTGAATCAAATAGTAGTTCCACTTTTTTTTTTTTTTTTTTGGTACTTCTGCCTTTAGCTCTTTGATGAAGGCAAATTGGACATTTCTAATATATCAAAAGTTAAGGACTAAAATTAGGGTGTTAAAACAAGATGCTGTTTAAGTTTATTAACTTATTCAGCAAATAAGTTCAAGGAACTAAGATATTTTTGTTTACCCATGGTAATGCTATCAGAATATCAGCATGCTTTAACCAGTTGGGGACCAGCGTCGACTATAGTCGACGTCCACAGATGAATGTGCACAGCGATTTTAGCCGACAGCTGTTATATGAATGTTCTAATTTTTCATTTATCAAAATAAAATTGTGAACATTTAAAAATAATATAATGAAAACACATGTATATGTTACCTATTCTGATTTACATTACAAGTAAAGCTGCCTGTAAAGTAAAACAAACTTTCAGTGCTTTAAAGCTTTCCTCATCACACAAGAGCAAAATGGATTCGTCGTCAATGCACAGCACAAACTATCATTAAGACTATAAGTGCCGGCTGTGGGCAAGGTTTCATAGCTGGTGAGCGCAGTCCCGAAGTGGTTAAACTGACTCGTTTGACCTCAGATTCTGCTCATATTCTCCTCATTCTCATTATTTCTCCTCAAATTCTTGCCATACTCTCCAGAGAAAATATTCCACCTCTGCAGGCATACAAAGTACAATTTCTGAAAGTGGGTCATTGAGAATGATAGTAAGTGGGACCATTCCTATTTTCACACCTTTGTTCCCAGCCCCAACACACATAATGGAAATTGATTTAGAGATGTGTCTACATCTTCAAGGGTAGCACTTCATTTTTATAGGCTAATATCTCCAAGCAGCTACCACCACAACACACCTTCAAAAAGCATTTTCCTCATTCTATCAGGCTGGTAGTTTTCTCAGTGGGATAGTGTGTGATAAAACCAGTTGATTCAATGGTCATTTGCCAATTGTCACACTTATTTTGCTATGAAATAAGGCTTTGAGTCTAACACAATGTTTGGTAGGATTAAACACAAACTAATAGCCTTATATAGTGGAAGTTCTGAGGGTGGGAAATGCAAACTCCTGTTTGGAATATGTGTTAATTGTACTTAAGATGGAATGGTGCCCCATTCAGGATGAGGGATCCTCAATTTAACAGTAGAGGGAGTAGCTGGATCAGCTGTGATAAACACAAGCCTATGTACCTTCTGTCAGCCCTGGTCTATAAAAAATGTTTAACAGCTTCTCAGTGATGCTGGTGACTCCTCACTAAGATATTCCTATGACTTTGCTCTGTGGCATCTTCTCGAAGCCCTCTTGATAAACATATTTATCAGACTTTCCAGCATCATATCACATAACCATTTAACATGTCTTTTTTTGTGTGTTTGATGACTTTATCCATCATCGATGAAGGTATTTCTATTATTTATACCTGAATTTTTGTTTGCCATCTCTTTTTTCAAGCTTCCAAGAATCATCCTAGCACCAGATGTTTTACCAGAAAGATGTTCCCATGTTGATAACTTTTCTTTTTCCCTATGCAACCTATTCGTAGTGTGGGATGGATTAAATGCTATACCACCTTAGAAAAATTTATTCTTATATTCCAGCTCCCTTGATGTAAAAGCTCGAGATTAAATTTTATGAGTATATCTTGATTCTAAAGGGTAAATAATTGTCTAAGTCTCACAAGTCTTTTAGTAGATCTAGAACTTTCCTTACGTTGAGACTTAATCTTAGTTTCTGTTCTGATGGTCAAGAGAGTCAGGTAGAAAGATCTGTAAGATTAAAATGAGTTGTCTTTTATGACAGAGGCATTGTGATACATTCAATTCAGTGGAAAGCATTAGCCTTAGCAAGGAGATGTGTGCAATTTCTGCAGGCTCAGAGAGTTCAGAGAAATCTGGAGATTGAAAATTATTTTAGGCCCTGGTCCAGGTATTGCTATACCATGTTTATTGTGAGATCTAACTTTCTTCTAATTTGGGTCTTGACCTTGCTGGGCATACCTGCTACAGTTTAGAATTCCTTCCACTCGAGAGCATCGAAGAGCTCCAGAAAACAGATTCTGAAATAGAAATACACTTGTAAGGAGTCTTTTGAAGAGTGTTCTGCTTTCAAGATAAGCACAGTACTTGAAGTAGAGTAAAAAATGTGAAATTGGGCTTCAAATGAAAAGATCTCAATAGATCACATGAGGAGCTCCAATCTGTGACAGCCTCTCAGCATTACTTGTATTGAAACTGAAAGGCCAGGCTTTAATGCCCTAATTAAACAGCCATTCCATGTGAACTGTGCCCAGGAAGGGAGATCTGGATGAGCTTGCTCTCTTCCACTCAAGGGCAATTCCTCCAGAGAGACTTGACTGAGAACATCAGCTATCAACTTCAATAGCAACCGAGAGAATTCTTCCATCCTGAGGGAGGTGGGGGCAGAATATTGGCAGCACAGCACATCACCTACAATGGATTTTGTTAGTCTTGATAATTTCCTTTAGGGTATAAGTCCTATAATTAAGCTTTACCATAAAGCATATAACAGGAAATGAAATGCTAAAAATGTTTTGAATCTGTACTAAAACTGATTATCTATTATAAAATCCAAAATATTAGAAAATTGCTTATTTTTTCCTGGCTATCAGTAAACCAACTTCAACAACTAAATAGAGCAAAATTTATATAATCATCTCATGAGGAAAAAAAAAAAACTACTCAAAGCAAAATAAGATTTTACCCTAATACTTTAATGGTTTAAATATTTCTATTCTGGTAAACAATATTATTCAACTTATAATTGCTTTCTCATGGTCTGTCTTTAAAGATTTAGGGTGGCATGGATGACATGCCATCCTAACTTAGAATAGTTGCAGCTATTCTCAAGGCACATACACATTTATTTTTGTTTGAAAACATTTTTTCCTTGATCTTGTTGGCATACTCTAATTATGGCATTTTGGTTGTTTGCAAAAAAACAAACAAATTGGTAGATAAAGATATCTGCTGACTATTTTCCTGAGGACCTTCTCATTGTTGATAGAAAGCAAAATTTAGAAAAAGAAGCTGCCATGACTAATTTCATTTTGGTTGACACATGTACTATGACTTTCCATTCATTGTCATTGTACTCATTCTAGGAACAATCAAACATGGCCTCTAAGAGGTAGAGTCTGAACTGCTCAGAATTTGAAGGAGCATGGTGAGGCAAAAGGTAGGCCAGGAATTTGCCTGGAGTAATATAAATTCTGTGATATTCCTTACTTATTCTTGTACACTAATTGTTCACTTCATATTCTTGAACTGCTATTTTATTTGAACTCCAGAAAATGTATCCTATTACTTGCTGCCATGAATTTTTTTAAAAAACTAAATTATGTTGTCTCTTTATGTGTTTATAGAAGTGTGAAGATTATTTCTATCTTTTAAACAATTTAAATGTACCATTAAATACCAGGAGAGATAAATTATATTTGCTATCATTTTAGAACTCTAGTATTTTATTACCATAATTTGTGCAAAGTCCTATGCAAAAAATATAATCAATAATAAAATATATCTTTTGCTGATATAATTAAGAAGTAGTGGGGTTTTTTCTGGATAACACAGAGATATAAATAAATAAATCACCTAGAAAGCACAGATGTTGTGAAAGAAAATTAGGATTTTATGTCTTTCAAGTTTTATGACTTATTTGTGAAAAATAGATATAGGATCTACAAAATAATAATGAAATGGATATTTGTTATTCAAAGGACTAAAATTATCTGGGGGATGGTCATGATGGAGACTCAGACTTTTGGGGGGAGGGGGGGAAATGGGCATTTATTGAAACCTTAAAATCTGTACCCCCATGATATGCCAAAATAAAAAAAAAATTAAAAAAAAGGACTAAAATTAAATAATTTGAATATAACTGGATATTATATCTCTCTTTATTATTTTTAAATAACCAAAATAGAGACCTAGACCAATGGAATAGAATAGAGAACCCAGATATAAAACCATCTACCTACAGCTGATTTACCTTTGACAAAGAGACAATAATATACACTGGGAAAAAGAAGCCCTATTAAATAAATGGTGCTGGGAACATGGGATAGCCACATGTAGAAGAATGAAACAGGATCCCCTATCTCTAACCACTCACAAAAATTAATTCAAGATGGATAAAAAGACTTAAATGTAAGGCATAAAACCATAATGATTCTAGAAGAAAAATGTAGGAGAAACTCTTCTAGATGTCAGCCTGCCAAAAAATTTATGACTAAGACCCCTATGGCAGTTTATTACAAAAGTAAACATACTCTCATCATGCAATCCAGCAATTGTGTTTCTTGTTGTTTACTCAAATAAGTTGAATAGTTATATACATCCAAAAAACAAAAAAACTGCACATAGATGTTTATAGAAACCTTATGCATAATTGTCAAAACTTAGAAAGAACCAACATGTTCTTCAGTAGGTGAAAGGATAAACTGTGGTATAACCAGAAAAAGGAATATTATTCAGCACTAAATGGAAATAAACTATCAAGCCCTGAAAATACATGGAGGAACCTTAAACGCATATTACTAAGTGAAGTAAGCCAGTTGGAAAAAGGCTATATCCTATATAATTCCAACTATATAACATTCTGGAACAGGCAAAACTATGGAGATAGTAAAAATATCAGTCATTGTCAGGGGGTAGGAGGTAGGTAGGCAGAGCACAAAGGATTATTAAGGCAGCGAAATAATCGTATGATACTATGATGGTGGATACAAATTGTCAAAACCCATGGAATGTGCAATACAAATGAACCACAATGTAAGAGCTATGTGCCCTGGGTGATAACGATGTGTCAATGTAGGTTCATCAGCGTAATAAATGTACCACTGAGATGTGGGATGGTAATCGTGGGAGAGACTATGGTTGTGTAGGGGCAGACAGTCTAAATTTTCCTATGAAATAAAAGTGAAGTGTATTTTAGAAAATTAAAATAACCCTCCAAAATTTAACTTACAAGAAAATTTTATTAAGAAAGACTATAAGATTACAGAACATTATATTAATGGATTAGAAACAATACTATTAATATGACAGTTTTTCCCAATGTAACCAATCACTCCTGCTTGAGCTAAATAATTATCTCTTGAAGCCATGTGGGTTCTAGACTAATTGATGTCAAGAAGCCATAAAATACCATAGACTGGGCACCATAACTCATGCCCTATAGTTCAACAATGTATATAGGTTATCACTAACCAATGTTATCACTGTAAACCAATGAAAAATTCTATCAGACGACTTGCATCAACCCACTCCCTTGTTTCTTTCTTTCTTTAAAAAGCTGCTTATAAAAGGAGGCCAACTGAGCTCATATCCAAAGTTACTGGGGTTCATTCTTCTGGCTCATTTTGGCTCAAGTAAATTCTTTAAACTATATTGTGGGCTTCAGCCTCCTCCTTTAGGCCAACACTGGGATGCTAATAATTTTATGTTTCTTGAAATTAGTTACTGGTCATAAGAGGTTGCCCATTATGAAATATTTATCTAAATAGATTATTGTGATGCACTTTCCAGTTAGAACATTATATTTGAAATAAAAATGTATTAAATAAACAAATAAACAAAAACATTTGTAATCACTACCTCCAAAGATAACTGTTTTCAAACATTTTGCAGCCTATCCTTTTTTTTAACCATTCTTTTAACTATTTTGAAATGTAGCCTATCCTTATATTTCCTGTAACAAAATATTTTTTCAAAAACCAAAAATGGGATCACAACCTTTCGTGAGAAACACATATATCATGGAATCTGATGTTGTCAATAAGCAAAATATTGTGAAAAATTCTCCAGACAATAACTATTATCTCTAAAATTACTGTATATTCCTAAAATCAAGTACAATTTGCATGTAAATATACAGTCTGATAGGCATTGTAAAATAGAATATATAGAGTTCTACAGAATATCCCAAAAGTCTCCATATACAGGGAAAATGGGATACTGTAGCTAAATGTACCATTTTTTTAAATGTACCTTTATTTACAAAATATTCATTATAAAATTTTACAAAATTTTTCCTTTGTATGGAGACTTTTGGGACATACTGTAATTTAGAAATATGCCATAATTTGGCTTTCATTTTTAAAAATGATTATAGTAGGGTTAAAATTATCTCAGCCAAACATTGCATACATGTCTGCCTTTTAATTTATTAAATTTTTAGGATGAATTTCCAAAAGTGGAATTGCTGAGTGACCATATCAGTATCAGCAAATTCTGATACTGAAGTATTAGCTGGTACCAATTTTCCAATGGCCAGAAATGCATGAAAATGGCTATTTCCCTATAACAGTGAACATTACACATTATCTTCATATCAGCTTTGCTAATATAAAATGTAAAAATAGCATAACAATTCTGTTCAATTCTCACCTTGTTGTGGAAAACCAATTTTATTTTGTTCATGGTAATTTTTTCATACAGAGGTTTTTATTATTTGCAGTCACATCTATAATTACTCTCTTTTAAGGTTTGTGCCATTGGTGCCGTATTCAGAGAGATCTAGCTACTTAAATGCATATAAACATTCAATAATAGAATTATCATTTGTAAGAAATTGTTGTAGTTATTGTTCTTTATATTTTTTCAAATAAACATCAGATTTATTTTGTCTCGTCTGCTCAACAACAAAACATTTTTAGTACAATTACATTAAATATGAACAATTATTTTTGGAGTATTTATTTTTATTTCATATCTTTCATTTGAGACACAGTAAATTACTCCATTTATTCAAGACTTCTATTATGCTATTCAATAAAGATTTATAGTTTGAGCAATGCAACATTTTATAGTTTTAGTAATAAAAGCATGAAAACTGCTTGCTCACATTTTAGGTGTTTTATAAATTTGTGTAAAACAGAAAATATATATTAATTTTATCATTTCTTAAGTAGCAGTAATTACATTATATATATATAATATTTTGTTATTTAGGTATTTTGTAACTGACATGCTTTAGTGTAGAATTCTATTAAGGATATTTTAGTTGATCATTTGTGGTTGCCTAGATCTAAAGAGTCAAATTTTTAGATGCATATGTTACCATTTTTTGAAAATTCATGAGTAATTTAACTATAAAATTGGAAGAGGTGGAGAGAAGAACCTGAGTAGGTTCCATTTTAAATAGACACAAGAGTGAATTTTGATAACGAATGATATTTCATATTTATTTATTCGAATATTTTAGTGGGTTTTTTTATGGTTTTATTCTTCAGGTTACACTGAAATAAACTTCATTACCTTAAAATTTATATGTATATTGACAAACATTTTTATTTATTCATTTATTTATCATTTTTACATGGAACTTTAAAAATATATGTGGAAGATATTTTGTGACAGAAATGGGCTAAGATTTAGGGGTCCCAGTTTAATTTTTAATTTAATTTATTGAAATATTTTTTCTTCTCACTAATTTGTAATACTACTTTATTGTGTATGTGTTTGTGTATATGTGTGTGTGTGTAGGTTGATTCTTCTGCATTTTTTATTACTTTCCATTTATCTTTCTGAAAAATTTGAACCAGTTCCACAATTTAATTACTATAGGTGTTCCTAGTGGACTTTTTTGTTTGTTTGTGTTTTGGGGTTATTTTTATTTTCTATGATTTTAATTAACTTAATAGCATTTCTTAGAACAGAAATGCTTTGGTGATCAACAGTATAGTTTAGCCCACTACAAGGCCAAATCTTATTATAATGATGATATGTTAGGAATTAGGCCTTCAAACATACCTCACAAAATAGCATACACATAATTCCTTCTTAGAACTAAAGATTTATTGCCCTCGGAGGCCGAGGTGGGAGCATCGTTTGAGCTCAGGAGTTCAAGACCAGCCTGAGCAAGAGCAAGATCCTGTCTCTAGTAAAACTAGAAAGATATTAGCTGGACAACTAAAAATATATAGAAAAAATTAGCCGGGCATGGTGGCACATGCCTGTAGTCCCAGCTACTTGGGAGGCTGAGGCAGGAGGATCACTTGAGCCTAGGAGTTTGAAGTTGCTGTGAGCTAGGCTGACTCCACGGCACTCACTCTAGCCTGGGCAACAAAGTGAGACTCTATCTCAAAATAATAATAATAATAATTTGAAGTCCTGAAAACAAAGGGTCAAGGTTTCAATTTTCAGCATAGCAATGTGAGGAGCCACCATGCCCGGATAATTTTTTGTATATAAATTTTTAGTTGGTCAATTAATTTCTTTCTATTTTTAGTAGAGACAGGGTCTCACTCAGGCTGGTTTCGAACTCCCGACCTCAAGCAATCTGCCTGCCTCGGCCTCCCAGAGTGCTAGCATTACAGGCGAGAGCCACCACACCCAGCCTTGACACAATTATCTTTATAATTCAGGTATGGTGCATGCTGGTTAATCTGAACACCACTGTGCCCTGAATGACCTCAGAAAAGCACAACTGAGGCTTTGCTACATAATTCACCTATTTTTATGTCTCAGGACTGTTATACAACTGTGGAATGTAATGCATATGCATGCCTTCCTCTGATAGCTGTGTATAAATTAGTGAGGTTTTAATTTTCTTGGAAACATTACAGTAGAGCAACACAATTGATTCAAATACTTGTGATTAATGGTCAAGTTGAAGGACACGGACAATGTTACCAAACAAGGAGATGTCCCAAGAACATGATTTACATACAACACAGTATGCTGCAAGTGTGTTTTACTTTCTTCTCGCTGTTTCTTCCTTGCCGACTTGCCTTTAAAATCAAAGCACCTCCTTCCTAATTGAAAGATTTCTGGGAGCATTCATCAGGAAAAGATTACCGTGATGTTCCATAAAGTTGGGCTTCATTTTTAAGTGGCCTTATAAATGGTCAGTTTTATATTTCCATAATAACATTTGAATGATATTCATTCAATATGCTTTTTTAAAGCATATTTCGAATACTAAGAACTTTGTCATTTGAAATTTAGTCTTAAATGTTTATGACTCTATTAGGCAAGATTCTCAGGGAGACAGAATATACAGAATAGGTAGATAGATAATTATATGAGGGAAGATTTATTTGGGGATTTGACTCACATGATTACAGAGACGGAGAATTCCCACAATAGGAGGTTTGCAAGCTGGAAACGAAGGAAGCAGGTAGCACAGCTCAATCCAAGTCCAAAAGCCTCAGAACCAGGGAATCTGATGGTGTAACTCTCAGGTCTAGGTCAAAGGCCTGAAAGTAGAGCGGCTGTTGTGGTTACAGAGTCCATAGTATAGAGAAAGTGAAGTTATGATGTGCAAGGGCAAGAGAAGAGGAACATCCTGGTTAAAGAAGAAAGAGAGCAATAATTCATCCTTCCTGTGCCTTTTTGTTCTATCCAGTCCCTCATCTAATTCAGTGAAGCCCACCCATATTGAGGGCAAATCTTCCCCACTCAGTCCATCTACTCACATACCCATCTTCTTCAGAAACACCCTCACAAATGCACCCAGACGTAATGGTTTTCCAGCCATCTATCTCATAATCCAGTCAAGTTGACACCAAAACTAAGCATCATACTGATTTTCATATTATTATTAAAAATTAAAGTCATTGAATGAAAGCAAAAGCAGCATGTCCATGAAAACAATATGAAGTATTCAATTAGAAAGTCCACCTAACATACAATTCAGGATTTTAAGTTTACAATTAAGGCCTTTGTGGAACATATTTTTTTATCAACTCATCTTTTTTATTTGGAAGTCACCTTTTCTGCTTTTGCAAATAAAATTTCACATTACTCTTTCTAACATGATGATTTCCAAATGTTTGGTAATTTTGGAACTTTTGGGACTTTTAGAACCTTCATCCTCATAAATTTTAAGTTAATTTCGATATTATCAAACAACGTTGTCAGTTTCTTCAATTTTTTAGACAACGATTTGTAAGTAAAGGGCAAAAAATCATGTCTTAGCATGAAAGAATCAAGAGACACAGTGTAATGCTACTTGGAAGTACAACAGTGGGACTCCACATGAGCCAATCTCAGCTCATCAGCATTGCCATGAATGCAATGCTTCACTTTGTTTTATGAGCTACCTAGAGCCAGATGCCATAAAATTGCTGTGAGGGATTACCTACTAGGGACTTGTGCAGGCCATGCCAGGAGCAACACAGAGGTCTTTTCATACTACTATCCACATAATAAGAATTCTGTACAGCAGACTTTGAGAATGTAGGAAGTGCTTTTTAAATTATGTCCTAAGGAAGCATTTGCCCCAAACACTAATATTCATTCTACCACACTGTTCCCTAGAAATCTCATTCAGCATTGCCACACATGTTTGCAATAATAGCAGTTTTGCTGGCCAATGTTCTCAGCACCAACAGCACAAAAATCTATTTTGGCAAAGTAGGCAGCAACCATTATGTGTGTGGGTGCTTGAGTCCCAGCAGTTTACCTCATTTGTAAATAGGACCAATGGCCAAGAATCCTAGTTTGCAAATTCTCTCACCTCATTTGGAAACATTTAATTCATTCCAACAGTCTGTCTGGTGTACAGAAAGAAAAACAGAGTTATAGTGCATCCTGCCATTTCCTCTGGATAGCCACATTCCATATTTTTCTCATTTTTTTCAGAGTTGAAGCTACCCACTTAATAGGAGCTAGCCACTTAAGAGGAGCTTGCAGTTTACATGGAAACAAGTAATACACTTAAATGTAAATAGATGTGTCTTTGGGAAAACTTTGGGAAGCTTTGAGAAAGACATCAATAAATTATTTTTCATTTTTTTAAGTACTAGGACTCATCTTATGAAACCAAATGTCAAATAAATACCCATGCTTTTGGTTTAGTACCAATATTAGGGAGAACATCTTACACTGAAGAGTTTACGATTATTGTGTCCATACTATTTCTATGTAATAAAATGAAAAGCAAACATCCTGTTAATTGTTTAATTTGCAATTTCTATTTGGCTCTATTTGGCTATAATTTAGTGGCAATTCAAAATGTAACCCCACTTTGTACATTTAAAAGTTACTTTGTGATCAAGTAGCTTTAACTAAAATATAATAAACAATCTTTTTAAAATGTTACTTTCCTTTGATTCCTACTATCCTAAACAATCCACTATCACAATAGAAGCTGACTTTAAAATCCAATTCTGAACTCAATGTAAAAAAAAAAAAATGAAGAATAATAGGTCGCTTACAATAGAATTGTAAGAAATTAGAGGTTTTACGAAAAGAGTTATTTAGATGGGAAAATTATAGCTTCATATTAGCACATCTGCACCTTGACAATCAAATGCATGAGTGCATTATAATTTCAATGAATTATGCAAAATGTTAATTAAAAAGTCGAATTTACTAATCATCTCTCAGGGTCATAACTGGAATTGAATTTGAGTAAGGACAAACAATTCCATGAAGTGCATTTTCGTCTTGTAGTTTTTAAAGCTCTTTGGAAATACATACCAGAAAAACAATTTTGTTTTTATATAGATGCTAATTGATTTTGTTGTGTTTAATCTATCAGAAATTATTGATTACTCCCTTATAAGTTATGGCTACATAATGTAGCTGTGAGTTTCAAAAGATGATACATTATAAATATATACAATTATAATAAATGTAGGCTTTGTGTTTTGAATTAAAAACTGGTTAAGCAGTAGAAAATTTGTGTATAATTTTCTATATCTAACTTTCATCTTTCAAGCATAAGGCATATGTATGAAATGTTTTCACGTATTTTAAACTTATGATATTTTCAATTCTTAGTCTTTTTAAAAATATTTCAAAATTTGCTTCTTATATTTACTTCTAATCATTTTTTAGAACATCTGGATATTTTAGAACATAGTACTATAATTTCTGAGATAGCTATATTATGATATGTGGATTTATAATAAAAATAAATACATTGATGGATTAAAAATATAATTTAGCACAATTGCATTTTGAAAATATTATAGTGGTTTCAATGTGTTTTCTAACCTTTAATATTTAGTGCAATGTATTCTGCTTCTCTGTATCCTCAATCATCCAATTTTGTCCAACAAAAAGCGGTAAAAGGATAGTAAAGATAAAGTAATTCTATCCTTCTTATGCCTATAAAAAGCCTTGCCCATGTTTCAAGGGTCAGATGAAGCCCTATATTCTTGTGAATAAAGTGTATACAAATGGAGATGTCATACAAAAACATCCCCATTCACCAAAGGATTGGTGATAAAAATAAAATGAAGATATACTGCCAATATCTCCCTCCAAACCCCTGAGCCAATGTGCCTTGTATGAGAAAACATGCATAAAAATGGTGAATTAAATCCAGGTCACTGGATTTATTAAGTCCAAATTTGTTATAGAACCTCGATGCTTCTCATTAAATATCTGAAATTTATTGTTAATTCTGAGGTGCCTTTAGCAATCAATGTGTAATTATTTCTAGTGAAGTCCAACTTTCAGGATTACTTTGACAATGCCTCTTTTGATTATTAAATTTAAGTGCTTATTACCTGCAATTCTATAATATAAAATGTTTAATGTTCCAAGACAGGTATTTGTAAAGATACAAAAACCTCTGTGTTGCAAGGACAAGGTAGATTCTGCCAGACATTTTAATGCCACTGCTGGTCACTCAGGCTATAATTGGCTCTAATTAGCTCTCTCATCCAGCTGTAACATTCTTTACCTGCAGCTGAGAGGCACTCATGAGAGTGGAAAAACCTCCCTATTGAGTGTTTGGAAATATCAGCTAAATTCCTGCCAATATGATCATTATAAATGAGCTGCAAACCCATTAGCTCTGATAGGAAATGGGTTGTGGGAAGTGAGATTTGATCCACCCTAGCCCTACAATAATAGTAATCAATGTCCAATGAAAACACAGTCCACTACGTGAACAAGGCGCTTAAGTAAAGGCTGTATTTAAAACCAAAGACTGGACAGGCAGGGTGGGAATTCAACTTGCTCTGTTTATTCAGCTTACTTTCTTTCTACTTTATATAATAGACTTAGAGCTTTAAGTTTAATGAATAAAATGCTCTTTCATCAGAACTTGCAGTTTTATTCTGAACACTTCAGGTGATACTAATGGAATGATCTCACTACTGTATGATTTTCCCCCATGGTCAAGGAAATGGTCTATACATACATTCATCTAAAACCCTCTGCAAAAGTCTGAGAAAAACTTCTCTCTCCAAAGTTTTCTTTGACTGATCTGAAAATATATATATATTTTTTTCAAACAGTAATGACTAGTAACAACAACAACAACAAAAGATATTCAACGAGGTCTGTCCACAGAGTATCCAGCCATGTAATATGAAATATAGAGACATTTGTTGAAGAAGATACAAGATAAAAGGAACATTGTAGGTTCCTTGGGACCAAACACAGTTCAATGTAGGTACCTTGTGACCTCCCACAGTTCTCCCGGCATCCCTTAACCTAACCCACACGTTCAACACTCTCAGGTGTCCTGCGTGCTGCAGGCCTTCCAGAACGTGTCTCCACCATCTGTGAAGCGTCTGTGCCTCACTCTTATTGGTGCTGAACTCACTGCATCATGCCTGAAAACCTTCTGAATCACCCGAATAGTTTCCACGGAGGAGTGTTCAAGCTTAATGCGAAATTTGACATAGATCCATTGCTCTTCTGGCTTATTTTTGAAGTGACGGCCACACGGTACTTTTGCTCAATCAACAGCGTCTAGCGCCCCGCTGACTCGTAGGGCGAAGGCGCCATTGTTCACGCATGCGCACTCCGGCCCACTCGCCTCTGCTGCCGGGTTACGCCGCTGTCGTACACACCGTTCTTGTCATATTAACAATGGCCGAATAGTTTCCCGACAGACCTCGTATGTCTCCATGGAAGGAAAAGGATAATGAAAGTAGGGCTCAATTCAAAACAAAACCAAGGAAAACAAAAATGGAAGTATATTATCTTGTTATTTTTGTCGGATTATTATATTAACTCCTAAAAGATACTGTAATTCCTAAGACTTTCTTTCTAGATATGTATGAAAGAAGTACATTAAACAATGATCACAATAATGCGAATATGCAACTAAAATTGGGATTAGAATGGAGCGCAGACGTCAAGAAAGTGGCAAATACAGCTTATTTGCATACATAGGTGAATAAATTATTCTTTTACCTGTGGTTGTTTTCCTCATCTGGAAGTTCCCATTGCTTTCATGTTAGAAGTTCCAAGATGAGCTTCATCTGTTTTATATCTCTATAAGAGATGACTTTGAAAATTATGACTATCATAATCCAAATAAAGACAATGTATTAAAAATAAAACACAAAGCACCCCATCCTTTGATGAAAATGGCCTCTCTAGGAGCAACTATTCTTTATCGAATATTTACAGAGGCATATACAAGTCTCGTATTTGAAGGATTCCCTTAGTTGAGGGGCACAGACTAAGCACACAAAATCAGAAGATGTTTTTACAAAACAGCATATTCTGAGGGTCAGATTGTGGAGAAGGGTAAGCAGTAGCTACGGTTATGTTAGACCATTGAAAAGTCTTCAGGGAAAAGGTGTAATTATGCCGAGCTCAAAGGAATGGTGAGATTTAGACATGAATAAGAGAAGATAGGAGGTGTTTCAATTAAGATTATTATAATAGATATTTATTGGGAAATAATGTAAACTAATTTGCCGATAACAAAGGATTGGTGGGGAGCAGAAACAAAATACACGGTCATTGTCCAGGTGTATCTACAAGACTTTGTGTGATGTTGTGAAGTTATTTTCTCTGGTACAAATAGGATTCAGAAGAAAGTAATAAAATAGTTTTTAAGCCTGATATTCTTCATATCAAGTTAATCTCAATTAGGCATCTTTGTTCTTTTTTATCTGTTCTGCATAACACATACCTACTTATATTTCTAATACCTACTTATATTTCTATATGACTAATACTTTCTTACTGTGGCCATATTTTCATTATTTTCTAGTCATTGAAAATTATTTCCTTTGTTTGAAAATCAAACAAGTCAATCTTCAAAAAGAATTGTTAAAGTGCATTCCTCCAGAAGACTCATTAAAAATGGCTTGCTTCAATGATACTATTTTCAGTTCAATATTAGCGACTATTTAGCTCAGAGAAATTTAAACGAGAAGAAATCTACGGGAAGAATTAGATAAGTAAAATGTAGTGAACTGTGGTCCCAAATATCTTGTATTTTTAATGAAGTTAATCAGGCAATTGATAGATCTATGATAAGACCCCTCAACAGGCAAGTTTGAAAAACCACAGATGTTTTCATGTGAGGTTTTTATGCATGTGATAATCAACATTTCTGAATTAACTAATTTGACATTCTACTTAATTAATATGCTATAAAAAGAAAACTTTAGAAACTTCTAGATATTTCTATCTAAAATATATGTCATGATGTTAATAAGCCAATGAAACACTTTGCATTATGCATCATGCTATGAAATTAGAAAATCCTATTTACATTGACCTGCCTGCAGATGATATATTATTATGATATATTTATTTAAAGAACAAATTTCAGAGATGGAGAGACTTAAACCTGGATGTTTTTAACTCCTTCAAAATTGTTAATATGTTGTTAATATCTAAATTTTTAGTTTCTACACTCTCTCTCACTGAGTTTCTCAGTATTACTACCTTCTGGGTGGCTGAGCTTGGCCTTCTGATTTCCAAGCCTCCCATGGCATTGCTATATCCTTCTTTCTAGGCTCAATACCAGAATCATGGCCACCTCGGAAGCTGCCCACTGCTGTGGTACCTTCCTGCAATGATTCACAAAGGCCAGCGTAATGATTGCTTACAATTCTTTAGTGACACAAGTCTTGTTAGCTCACATTCACACACATAGTTTGCCCCAAATGAATACATGGATACTTTCAGTTTTACCTACAAAAGAAATAGAGAGCTGAAAACTCTTTACTCCTATTTTACGTTAAAAAAAATGCTGTACAAACTGAAAATCAACAACTTTTGTGGGCCTATTAGAAATCGAGATTGCTGGCCAATTAGAAATTTGAACAGATTCGAGAATTTGGAATTTAGAGATATATAGTTCCCAAGAATTGCTTACCAGGAGCAGAAGTCACTAGAAGCCAAGAACTGGTAGGAACACTTAAATGCTAATGTTCAATTGCTGGAGGATAGAATAGAATGTATGAGAAACTGGCAGGAAGGCAGAATCATGGTGGGGCAGGAGACCCTACATTCTGTATTTGGGAGCCCTACCAGGGTCTCATGCTTGGCCCCAGCCTTACCACTGTGAGCCCCTCCCATACTCTTATCTCTAAAAAAGATTTTATCTCTACAGGCAAGGAATTTGCCAGAGGACAATTCTGAAACCTTTTCCCAACTGAGGAAAAAGCTTCACCCTACTCAGGCTGCTCCAGCCTTGTCATATCACCTAAGGAAAATAAATAGTTGACAGGGGAAAGGATTCAAAGAAATAGTTTGCAAACATTGTAGCCAGGTAAAGGACCATGGGTTAGAGGGAAAACCAATCTAGAAGACTTCAACTCCAAGTCATGGGCCCACTAAAAGATGAAGACATCACTAGAGGATTGTAGAGAGCTCTCTGTCCCCCATATCATACTATCATACCAACAAGTCTCCAGTAATTTAATTGGAGATTGTAACTGAAAGAGCTTTAAGACACAGACTTTCTCTGAGGAGTAGTATAAAGGGAAACAAGAAAACCAAAAAGAGAGACAGAAATACAAACATTAGTGTTAGGGTTGATCCAGGTGGGAACCCAAGAAGTTCGTATAGAACAGAATGTGGTTAATGGAAAACTTAGGCTTGTAGAACAATAGCTGCAGGAGAATCCCTGGGCGTTGTAAATCTAACAGGCAGCTATAGCCAGCATTCCTTCCTTTTCCCCCTGAAAGTGACTAAGTTTATCCCTCCCTCTCTCTCCTGCTAAGGACAACCATGCCAGAGCTGAAGGATGGATGTGCCTGGGGCAGGGATCCTAGGAGCTTGTTGTTTGAAAAAGAATTTATTAAAAGCAGCTGTTCTGGCCCATGTATTTACTCCCCCTGGAGAACCCTCAATAAAACCCAAGACTCCCCCCTCCCTCAGTGTGGACACTTTCGCCTCCCCCTGTCTGCACCTAGATGCCCAAAATAAACAGTATTTTGCTACACATGAGGCTTCATGTATCTCTCTCCGGTCTCCGGACCTAACAATTAGGTTGAAAGCCTCTTATACCTATAACTACAACAAACATTAAACTCAGCTCAACTCAGCCATTTTAACATAAATTGTCTCATTGGAGGCTCATTTATCTCAGCACCTATTTCCCAATATACCATTTCTGAGTTTCAAGAAAACATTGCAAGGCATGCAAAAAGGCAAGAGAAGACATAATCCAGAGAGATAAAGCAAGCAGCAGAACCAGATTCAGATATGACATAGATATTGGTATTATCAGACAAAAAAATTGAAACAATTTAGGGCTGTAATTTAAAAATTAGTAGACATGTAAAGCCAGATAAATAATGTAAGCAGAGAATGAAAACTACAAGAAAGAATAAAAAGAAAAAAAGAGTCTTTTTAAATCTCAAACGATCTAGATGAGGACTGCAAGAATAATGAGTAACAATGTATTGCATAATTATTTCCTATGGATAAGTGAAATGAATGACAACAATGCCATAAGAGAAAAGAGGAAGGAATGGGGAATACTCTACTATGAGACACTTCAGTGCACATAGAGTAACTCAGTATTATTTGAAGGTAGATTTAGATTAATAAAAAACATACATTGTAAACTCCAGAGAAATCACTACAAACATTTTTTGAAAGAAGCATAAATGTGTCCAGGCATGGTGGCTCATGCTTGTAATCCTAGCACTTTGGGAGGCCAAGGCATGAATAGCGCTTGAGGCCAGGAGTTCAAGACCAGCCTGGCCAATAGCAAGACACTGTCACTACAAACAAATGAAAAAAATTAGCCAGGCATGCAGCACAGCCTGTAGCCCCAGCTACTCAGGAGGCAGGATGAGGAGAGGAGGATCTTGTGAGCCCAGCAGTGTGAGGTTGCAGTGAGCTGTAATGATGCCATGCCCCTGCACTCTAGACAGAGCAACAGAACAAGATCTGTCTCCAAAGCAAAAAGAAAGAAAGAAAGAAAAAAAAAAAGGTCTGAATGATATGGCAAGAGAGGAGAGAAAATTAGAATCATAGAAAATGATTAATTAAAAATAGAGAAAGCACAAAAAGAGGAAAAATAATAAAAACAAAAGCAATAAATAAGAAAATAGAAATGATGCTAGATTGTAATCTAAATATATCAATAATGACATATAAAATGTGAAGAATCTAAACACAGTAGTTAAAACACAGAGAATGCTAGATTGGATTTAAAAAAAGACACCACTATAAACCATTTACAAGAAACATATACTAAATACAAAGAACTCAATAGGGTAAAATAAAGGAATGGCGAAAGATACACCATGCTAATGCTAATCCAAAGACAGAGGGATTGCCTACATTAATTTCAGACAAAAGAGACTTAAGAATAGGAAAGTTTATCAGGAATAAAGAAGGACATTACATAACTAAAACAAAAGGAAAAGTCAATTATTCAAAAGTCAATTATTCAAAATCTCAAAACAATCCTAAATGTTATGTACCTAACAACAGAGTACAAAACACATAAGGCAAAAACTGGTAGAACTGAAAGAGGAAATAGACAAATTGCTGTTATAGTTAGACTCCACTATTGCCTTGTAATGACTTTGATCGTACCAGTTAAGGATAAGGATAGAGATGAACTAAACAATATTTTAAATCAATTTGACCTAATTGACATTAAGGAATACTCCATCCAACAACAGCAGAATCTATATTCTTCTGAAGATTACATGGAACATCCACTAAGCTAAACCATAGTCAGTACCATAAAACATACCATAAAAAATGTAAAATTATAGAAATAATACAAAATGTGTTCTAAGACCACAACAGAATCAAATAGAAACCAATCATAAAAAATTGAAAATTGTTGCGAAATCTCACAATATTTGTAAATTAACCAACACATTACAAAATAAACTATGGATCAATGAAGTCTCAGGAGAAATTTAAAATAATTTGAATTAAATCAAAATAAAAATACAACTTATGAAAATATGTGGGATCCAGTGAAAGCAGAATGTGTGTATTTAAATGCATATACTGGAAAACAAGAAAGATATAAAATTAATAGCCAAAACATCCACCTTAGGAAACTATATAAAGGTATAAAGTAATTTTACTATAGTAGAAAAAATAGACAAGAATAATAAACCTCAAGCCAGGTTAGCCAAGAGAAAAGAAGATTCAAATCACCAATATCAGGAATGAAATAGTGTATATCACTATGGAACCCATGAAAATTAAAAGGCCACTAAGTGAATATTATGAACAACTTCATGTCCCTAACAAAAGGGACCAATTACTTAAAGGACACAACCTACCAAAACTTGCACAAGGAAAAACAAAGTAAATCGCATTATGTTTATTAAATAAAATAAATTAGTAGACATAAACTTTCATAATAGAAAACACATATCCAGACAGTTTTACTGGTGAATTCTACTTAAAATTAAGATAAGATATAATACTTTTCTGCACAATCTTTTCTGGAAAACAGGAGAAGTAAAACTTCCCAAAGCATGTTATAAAGCAAGCACTACTCTAGTTCTGAGAAGACATAAAATTTTAGAAGAGAAATTAGAGGAAAATATTTATCTAAATGTTTTTAAAACTTACGTTTACACAAAACCTTCACGAGAATGTTTATAGAGCTTTATTGATAATCATCACACCCTGGAAGCAGCTAAGAAGTTCAATTATCAGGAGTGGTTAAAAAATATGTGATACATTTATACAGTGGAATATTATTCATCAATAAGAAGAAATAAACTATCAAGCCAAAAAAGGCATAAGTGAATCTTAAATGCACATTTCTGAGAGAAAGAAGCAATCCTGAAGAAGCTATATAATGTTCATTTGAAAGAGCTCTCAATAATCTTATCTGAGACAATTTGAAAAGCCAACAAAATAACATGGCATTGGATGACAACTCAAATACATAAAATAAATATTCAGGAATCCATGCTGCTATAAACTATTGAATAAATCAATAATTGAGGGAGAATAGACCAATTTCTAATACAGAAGATTTCAAATTATTCATTTACATACTACCCAAAAAGATGCTGCATTACTCCCCATCCCTTAAATTGGACTACACACAATGACTACACAATGAAAAAGAGAAAAAGATACATTTCACAGTAGAGACGCCTAGCAAATACTACCTCAGCCAGACGATCAAGGTTAATGCCATCAGTGATGTCATGATAGAAACATATGTCATTTATATGATGTGAGGACAATGGCACTTTACTCTTCTAGTATTCCTCCTAACAAAATATAACTCGATTCTAACCATGAGAAGAAAACATCAGGCAAACCCAAACTGAAGAACATTCTACAAAATATCTTCCTGGTATCCCTCAAAGCTCTCAAAGTCATCAAAAACAAGGAAAGTCTGAGAAACTGGTCCAGAGCATCCTAAGAAAACATGATGACTTAATGTAATATAGATTTCTGGAACAGAAAAAGGACATCAAGTAAAAACTAAGAAAATCCAAATTAAGCTTGGACTTTACTTCATTATAAAGTGTCAATATTAATTAGTTTGATGGGCAGTACTGTAATGCAATGTTAATAATAGGAGGAACGGCCTGCAGAGTAAACAAAATCTGTAATGTCCTTGAAACTTTTTTTGTAAATCTAAAATTGTTTTAAAATAAAAACTTAAATAAAAACATAAAAATGAGTGCATGGCATCCATAGTATTGGATCTAAATTTATCTTGTGCCAGAATCAGCTCTCGTCTCTGATTATTAAGACCTTGATGATAAGTCTTATTGTTCTTTTCTATACAGGGACCACCCCCAGTCCATGTAATATGATTTTATGCCTTTACTACTTAAGAGGTTTATGGATTACAGTCAAAACTTTTTTCCTAGGAGGTTTTGTTCTCTTAAATGTAAACAAATATGTTGGTTAATGGGCACTATTAATTCTGCCAGATTATGTCCAGTCCCTTGCTAGAAAAATATCATCTTCTCCCTCCAAAAGATCCAAATCCCAGCTCTTTCCTATAATATATCCCCAATTTTGATAAATTAAAAAATATTCCATCATGATAAAATTCTTCACTTCTGAAATGTGTTTATATTTTGTCACCTTTGCTAATTTTGCACACAATTTCATTAAGATATGGGCCTCTTACTTTTTTCTTTGATAATATGCCACCTAAGTAGGGTTGGAGAGTGAATGTAAGTAGACAGGATATTAACTGAAATGTATAAATTATGTAAAAGTTGTTCTTTCTGTTAATGCCTCTAATTTATCCATATCTGTTCACTAATAGAGAATGCAGTTCAGATGCAATAGTGCTGCCCCAGTTGCCAGTTCTACAAGGGAAAGTAACATGAAGGGCAAAATTTTATTTCTGCTTGCAACTTTATAAGCTTTATCTCACATGCATACATGCATTGAATCAGTATAATTGTGCTTTTATGTTAGCCAGTTCCATAAAATCCTATTAGATAGAGTATTTGCATGTACAGCAAAATTTTGAAAACATAAGTAATACATGTTACTGTTTACCAGAACAATTGATCTGGATAGTATACTATTTCTCTATGTGTGGTTTCCTGAAAAGCAATTTGTTACTTTCTGCCTAATTTTTTTTAAAGAAAAAACACTTATTATATATAATAGTACATGAAATTTCACAAATCATCATAATCTCCTGCTGCAAAAGGCATGGCAATTTAAAATAGCACCACAATGAGTTCAAAATCCCTCCACAATAAGTCTCTGAAATCAACTGGGGAGTCGGAGTGGGATAGAATAAAAGACTATTGTGTGCTCACTAGGCCACCTCAAGGAAGACAAGACTCTGAGGACAGTAGCCCACCTCAAGGTCACTTCAAACCCTAAATGCTTCACCAACTGTTGACTTCTACATGGAGAAATCCTTAAAATGTTTTGCCCTTTATTTTCTTGGTCTAGTGAAAAGAGAGATTATAAATCTTGTACCAAGACAAAATTAAGTACTTTTTATTTTATCAAAATTTATAATACAGGTAAAGTAACCTTGAAAATTTTCTCTGCTTCATGAAAGAATACTGATTTAGCTGGAAATACTGCTAGACATTTCCACAACTGTGTTCAGTTGTGACTTGTCTTCACAGAAATTGCACACATATTATAATCAATGATAAAAAAAATCAATAAAATAAATTAATTCACTATTAATTTTAATGTGGAAGAATGTCTCAGAATGTATGCTTCTTTGGGACATGACCTTTTGGGATAAGGTGAATCTTATCCATTTGCCTCTAGACCACTCCCTTCTATGTCTCCCAAAATAACTGACCTATGTTAATCTCATAGATCATAGTGGAATAAAATCAGAAATCAACCCTAACAGAAACTCTTATTTCTACACAAAATAATGGAAATTAAACAATCTTTTGCTGAATGATTACTTCATAAATGAAGAAATCAAGATAGAAATAAAAAAATTCTTTGAACTAAATGACAAAGGAGACACAAGTTATCAAAATCGGTGGGACACAGCTAAAGTAGTCCTGAGAGGAAAGTTTATTTCCATAAATGCCTATATCCAAAAGACAGAAAGATCACAAATAGACAACCTTATGAATTGACTCAAAGAGCTGGAAAAAGAACAGGCTGACCCCAAACCCAGCAGAAGAAGTGAAATTAACAACATCAAATCAGAACTAAATGAAATTGACAACAGGAAAACTATATAGAATATTAATAAAACAAAAAGTTGGTTCTTCAAAAAAATATAGTTGACATGCCTTTGGCTAGACCATCCAAAAGCAGAAAAGAAAAATCTCTAATAATCTCCATCAGGAACAAAAAAGGAAACATTACAACTGATGCCATGGAGATACAAGATATAATCTATGAATACTACAAAAAATTTTATACACACAAACTGGAAAATGTGGAGGAAATGGACACATTTTTAGAAACACATAGACTCCTAGGCTCAACCAGGAAGAAATAGAATTCCTGAATGGACCAATATCAAGTGCTGAAATTGAAACAGTAATAAAAATTCTTCCTAAAAAGAAAGGTCCTGGACCACACAGTTTCACACCTGAATTTTACCACACCTACAAAGAAGAACTGGTGCCTATCCTGGAGAAATTATTTCACAACATCAAGAAGGATGGAAATCCTAACCAACTCATTTTATGAAGTCAACATCACTCTGATACCAAAACCAGGAAAGGATACAACAAAGAAGGAAAACTACAGATCAATATCCCTTATGAATATAGATGCAAAAAGTCTCAACAAAATCCTAGCTAACCGAATCTAGGTGCTTATCAAGAAAATAATCCATCATGACCAAGAGGGATTCATCCCAGAGATGCAGGGGTGGTTCAACATATGCAAATCTATAAATGTAATTCATCACCTAAACAGAAGCAAAAACAAAGACCATATGATTCTCTCAATGGATGTATAAAAAGCAGTTGACAAAACTCAACACTCTTTTATGATAAGAACGCTTAACAGAATAGGTATAGATGGGGCTTACCTAAAAATGATACAAGCCATATATGACAAACCCATAGCCAACATCATACTGAGTGGGGAAAAATTGAAAGCATTGCCACTTAGAACTGGGATAAGGCAAAGTTGCCCATTATCTCCACTTCTATTCAACATAGTGCTGGAAGTCCATGCTGCTGGAAGTCCATGCTACAGCAATCAGACAAGAGAACAGAACTAAGGGCATCCAAATAGGAGCAGAAGAGACAAAACTCTCACTCTTTGCTGATGATATAATATTATATTTAGAAACCCCAAGGATTCAACCAAGAGACTCCTTGAATTGATAAACGAATTCAGTAAAGTCTCAGGCTATCCATTTTGTACAATGTATGTCTTAGTTTTATATTTCTGCATACAAAATCACACAAACACAGGGCCAAAAACAATACTAATTTATTAGCCAAGAGGTTTGTAGGTCAAAATTCTAGTATGGTATGGTGGGATTCTCTGCTCAGATTATCACAATGCTGAAATCAACATGTCAGCTGGGCTGAGTTCTTATGTGTAGCCTCTGGAGAAAACTCCACTTACAAGCTTGTTTTTGTGAGCAGAATTCAATTCCTTGTGGTCATAGGACTGAAGGCCCCATTTCTTCACCACGTGGTCCACTCAATCATCTAGTCAGCAATAGTGCAACAAACCTTTCCTGGGCTTCAAATTTCTCACTTTTTCACTGCTATTTTGAGGGTAACATTCTGATTTTGAGTGGCTCATGAGATTAGGTCAGGGACACTCATATAATCTTTCTGTCTAAAAGTCAACTGTGCCATAAAACATAGCTTAATCATTGTAATAAAATCTATCATATTCACTTTTCTGAGATTATATATGACAAATATACCAGTGGTAGAAAAGCTTCAAGGAATTCTTAAAATTCTATCTGCCACAATGTAAAATGACAATTTCTCATAATCTCAAAATGACTCTGTTGCTTTTCTGATCCCAACATATGGATGAATTACAGCATAATATTTTTTTCTGAAATGATCATTTACACCACTATAATAGTATTGGCTTATTTTTAATTTTTTATAAAAGGTTTTTGTTTTAATTGTGGTAAGAACATCGACATGAGATTTATCCTCTTAAAAATGTTTTCAGTGCACAATAGAGCACTGTTAACTTTGGGCATAATGTTATACAGCAGATCTCTAGGATTTATCCACCTTGCAAATCTTAAACTTTACACTATTTGAACAGCAACTCCCCATTCTACTCTCTGCTCCTGTGAGTTTGACTATTTTAGAATTTGGAAGAAATTATGCTAAGGGAAATAAGTTAGTCATAGAAGAACTAATACAGTATGACTCCAGTTATATGATATAATAGCAGTATCATTGAGTTGCAATCCTTTTATTACCAACTTAGAAGGGAGAAACAAATATTTGAACTAGCAAAAGTTTCTCTTAAATGTTTGTTTCACTCTAAGATGTATTTACTGCCAAATGGTTTCTTATTCATGCAAAAACCTCTAAAGTTAACTTTAGTGTTAAGATTTAGGGTGAAGCTTCCACCGTTCAGAACTCTCCAAACCCCATATCGCAATGTAGCTTTTTTTTTTTTTTTTTTTTTTTGAGACAGAGTCTCACTGTATTGCCCAAGCTAGAATACAGTGGCGTCAGCCTAGCTCACAGCAACCTCAAACTTCTGGGCTCAAGCAATCCTCCTGCCTCAGCCTCCTGAGTAGCTGGAACTATAGGCACACACCACCATGCCTGGCTAGTTAATTTATTGTTTCTATTTTTAGTTGCTTGGCTAATTTTTTTTCTATTTTTTGTAGAGACAGGGTCTTGCTCTTGCTCAGGCTGGTCTCCAACTCCTGACCTCAAGTGATCCTCCCGCCTTGGCCTCCCAGAGTGCTGGGATTATAGGCATGGGCCACCATGCCCAGCCAGCTGTCATTCTTTTTAACAGTTCCTTCAGCAAGTCTTTGATTGATAACCATTTTCATTCATGTCATTGTCAGGTCATCCTGCATCATATAGGTAAACATTCTATTTTTTCCTCCTTTTTTTTTGATTTAGTGAATTTTACATGTCACATAAAGGAGTTATAAAATAACTAACATAAAACATAAAAGAGATTGATTTTATAATACTGATTATGCTTGTAGCACAAAGTTAAACTAGATAATTTAAATGGGTCTTTTCAAAAATTAAAAGAAATGCATGATATAATCTTACTGAAAGGTGTGAGGTGAAAAGCCGATCTAAGTAACTACGGAAAATTACATTTTGAATGAGTACAAAAGAATTGTAGATAAATACCTATTGTACTCTATGTTAGGGGGTGGCAAAATAATCCATGAGCAAAATCTGGCCACCCACCTATTTTTATGTGGCCAGCAAGCTAAGAAAGGTTTTACATTTTAAAATGTAGAATGGCCTGAAAATTATAAAATATTTTCTATATGGCTCTTTACAGAAAAACTTTGCCAATCCCTGCTTTAGTTTATATATATATATATATATATATATATATATATATATATATATTATATATATATTTCACTTAAGGAAATGAGTTACCAATTTTGAAATTACTTTATATGCATCCAAGATTAAACAAATAAGTATATAAATTATAGATAATGGAAACCATATTTTTTCATAGTCAGAGAACAAAGTGACATACCAAAGGAGGAAAGAGAAACTAGAATGAACCCCATGGCGTAGGATTAGAGTAGAGCACCCACATGAACTCCTGTTTATTTTAATATATATAGAGAGATGGTAGTTCATGATAGACTGATAGAACAGCAGACCATGGACACATGGATTATATAGATATACACAGATGCAGGTAACACACGTGTGTGGGTGTACATATGCTCATTAGTACATACATGTATATTGCTTGCTCTGCCAGCTGAGAGGACCTAGATTCCATGACACCCCAATAACAATGAACACACTCAGTGCCAAAATTGTGATTTCCAAATACCATTGTCCATTAAAATGATCCAGGGCTTGGGACAAAGGAAATACAAGATGAGTCTGAAACATCTTGTAATGCCAGAAAATAAGGAAATGTTAAAAAACAACTAATGAAATAAACAAATAAGTAAATAATGTTGGATATGTTAAATGGATATAGGGGTGAATCTGAAAGTCCTCTAATGGATTAAACCTGGAAAATATTGAGCAAAACAATTAATAATAATAGTATGGTATAATAAATCAAAAATAGCATAAATATATATGAATTCATAATGATAAAAATATTGAATAAAAGATGGAGAGAAAGGTCAATTCATCCTACCAGGAAAATTTAGAATATTCTGGTATCCTCCCCCTCTAGGAGGTGGCATTTCATATATCCATCCTCTCCCCCCATCTCAAGTATGGGATAGACTTAGTGACTTGTATCCAAAGAATAGAGTATGAAAAGGAAAAAGAAATAGTAACTTCTTTACAATGGAGAGTACTGACAAATGCTACCTTAACCAGGTGGTCTAATTTAATATCACCAGTAATAATTCATGTTGATATCATGTACTCCTTGATATAATATGATAAAAATGGCAGGTTCCTTGGTGGACTTATCCCAAAACCCATCACTCTGGTCTGTGAGAAACCATTATACAAACCCCAGTAATACCTAACCAATATTCAACAGTGACAAGATCATAAAAAAAAAAAAGAAAATTTTAAGAAACTGTCATGGATTAGAGAGACTAATGACAAATTGCAATGTTATATCTTAGATTAGACTAGAAGCAGAAAAAAGGATGTTGATGGAAAACCTGTTAAAATTTAAATATAATTTATATCTTATTGTAACTATTTATGTTTTAGTTTGGATAAATTTACTATAGTTATGTAGGATGTTAAGATTGAAGGAAGCTGCATAAAGGGCATATGGAAACTAAATCACACTTTTGTAAATCTGAAATTATTTCAAATGAAAACACTTATGGATTAGTTTAGAATAACTTAGCAAATAAGAACTATTTTTCCAATGGCAAGTTTTGTTTTACTTTTCATAATTTGAAATCTTTACCCACATCTTCCAATATAACATTTACTTTGAGCATTAATGTGATTTTACAATGACCAAATGCTCTTTTTCCACTCTAAGGACAGTGGCATTCTGAATGGATAGGGAGAAAAACACGGAATCCAAAGAGTGTCTTTTTTAAAGAGTTAAATAATTTTGTGTGCATGTGTATATATATATATGTGTGTGCGTGTGTGTCTGTGAGAGAGAGAGAGAGAGATAATGATTCATACTTGTGAGTATTCTTTATTGGCAAAATCCATTAGCACACTGGAATATAGATACAGTCCATCAACTCTCTTAACTTTCATTTCTTTGATTGATGGAATTTTAGAAAAAAATAAAATAAATGTTTTGCTAATACCAGGCTGACTGTCACATTTGACATTGGTTCACTGAGAGGGTATTTCCACATTCCAGATTGTGACAAATGAAAATGTGTTTTGTACCAAAACTATGTTAGAAACCTTGAAAGGTTCAGAAGCTCATTTCAGATAAATTCTTCAACCTCATACAGACGTGATATGGTACAGCTACAACACTGAGCAGAAAATTTACTAGGAACGTGCTTTCTTATGAGGTTCCTGGAACCTTGTCTTTTTCCCCTCTAGCAGGGCTTGCAAATAAAATAACCTTACATCTGGAAGTTAGCAGTTCCCAGGGCAGTATTCAGGGCAGATATTTCCTGTGCTCAAGGATTCATGAGTCTCTTTTGCTTACATAAGCTCTGTTACCCAAAGCCCTGATTAAAGTTAGAAGCCAAGACAAAACAGGGACCAAAGGCACTAAAGAATTGTATTCCTTTTTGGTTTCCGTTTTTCACAATTCTTCATCAATAAGTCATAAAGCAGGTAAGAACATGTTAAAAGTGAAGCGACTTGACACTATAAAAAATTGAACACTTTACCTTCTCCTAGAGATGTGCTACTACTTTGTAATACTTCCAGTCCCATTTCGTCATATTTTATAATTAAATCAAATTGCATATACACAAAAAAATATTTTGAGGAGGGTAAAACTTGAGACCCAGTTGGTATATTTGAACCTAAAATGTACCCAATTGTGGGTTTGAATATGATTACGATACTTCAATGTGTTGCACTGAACTATATATTAATATCTAGGCAGCTTTGCACTCATTCTTTAAAAGGGAGAGAGAGGGAGGGACAGAGAGATGCACTCTCGGAGGGGTTACATATTTTGCCTAACTTTTTTTTTTTTATTACTGCCCAAGTTTTACACTAGTGGACTTTAAAAAATGCTGGTGGTTTATTTTAACAAAATAAGATGTTATTTTACAATGGGATAGAGAATGTCACATTTTCAAATGTAATCAATTTACTTGATCAGTGAGTGTTAGAAAGAACTAAATATGTGTGGTTAGGCTCTCCTTTGATTCTTTTTTGGTAAACTTTTATCTGCAAAATGATTTCATTCTGCACTTTCTTCACTCTAAGAGACCTCTTTCTGACAGAAGCAGTCTGAAGTTGTCCAGTGCTGCTTGTGACTACCTAACTCTAACCTAATTTTGGCATAAGCAAGTCCATTTTATCATAAATCTAAAGTATCATTTTCCAACTCGCTTACCTGGTAAAAAATAATGCTAGTTTTATTTCCATCTGACAGAGACTTTAGTGTCTGTATTTCAACCTGTTACAAATATGCGCAAAAAAAAAGATGCAATACAGAAATAACAGAAATTTTTAAAGCTAAGGTATAATCATTGGATGGTAAACAGGAATGTTAGTCATGTTTGTCATGTGACACTGGCATTTTATTTAACAGTGAGTACTTTAAAATAGGCCAGTGTACACATAAACATACACTGAATATTGTGCACTGAATCAATCTCAAATGAATGTCCTGTTACAGCCATGTAATTATTATTATGCAAAATGTGCATCCTACTGCCTAATGCAATAAGAATCAATTCCAAAGGAATAAGTAAAAGATTTCACCACCCTGCCTCTTTCAGTTTTCTCCTGAGTCCACAAGAAAGCTCTGTCCAAGCTCATAAGCTCGCAGCACTCTAGCTTTGTCCTCTGTAAAGCAGCAATTGCTACACACGTCCGAATGAACATTAAGCACTGGAAAATTTACATTGGATATGCAGCCTTCTGAGATGTCTAATGTGCACATTGCTAATTAACTCTGCTACAACACCTGGGCCAACTGTCCATGGCTGTAAGCACATTTTCAAGAAGGGATTTGAAAAGCAATTCATTAATTTGGTGTTGTTCTCCAAAATCAACAACAATAAAAACATACAATGTCGAGGCAGATTTGATGACTAATTCAGCCTAGAACTAGAACATCTGCCATGTAGCTAAGCTGGGCTTGTTTTGGCTTTTATTTTTGAAACATTACTTAAAAAGCTCCAATCAGTTTTATTTGAAGGGAATTTAGGAGCAGGGAAAGATGGTTGAATGTCAGAGTTCCAGGAATATAGGTTGATTTTTTTAATGGTGACCAAGAAAGGCAGAACAAAAACAAACAAGAAGAAAAAAGAATAAAGCATCAACAACTATAAACACATCAGAATTCGAATTGTAAGACCATCAAAATTCAAAACCTGGATCTATCATGTCCACAAGTATTTGTTCTAGGGCAGTTAATTAAATACTTTCAATATCAGTTTTCTCACCTATAAACTGGGTGTAATAATAACATTTACCTTATAGATATTTCAGGATATTTCAATGATAAAATGTTTATAAAAAGCACAGCACTAGATCTGGTCTATAAATGGCAATCAGTAACTACTATTTGAATCTGAATCTAAATAAAGTTGGAAGGCAGGTTTAACTTACAGAGATTGAACTTCCATATTGCCTGGAGAAATAAAATTTCACATTTAACTGCCAGTCATAATTTCTGCATTTATCTTCTTTAAAAGCATAATAAACAGCTTACAGATAGGAACTGCTTAAGACAGTGGGAAAACCACTGCATAAGTTTTATTCAATTCCACCAAAGCCATACTAAATGAGCATTTGCTCCAAGTGAAGAGAGTATTTTCAGGGCAAGGAGATTTTCAAAATGGGATCTCAGCCCTCTTTTGACAACATTGCCTCATTTAGTTTCCTTCATTACTGAAATTCTGTAGGTATATTTGCTGCGGAGTGTATACGACATAGTGTAATTGTCATTGGATATTAGCAAATGAAGTAAAGTGTATAAAATTGCTATTAGTGAGTTGGCAAATTTTACCTATAACTGTGTGTGCTTAAAAAACATTGATTTTTAATCTTATTTATTTATTCATAATATTGTTTATTTTCTTTAATAATTCATGAGAATTCACTCATGGGTTAATGTAAAAAAACTAACTTTGGTTATACACAGTAAGCATAATCCTGTATATCTTCTTTAAGTGATGTTCAATATCATTTTAATAAAAACAAAATAAGGTTTTCAGAATGTGTTTTTCCAGTAGGGAATATGGCTTTTCAATCTCATGGCATGTGGGCAGAGGGGACAGGTAGAGACAAACCAAGATGGGGCAGTGATATTGAAAATGTGTCATCCTTGGATTCAGGTATTGTCTTCGCCCTGTTAAGAGTCTAGGTTTCCAAAATTGAAATTGTGCTCCTGGTTTACAGCGTACCTACTCCCAAAGGAATCACCAAATGTGAAGGATGCACTGGTTAGATGTTTCAGAACCAGGTGGCTTCCTTTAAGTTGCAATGCAAATGCAATCTATCTTGCTTTTGGTCTCCTACAGTCTGTCTATCTAACTGGCATCTACCAACCTTCCTCTGTACAACCCCTGTGAAATGTTAAAATGTTTGTTTGTTTTTGAAACAGAGTCTCACTCTGTTGCCCAGACTAGACTGTTGTGCATCAGCCTAGCTCCAGCAACCTCAAACTCCTGGGCTGAAGCAATCCTCCTGTCTCAGCCTCCCGAGTAGCTGGGACTACAGGCACGCACCACCATGCCTGGCTAATTTATTTTAGTTGTCCAGTTCATTTCTTTCTATTTTTCTCTTGCTAAGGCTGTTTTCAAACTCCTGACCTTGAGCGATCCTCCTGCCTCAGCCTCCCAGAGTGCTAGGATTACAGGCGTGAGCTACCAGACCTGGCCCTAAAATGTTTGTTTTATTTGTGGATACTAAATTTGTGGATGTGCAAGTGACATCTGAGTTCTGGGAGCAGGTGGAAATGCCTAGGAAGAGAGTGTAATTAATTAACTAAAACCTGGGACTGGAATATCTGGAAAGGTTTGTACAGTGCAGGGGAAGATGAAGTAATTCTATTGCCTGCTGTTTCTTCAGTTTCTACTCTCTACCTTTGAACTCCATTAAATGATTTTGCTATTGCAAATACCTACATATGCTCTTTAAATCCCAGAGCTTTATACTTCCTTTCTGTGAGAGATGTCTTTATACTCTATTTTAAATTATACATGTACTTTGCCACCTTGAAATAAAAAATGAAGCTTCTGTTCCTTTCATTATTTTTCTTATCTCCCTATAATAACTTCCTCTTATCACAGGAATTAGACAATTTCAATGCATTATTTTTAAAATTTTCTAGTTTTTACAAAAGAAATATTAGTTCTGCTATCATAGCAATCATGAAATCTAGTGTCTGACTCCATGCTTCACAACTTTTATTTCTTCTTGCTTATAGTACCTGTCATTGTTACCAAATTTGTGTGCCTTTGCCTCACATGTATTTTTTTTCTCTTCCTTATTATTTTCTTTTGTTTTTAATTTTTATTATTTTTTTATTATTTCAGCATAATATGGGGGTAAAAATGTTAAGGTTACATACATTGCTCTTGCCTTCCCTTCCCCATCGAGTCAGAGCTTCAAGAGTGTCCTTCCCTCCCTGCCCCCGCCCTGCGACAATGCACATCACACTTATAATGTACCCATTATGGTAATATTCATTATAATATACCCATCTCCTACTACCTTTCCCACCTGCCTGACATCCAACAAGTGTTTTTTTTAACATTTTGGTTAGATTTTATAAGTTTGCCATTACATTACCTAGAGAAGGGTATGCCCCACATGTATTTTTGATCAAATCTCTTCTTGTTCTTTAGAACCTTTTGAGAAGAAAACAGCAGAGACATCATAAACTTTACCATTGCCATCTATACTATGCCTCTGTATAAGGCATCAGTAAAAGCAAGTAATCTATAGGGTATAATATTTTTTAAAATTATGCTTGAAATTATGAATCAGTTCAGAATTGACACTTTGGTACTTAGAATTATTTTCTGTTTTGAATTTTCTTTTCCTTTTTTTTATTTCCTACAGTGAGGAAAGTCATCCTTCAGTATTTAAATTAAGGCTGCTAAATATCTAATATGGTTCTTTTTTGGGACTTTGAGCCCATCAACTGCTTCCACTAATACAGTTTCACTCTTCTCTATTTTACATATTGATCTCACACATACATTTTCTAGGAAAAGTGTTCTCACCTCTAAAAAAAATACTTTGAGATAGCCATTAACTTAAAAAAAAATTATAAAACCACTCCTCCACATAGTTAACATGGTCCTGCGGACATAATTTTAAGATACTTATATCCGTTTCAACTGATACATTTGACATACTTTTTACTTAACATACTGCATCATCATCTATTTCCATCCCTAAACAAATATTTTTCTAGGCTTCTATGTCTTTAGATTATACGTAATCATAAATTCAATCTTTTCTTCTGTTAGTTACTGATCCTTGCAATAAATCTTCCAAGTTATATCTTATGTGCCGTAGGGACAGCCATTTTATTTATACTGAACAAAACTGCCTGCCTTGTCTCAGTGTTCTACAACTTCTGACCTAAGAAGAATCTTAAATCCAGTTCCATGCTTTGTACCACATTCTTATCTTTATAGTATCCTGATTTATTTTAACATTTTTTTTAAGTTTCATTTATTCCCAAACTCCTAGTTTGTCAATTTAGACACATTCAAAAATGGTTCAGCTTTAAACTGAATTTTCCAATGTCAAGATTGTTTTACTTGGAGGTTCATGTCCTTCCTTTATGATCATCATATTTAGTAAAATTTTTTTAATGTAAGTATGTCACAAATACTAATTTTTATCTGATATTTAAATTTAACTGAATGTAGTTATTACATATGACAACCTACCTTCTTGAAAACTTCCCCTAAAAATTTCTAAATTTGACTCCCCTTTTCATGCTATATGTTAAGTGTCTTTCCTATGTACTAATTATGATCATTTTATGGTTCCTCCATTAAATAATCTTCAAGACAGAGGAATAATCAAATAAAAATGGAAGAGGAGAACAAGAAAACAGTGTATTTTGTATTGGTTTTTATAAGAATTTGTAGATTAAGCTTAGAAATACTTTATTGGTTATATATTTAAAAATCCATTTCTTTTGTCAAGATTTCTGCTTGCATTTTTTATATTCATACTTTTCAACTTATATATTTTTGTTGACTTCTCTACTTTCTTTTATGCCCCAATGCCTTACCTTAGACAAGACACAAATTCACCCATATTTTATGTATTGTTGCTTTTGTTAATTTTCTTTTGTAACTATTCAATATATCAGAAATTTTATCTTAATGTCTGGTATAAAGTGAGAAATTTAGAGGCTTTTCACTGTCTTAAATAACCAGTCATGACTCTTATCTGTTCATGTGTGTAAAGACATACTTATCTGTTCATGTGTGTAAAGACTATGTCCACTTAACATAGTTCTGCATTGTACTGATAATCCCTTCTCAGTGCAACAGACCCGTGTGCAACTCTTATGAGCACTAATGATATGCCCCAGTTCTTTATTTCAGCGTTAAATGTAATAGCTGCAGAGACCTCCAGAAAACATGGCTCCTCTTTCCTCTACCATGACCCTTAATTCTCTCCATATGAACATTTTCCAAAATATATGTAATCTCTATGACTTTAAATCCTGTAGTCTAAATATTAATATAATATCCTGTGGCGCATTACTGTTGATGAGCCTTGAACTGCATTGATTAAGTGCACTAAAGTCAGATGGCTTGGTTTTGAATCCAGATTCTCCTTTTTACTACCTGTGTGTCCTTATATAAACTGTATATGAATGTCTTAATTCATGCTTAACACAGAGATAATAATAGTAGCATTGCATAGCTTACTGTAAGAATTAAATGCCCTATTGCAAAGTGGATAAAGCTTGCAGCAGGGTGTCTAGGGCAAAGTCAATGTTCATAGTAAGTTTCTGTATACCATATTTCCTAATAGAACAGGCTTTGAACTTAGAATCTTATGGGTTTGAATCATGGCTCTGCCATTTACTGGCTTGTATGACTTTTAAAAACCTGCTTAATGACAACATCAATATAATTTTGTCTAACAATGCAGTCACTGTGGACTGTGAGTGAGGGCTTTGAGGCTAGACAATTTGTGCTCACATTGTAACTGTAGCACTTACAAGTTGTGTGGTTCTGAAAACCCTACCTTGGCTTGCTTCTCGATGAAGTTGGAATAATAACTGCACCTGGCTTCTAGATGTTGTTATAAGGCTATAAATGATATAGCACATGTTCAGCACCTAGAACAGCGCCTAAAAAGTGAGAGATATTCTGTACATTTCTGCTATGGTTATTAAGTTCTGCTCTTGAAAGGCTCTTGATATTGACATTCTCTTCATGCCATAGGAGTAACATCACATTTTTTTTTATTTCAGCATATTATGGGGGTACAAATTTTAAGGTTTTGAATAATGCCCTTGACCCCCTCCCCCCACAAGTCTGAGCGTTAAGTGCAACCATCCCCCAGAGGGTACACATCTCACTCATTATGTGTGTATATACACACTCCTCTCCTCCCCCCTACCATCTGCCCAATACCCATTTAATGTAGTTCCTATGTGTCCACTTAGGTGCTGATTAGTTAATACCAATTTGCTGGTGAGTATATGTGGTGCTTGTTTTTCCATTATTGAGATACTTCACTTAGTAGAATGGGTTCTAGCTCCATCCAGGAAAATACAAGATGTGCTAGATCACCATTGTTTCTTAGAGCTGAATAGTACCATATGAATAGTACCATATATGAATAGTACCATAGTACCCCATGGTATACATATACCACATTTTATTAATCCATTCATGAATTGATGGGCCCTTGGGCTGTTTCCACAGCTTTGCAATTGTGAATTGTGCTGCTATAAATTTTGGATTTCTAACATTCATATTTCTTATATTTTTCATTTTATTTAACAATTTGTCTTATCTTTATATATGTTTGTTTTATTTTATCTTTTCTGCCTTGTATTCTTCTGCATTATTTTCTTCTTTTGACCTTATTCTACTCCTAATCTTTTCATCGATATTTCTAATTATCCTTCCTTTCACACATGCCATTATAAACACTGACTTCTCAAGACTCATTGAAGAAACTTACTTTATACATATAACTCATTTAATTGAATAGGAAGAAGGATAACAGATATTGAACAGTGCACTGCAAATCATGCCTACTTCACAGATTAAATAGTATTAAGGCCTAGGTTATTGATATTTTTCTAATTAAATAAAATATAGTTGGATAATTTTATTCACAGTATGACCAATCTAAATAGCTTAGTTTAACTCAATAACTACAGACACTTAATGTTTTAATAGATTTTATTTTTGTGGCTTAATATAACTAAATATACTTAGTATAGCCAAAGTATAATTTTGCAAATTGTGAAAAATTAATATTTTTCATGTTCATATTAATAGGTCATGACTCATTAATATTAATAGTCATGAAATCAATTTAATGGATTGAGTCTTGCATTAATCAATACAATAGAATCAACTAGAATAGAAAAAAGTCAAATAAAATAGAATAGAGTGGATAGAGCAATTTGCCATTTTATAAGAAGATGTATTGTCTTATGAAATATTTTTAGCCCATGTTTATATATTAGTGTGTGTGTGTGTGTGTGTGTGTGTGTGTGTGTGTGTGTTGGATATCAGTGGAAAATGTAGTAATACTTACTGTGGGCCATGTTATAAACTTTTTGGAAGACACAGGGCTGCTAGCCTTATGAAAATAGTGGCTCAGGGATACAACATTTTTATGTTATGTCAGTTTGTGTTGAAAACAAAGAGCTATTTCTGGAATTGAAAACTGCACAAGTCACAGATTGTTCTGCTTTAAGTCTTTGTGATCACTCTAATACTGTTAACCATGTGAGTCAAAAACATTTTTGATTCACCCATAGTCAATTGGTTAATCTAAGGTATCTCCTCATTAACACATTCCAGGATAAATTTTCCTTACTCTCTGTCATTCATTGTGTGCTCAGAGACTGAGAATCTGTTTGATATTATTTATATTCTTAATATCATACAAATCATATTATTTGGATTATTAATTTTTTTGCATAAGACACACCACTGAATTAAAATTCTAGGTAGAATGATACCACTTTTGAGATTATCATCTCTTTTGAATTATCTGTTTTTCTATTTATGTTGGTATGATAATAAAAATGAAGTACATTCACTGAGACTATTTCATTTCTGCCTGTTGGTTGATATAATACATTGATTACTAAATAACAAATTCTGAGAATCATTTGGACAAAATTCTTTTTTTTTGGACAGATTCTTTTTTTTTATTTCAGCATAATATGGGGGTACAAATGTTAAGGTTACATACATTGCTCTTGCCTTCCCTCCCCCCTCAAGTCAGAGCTTCAAGCTCTGTCCATCCCCCTGACAATGCACATCACACTATAATATATATATATATATATATATATTATATATATATATATATATATATATATACCCATCTCCTCCCCCCCATCTGCCCAACACCCAATAAATGTTTTTTTTTTTAACATTTTGGTTAGATTTTATAACTTTGCCTTTACCTAGCAAGGGTTAGAGCTATGCCCTTCCCCTCCACACTGTTTGCCACATCCCTCAGATGTGGGTCTATCCCCCAATCCCCCAATCTCTGGTGAACACCACACCATTTGAGCACCATGTTGATAATCAGTAATTCTGAGAATCATTTGTGTCTATTTCTCCCTTTATTTCTTTACATTTTTCTTTATGTATTTTGAAGTGCTGTTATTAGTTGCAGATGCATTTGGGATTGTTATGACTTCCTGTTGAATTGAACTCTTAACAAATATAAAATGTCCCGTTTATCTCTAATAATACTCCTTATCTCAGGGTCTAATTTATATGATATTACCACTGCCACATCAGCTATTTTATGGTTATTACTGACATGATATATCTTTCTCCATACTTTTAGTTTCAATTTATGTGTGTTTTTTTTTTTCTCATTCTCAATTTGTATTTAATGTGTTTTGCTTTGCTTATCAACTTTTTTTTTTTTTACTGTAAACTATTTTTTTATTTTTATTTATTTTATTTTTTTTTTAATTATTTTTTTTATTTTGGCATATTATGGGGGTACAGATTTTAAGGTTTCAATAAATGCCCATTTCCCCCCCTCCCCCCCAAAGGTCTGAGTCTCCATCATGACCATCCCCCAGATGGTGCACATCTCACTCACTATGTATGTATATACCCGCCCCCCTCCCCCCTCCCACCTGCCCAATACCCTATTACTGTAGCACCTATGTGTCCACTTAGGTGCTACTCAGTTAATACCAGTTTGCTGGAGAATATATCTGGTGCTTGTTTTTCCAATCTTGGGATACTTCACTTAGTAGTATGGGTTCCAGCTCTAACCAGGAAAATATAAGGTGTGCTATATCACCATTGTTTCTTAGAGCTGAATAGTACTCCATGGTATACATATACCACATTTTATTAATCCATTCTTTGATTGATGGGCACTTGGGCTGTTTCCACAGCCTTGCAATTATGAATTGTGCTGCTATAAACATTCGAGTGCAGGTGTCTTTTTTGTAGAGTGTCACTGGATCATTTGGGTAGATGCCCAGCAATGGGATTGCTGGATCAAATGGTAGATTCACTTGTATCGCTTTAAGGTATCTCCATATTGCTTTCCACAGAGGTTGAACTAGTTTGCAGTCCCACCAACAGTGTAGGAGTGTTCCTCTCTCTCCGCAACCACGCCAGCATTTATTGTTTGGAGATTTTTTGATAAAGGCCATTCTCACTGGGGTTAAGTGATATCTCATTGTGGTTTTGATTTGCATTTCCCTGATGATTAGAGATGTTGAGCATTTCTTCATATGTTTGTTGGCCATTCTTCTGTCTTCTTTAGAAAAATTTCTGTTCAAGTCCTTTGCCCACTTTTTAATGGGGTTATTTGATTTTTTCTTCCTAATTTTCGTGAGTTCTAAGTATATTCTAGTTATCAGTCCCTTATCGGATGCATAGGATGCAAAAATTTTCTCCCATTCTGTAGGTTGTCTGTTTACTTTCATGACTATTTCTTTGGCTGTGCAGAAGCTTTGTAGTTTGATCATGTCCCATTTATTTATTTTTGTTGCTGCTGTGATTGCCTTTGGGGACTTCTTCATAAACTCTTTGCCCAGGCCGATGTCTAGGAGAGTGTTTCCAACTTTTTCCTCTAGAGTTCTAATAGTTTCATATCTTAGGTTTAAGTCTGTTATCCAGCGTGAGTTGGTTTTTGTGAGAGGTGAAAGGTGTGGGTCCTGTTTTAGCCTTCTGCAGGTGGCTATCCAGTTTTCCCAGCACCATTTATTGAAGAGGGATTCATTTCCCCAGCGTATGTTTTTGTCTGCTTTGTCAAAGATGAGATGGCTATATGAGGATGGTTTTATATCAGGATTCTCACATCTGTTCCACTGGTCTATATTCCTGTTTTTGTGCCAATACCATATTGTTTTAATTACTACAGCTTTGTAGTATAGTTTGATATCTGGCATATTAATGCCTCCCATTTTGTTTTTGTTGCCTAGAATTGCTCTTGATATTCGGGGTCTTCTTTGGTTCCATACGAAGCGTAAAATTATTTTTTCTATATCTGTGAAGAATGCTGATGGGAATTTTAATAGGTATTGCATTGAATCTGTAGATCAGTTTGGGTAGTATAGACATTTTGATGATATTGAGTCTGCCGATCCACGAGCATGGTATGGATTTCCATCTGTTTACATCCTCTGCTATTTCCTTCCTCAGTGTTTCATAGTTCTCCCTGTAGAGGTCTTTTACCTCTTTGGTTAAATATATTCCTAGGTACTTTAATTTCTTTGTTGCTATTGTGAAGGGAATTGAGTCTTTGATTTGGTTCTCAATTAGATTGTTGTTGGCGTATATGAATGCCTCTGATTTCTGTGTATTGATTTTGTATCCTGAGACTTTACTAAATTCATTGATCAGTTCCAGGAGTTTCTTGGTTGAATCCTTGGGGTTTTCTAGATACAATATCATATCATCAGCAAACAGTGAAAGTTTGATCTCTTCTGCCCCTATTTGGATACCTTTGATTCCATTTTCCTGTCTGATTGCTGTAGCCAAGACTTCCAGCACTATGTTGAACAGAAGTGGAGATAGTGGGCAGCCTTGTCTGGTTCCAGTTCTAAGTGGGAATGAGTTCAATCTTTCCCCATTCAGTATGATGTTGGCTATGGGTCTGTCATATATGGCTTGTATCATTTTTAGGTATGTCCCTTCTATGCCTATTTTCTTAAGTGTTCGTATCATGAAAGGGTGTTGAATTTTGTCAAAAGCTTTTTCTGCATCTATGGAAAGAATCATGTGGTCTTTGTTTTTGCTTCTGTTTATGTGGTGAATTGCGTTTATAGATTTACGTATGTTGAACCATCCCTGCATCCCTGGGATGAAGCCCACTTGGTCGTGGTGGATTATTTTTTTGATAAGTGTCTGTATTCGGTTAGCTAAGATTTTGTTGAAAATTTTTGCATCTATATTCATTAGGGATATTGGTCTGTAGTTTTCTTTTTTTGTTGCATCCTTTCCTGGTTTTGGTATCAGAGTAATATTAGCTTCATAAAAGGTGTCGGGGAGGTTTCCGTTCTTCTCGATGTTGTGGAATAGTTTCTGCAAGATAGGTACTAGTTCTTCTTTGTAAGTATGGTAAAATTCAGGTGTGAAGCCATCTGGACCGGGACTTTTCTTTTTAGGGAGATTTTTAATTGCTGTTTCTATTTCAGCTGTTGAGATTGGTCTGTTCAGGGAATCTATTTCTTCCTGGTTGAGCCTAGGGAGGCTGTGTGTTTCTAGAAATTTGTCCATTTCCTCCACATTTTCCAGTTTGTGTGCATAAAGATTTTTGTAGTATTCATAAATTGTATATTGTATCTCTTTGGGATCAGTTGTGATATCTCCTTTTTTATTCCTGATGGAGCTTATTAGAGATTTCTCTTTTCTGCTTTTCGTTAGCTTAGCCAATGGCGTGTCAATCTTGTTTATTTTTTCAAAGAACCAACTTTTTGTTTTATTAATCTCCTGAATAGCTTTCCTGTTTTCAATTTCGTTTAGTTCTGATTTGATCTTGTTGATTTCGCTTCTTCTGCTGAGTTTGGGGTTGGTCTGTTCTTCTTTTTCCAGCTCTTTGAGTCGTTTCATTAGATTGTCTATTTGTGATCTTCTTGCCTTTTGGTTATAGGCATTTATGGAGATAAACTTTCCTCTCAGAACTGCTTTAGCTGTGTCCCAGAGGAGTTGATAACTTGTCTCTCCATTGTCGTTTTCTTCATAGAAGTTTTTTATTTCCGTCTTGATTTCTTCATTTACGAAGTAATCATTTAGTAGGAGGTTGTTTAATTTCCACGTTTTTGTGTAGAAATGTGAGTTTCTGTTAGGGTTGATTTCTAGTTTTATTCCACTGTGGTCTGAGAAGGTACATGGTATGATTTCTATTTTTTTAAATTTCTTGAGATTTGCTTTGTGTCCTAGGATATGATCAATCTTAGAGAATGTCCCGTGAGCTGATGAGAAGAACGTATATTCAGTGGATTTTGGGTAGAATGTTCTGTAGATGTCTGTCAGACCCAATTGTTCTAGAGTTTTGTTTAAGTCCATTATTTCTTTATTAATTTTCTGTTTGGAGGATCTGTCTCGTGCCGTCAGTGGGGTGTTGAAATCCCCGGCGATTATGGAGTTGCTATTAATCCATTTGCTTAGCTCCAGTAAGGTTTGCTTTATGAATCTGGGTGCACCTAAGTTTGGTGCATATATATTTAAAATTGTTATCTCTTCTTGTTGGACTGTGCCCTTCACCATTATATAATGACCCTCTTTGTCTTTTACTACTTTTGTTGGTTTAAAAACTAAATCGTCTGAAATTAGAACTGCCACACCAGCCTTCTTTTGGCTTCTATTTGCTTGGAATATTGATCTCCACCCTTTTATTTTTAGTCTATGTGCATCCTTGCAGGTTAAATGTGTTTCCTGAAGACAGCATATACTTGGCCTGTATTTTCTTATCCATTCAGCCAGCCTATGTCTCTTGAGTGGAGAGTTTAAGCCATTCACATTTATTGAGAGAACTGATAGGTAAGGTAGATTACTGATCATTCTGTTGGGTTGGATGTTGTTGCTATGATTTCTGTCTTGAGCCATTGTAATATCTGGCCTTTAATATCTTTGGGTTTTGGTTGTTTTTATATTCGTGGATTATTATTATGATAATCCGTGCATAACGCTGTTTTAAGTACTTCTTGTAGGGCTGGTCTTGTCTTGGTGAATTCTCTGAGCCTTTGCTTGTCTGAGAATGTTTTTATTTCTCCTTCATATATGAAGCTTAGTTTTGCAGGGAATAATATTCTAGGCTGGGCATTGTTTTGTTTCAAAAGAGTGAGAATGGGGCCCCAGTCTCTCCTTGCTTGTAAAGTCTCATTAGAGAAGTCTGATGTTATTCGAATTGGCTTTCCCTTGTATGTCACTTGCTTCTTTTGTCTTACAGCTCTTAGAAGGGCCTCTTTAGTTGATACTTTGGTCAGTCTGATGACTGCATGACGTGACGTCTTCCTGTTTGCATTGAATCTCCCAGGGGTCCTCTGGGCTTCTTGAACTTGTATATCGTGATTTTGAGCAAGGCCTGGGAAATTTTCCTCTATTATATCTTCAAAAAGCTTGTCCAGCCCTTGAGTGTTGTCTTCCTCCCCTTCGGCTAAACCTATGACCCTCACGTTAGGTTTTTTCACATAATCCCACAGCTCTTGTAGGCTTTGGTCTTTTCTCTTGTTTCTCTGCTGTATTTCTGTGACCGATTTATTTAATTGGAAGGTGTTATCTTCAAGCTCTGAGATTCTTTCTTCTGCTTGATCTACCCTGTTCTTGAGACTTTCCACAGTATTTTGTAGTTCTCTGAGTTGATTCTTTATCTCCAGGACTTCGGTTAAAGTTTTCTTCACTGTGTCAATCTCTTTGTTGAACCTTTGTTCCATTTCTTGGAGGTTTTTTGTGTTTTCTTGGTGTTGATTATTGAGTTGTTGTTGCAGCTGGGTGAGTGTTCTTATGATCCACATACGAAATTCCTTTTCTGTCATATTAGTTGCCTGATTTTGGTCGGTGTCCGTTTCTAGGGGGCTGGTGCTCCTCCTTGGGGGTGTGTTTTCCGTTTGGTTCTTCATATTTCCTGAGTTCTTTTGCTGATTTCTTCCCATGTCGATCAGTTGTTGTTTCTTTCCTTAGGTTATTGTTTGGGTATTCACACACCTTGTTTAGTTTCTGAGGCGTTAGGTGGTGCCTGTGGGTGAAATTGGACCACTCCCTGTATATTGAGTCAGTGGATGCCGTGGAAAGGCTGTGCAAGATGCCGTCCCTGTCAGTAGGTGGCGTTTGCTTGGAGGAACAGGCTATGGTGTTGATTTTGAGTCCTGTTATCAGCTCTCGTTCTGGGCGGAGCTGGGTTGGATAAGCCTGCCCTCAGGCCGTTAGCAGGGGTCAAAGTTCTGTTCTCAGCTTCCAGGAAAGCTGTCAGGGCGGGGCTGGAATGGTCCCGCTCAGCCAGAAAGTCTGGGTGTGGGGGTGGGGCTGTCTGAGACCCGCAGTCTGTAGCAGGCCTCGCTTCTTTCCACCCTCCCCAACTCTGCAGCTACTCCTGGGCCTCTGCCAGCAGGCCAGACCACAAGCCACCCGGCCTCCCCGGACTGTGGTGCCGGCGGGGAGGTTCCCTGCACAGGAACGCCACCTGGGTTGGGCGCACGGCCTCCTCCTGGGAGGACGGTTGCCGTCTAGGATGCCGATCTGCCCCTGGAGGCACACAGCCCTCAGTAGGCTGTTCACGTATAACCCTTCTGTGCCCCGGGCAATGCTAGCCCTCGGTGCAGGGGATCTGGTCTGCAGGTCCGACCTCTGGGTCCCAGAGTTCAAACTGTATTCCCACCAGGGAGAGGATTTCCGGTCCTAATTCACCCACAGGGAGCCCAAGCTGGGTCTATGTCTCTCAGCCTCTGAGTTGGCACCGTTTCCCTGGGAACACGGTGCCAGCAGCACCTGGGAGGGCGGGCGGGGTCCCAAACGGGAAGGTCCCGTTCCCTGGAGGTGCCTCCGGCTGGTGGCTGTATTGTCTCTCTGGGCAGCCGCGGGTAGGGTCGGCGGAGGGGAGGGGGAGGCAATATGGCGCCTGCCGCGCGGCTCGGGTCCGTGCACACGGAGGTGCCCGGAGGAAGTTGGGAACCTGGTGCCTGCTACAGGCTCACCGTTGGCAGGCGGCGGCAGTCTCTGGGCTGGTGTCCGCAGGTCTCTCCACCCGCTGGGGAGCCCACCAGCAGTCCTGAATGCAGGGGAGGGGAAACAGCAGATCCACCTACCCTTGCCGCTGGTCTCCGGGCTGCTCCGGTGGTCTCAGCCTCCAGTTCTCCTCCACAGCCTTCTCCCGTGGAGTCTCCCGGGGTCTCAGGTACCCCTCCTTCCGGCCCTTGTCTGCTGTATGCTCGTCTTCTTGCTTCTTTTATGTGTGTTTTTATATTTAAAATGCATGTTTTTCAGAAAGGCTTTTGTTGGATCCTATTTTTTATTATGTCCAATAATTTGTACCTTTTAACTGAAGTGTCTTGTCCATTACATTTAATGTAATTATATTACATTTAATATAATATAATATAATATAATATAATATAATATAATATATTTAAGTCTAAATATTTGCCGTTTGTGTGTATGTATGTGTCGGTATCTGTATATTTCTCATCACTTTTTAATTCCTCTGTTTGTTTTTATTTACTTTCTTTTAGATTATCCTGCTCTTTTTAGATGGGTTTTACTCCCTATTTTGACTTTTCAGCTAAATGAATTTATGCTATGTTTTAGTGGTTGCTCTAAGAATTATGAATACATTTTTAATTTATCCCATTTTACTTATCACACCACTTCATATTCCACAATTTAAAAATATATGAACCATACAATCATATAATTAATAATCTCCTGTGCATTGACAAGTATTGTCATGTATTCTAATTTTATAAACAATGTAAGCCCTGATTTGCAATTGTGCATTTCATTTGCTTTAAGCAGTAAATTGTTTTTACATTACCTAAGAGGAAAAATAGTAGCCCTCTACAGTTACCTTTTGTCTTTCATTTTGGGTGCTCTTCATTGTTAGATGCAGTTTTTCTCCTGGTATTCTAGTATGATTTACCTTCATCCTCATTAAGTTTCTTATTTATTTCTAGTAGTGAAGTTTAATAGGAACAAATTCTTTCAGCATACATTTCTCTGAAAATGTCTTAATTTTATTTACATTTTTGAAGGATATTTTGCTGAATATAAAATTTGGGGTGAACAAAACTATTTTTTCTTTATATTTTTTAAAAGATGTAACTTTCTTCTTTGTTCTGCTTTCTGTAGTATTTAAAGAGAAGATAATGATAATGTTGTTTCCCTGTAAATGATTTTTCTTCTGTTTTTTACCTCCAGAGATTTATGCTTTATCTTTTACTTTCAAAGGAGTCATTCTGTTGTTCCTAGATGTCTTTTACTTTGTTTTTAACTTTCTTGAGATTAACTGAACTTCTTAAGTTTTTAGGTTGTGAATTATCACAAAATTTGGAAACTATTTCATCATTATGTGTTTAAATTATTCTATCCCTCTGGGACTCTATTTACATACTTGTGAAATCTCCTTATATTATCTCACATGTCAATGAGGTGTTGTATATTATTACTGGCCCATCTCTCTCTGTCTCACTTCTTCAAACTAAATAATTTCTTTTTTTTTTTCATTTTTTAAATTATTTATTTATTTATTTTAGTGTATTATGGGGGTACAAGTGTTAAGGTTACATATATTGCCCATGTCCCTCCTCCCCCCCCTCGAGTAAGAGCTTAAAGTGTGACCATCCCCCAAACGTTGCACCTCTTACTCATTGTGGTTGTATATACCCATAGACTCCTCCACCCCCCCCTCCCAACACCCGATAAATGTTACTCCTATATGTCCACTTAGGTGTTGATCCGTTAATACCAATTTGCTGGTGAGTACATGTGGTGCTTGTTTTTCCATTCTTGAGATACTTCACTTAGTAGAATGGGCTCCAGCTCTATCCAGGAATATACAAGAGGTGCTATATCACCATTGTTTCTTAAAGCTGAGTAGTACTCCATGGTATACATATACCACATTTTATTAGTCCACTCATGAATTGATGGGCACTTGGGTTGTTTCCACAACTTTGCAATTGTGAATCGTGCTGCTATAAACATTCGAGTGCAGGTGTCTTTTTCATAAAGTGACTTTTGATCTTTTGGGTAGATACCCAGTAGTGGAATTGCTGGATCAAATGGTAGATCTACTTGTATCGCTTTGAGGTATCTCCATATTGCTTTCCACAGAGGTTGAACTAGTTTGCAGTCTCACCAGTAGTGTAGGAGTGTTCCTCTCTCTCCGCATCCACAAACTAAATAATTTCTATCAATAAGATCCCAAGTTCACTGACCCTTCCGCCATCTCCAATCTGCTTTTAGTCCTACCCAGTGAATTCTTGTTTTTACAGATAACACATCAAACTAACCATGAATGTATTTGTGATGTAGCAGCATGACAATAAAATATCATCATCAAATGTCATATTATAACAGGGTTTTCAACCTCAGAATTATTGACATTTTGAGCTGGAAAACAAAGAGGACTGTCTTGTGCATTGCAGAGTGTTCAGCAACTTACTTGGTCTCTACATACTAGATGTCACTAGTGAGCCCTCTTTCTGTTGTGACAACAAAAAATGTATCCAGACTTTATCAAATGTTGTCTTGGGAAAAAAATTACCCTTGGTTGGGAACTACTAAAAAATATTTTTTCTTAATTTATTTTTATTTATACATAGATGTGTTTTCACTGAGAAAATATTAGATTTCCAAAAGAGAGAGATTAAATTTAATCACAGATTGAAACACAAAATTAGCCAAGGCACAAGTTTGAATTACATATTTAAGGAACTAGCTTAACTATGTCTTATGAGGCAATTACTCTGAAATTGACTTCCTGTGATATGTTCAGTATGGGGTTACAAAGCACATAACTGCATCTTTAAATTGCAATCGATTTTAAATACGTCAGATGCAAAAAAATCTTGCTAACTATACGTGTGCATTAAATTCTCAACTCTTTTCTTCATAATCTGCCTTTGAAAATTCAGTGCAAAGGGAATGCGTGGATGTCCAAACTTAGCATATGACCTTCAGGAAACTGCTGTGCTTGCAGCCAAGCTGTGCATCCCTGGATAGGCTTAGATGGCTTTATTGTAGCTATTTAAATTGGCGAATTCATAATGAGAAGTCGCTACTTATTTAACCTGCTTTTCCAGGATACCAAGCATGCATATTTGGTTAAAAATTCTAGAATTTTGCCATCGTGTGTGCTTATGTCTAGTTTGTGTATGAACGTGTATCTGTGTATGAGCATGTGTATATATTTATGTGTAGCGATATATGTTATATGAGCTATCTCCTAATTTTGGTCTATCTTGTCAGTAAAGATTTTAATTTGATTTTATTAGTTTGGAAAGGACATTAGTTGCCTTTTAAAGATAAATACAACTCAGGTAACTAAATTTGTGCATATGCAGGTACTTGATATATGTTTGTTGATGGTATGCTAGTAATAATAAGGAACAAAGAATAAGTTTTAAATGGCATAAAATCTATGCTTTCAGATAATGCAGAGAAAGAGACAAATTATGGATAAAAACAGAGTATTGGATTTTTTATGATTAGAATCAAATCAATATCCCTTTTAAGAAAAAAAAGAGGTAAAATTAGCTTAAAATGGTCCTCTGGATTATAATTTTTTAATAGACTAGTACTCACAAACTAGGTGGAATCATACACATTTTTGTGATATAAATGTGTCTCAGGTCTTTCTAATATTTCTTGTCAGTACTCTATGAAATCCTTATTAGTCAGAAAAAAGCAAACAGAAAAAATGATACTTAATACCTAAAATTATGTTAGTAATCAATTCCTTCAATGTAGGTGGTAAAATGTAAGTAAAATGCACATTTTTATGTGATCAAATGCAGTCTGATAGATTATTCTGCAAACTTTTAAAAATAAACATTACATATTAAAATATGTTTTATGATTAAAAGAAAACTGATGTTTATTGATTATAAATTATTTTTTCTTATGCTTGATGTTATCTACCCTATGTATGAAATGGGATAATACATCTTTTTAAAACAGTCATTTGCTGACCTATTAGAAACAAATTGAAGGTTACATAGGGACAAAAGTGGCCAAATACTTTTGATTTAACATGTTATTAATTAAAGTAGTCTATCAATTAACATACTTTCTAATTTGCTATTTATTTTTGGAAACAATAAACAAAACATATGCCAAAATTTAGAAATACCTTGAGAATTACACAATGCAGAGAAATGTTAATTATAATTGTAGCATACAGAATTCTAAGAACTATCATTGCACAAAGTTTTATATTTTTTATCTCCCTATATTAAATGCAAAACCCCCTTCCCACCCCTGATCAGCATTGAACTGTGCAGTCTGAAAGGCTACTATGGTATAGACGTGCAAGTAGCCTTGGGATTAAATTAGGATATTCTGGGTTCAAGGTTCATTTTTGTCAGTTAACATTTAAGTAAATGAATCAGTAAGAATTTAAGCCACAACAGAAACTAGCATATGTTTTAAAAAGGGATTTCTAATTTAGGGACTGGGCTACATGGATCATAAGGGAGATGCGAAGGGAAACAGGGCAAAATAAGGTTTCCCAGAGATAAGCTCCAGCAGAGAGTTACTAGAATCTCAAGACCAGAAGGTCAGAGGATGGGGACAAGTGCTACTGAGATGCAGGGCCCAGATCACTCAGAAAATGTGGCAAAAGTCTTATTCAGTGGCAGCTGGAACCATAGAACAGATGTAGCAAGTGGTGGAAATGATGGGAGAGAAAGGAGAGGCAGAGAGGAGATGAAGAAATAACTTGACATTTTTCTTTCCTCCACCCTCCCAACTCCCAGTAAGACCACATTGCCTGCTCACATCTAGAATCCAGCTGACAATGGAGTGTGGAAAGTGCAGCCTGTAGGCCAGCCCTCCAATACAGCAGAGAGCCAGACAGTGCAAAGAAGGGCTCTAAGGGAGAACAGGCCTAGATAAGCACAGTCAGTCTTTCCTATGTTTCTCCATCTATAAAATATGAATTATAGCAGCAATTTCAAATGTTTACTGTCAGGATTAACTTAAAACAAAGTGCTGGGCTTTGAAGAGTGTCATGCTAGTGAAAGTTGTTACCATTATTGCTTGGAGGAATCTTTGATTTCTTTGTAACTTTGGATATGATACCCATCTGTGATTATCAATAAGACTTAAAATTAGGGATTAATTTTTTTGAGCCTTAAAAATGTCAGTGTGAATCTCTAATAATTTGAAATACTAAGGTTAAAAATAATTTGAGGCCGGGCACGGTGGCTCACGGCTGTAATCCTAGCACTCTGGGAGGCCGAGGCAGGCGGATTGCTCGAGGTCAGGAGTTCGAAACCAGCCTGAGTGAGACCCCGTCTCTACTAAAAATAGAAAGAAATTAATTGACCAACTAAAAATATATATACAAAAAATTAGCCGGGCATGGTGGCACATGCCTGTAGTCCCAGCTACTTGGGAGGCTGAGGCAGGAGGATCGCTTGAGCCCAGGAGTTTGAGGTTGCTGTGAGCTAGGCTGACTCCATGGCACTCACTCTAGCCTGGACAACAAAGTGAGACTCTATCTCAAAATAATAATAATAATAATTTGAAGTCCTGAAAACAAAGGGTCAAGGTTTCAATTTTCAGCATAGCAATGTGAGGAGCCCCTTGGAGCCACTCCTTGGAAAAACTACAAAAATTATAAACAGCAGCAATAAAAACAACAACATTTAGAGTCACTGGAAATGTACCTAAGGGTATACAGCAAATAAAAAGTTCAATAAAATCTACGAGAATTCCCTAAGAAGAGTGAAAGTATGTGTCATTTGAACCCCAGCCTTTTCTCTTCTTGGCCCCATCCAGCCCAGTGCGGTAGAAACTCCACCCCAGACAACAGGAATACAAGGTTTCTAGCCAAGGACTACAGCATGTGCCACAGAAGGTTGAACAATCAGCATTTTATATTCTATCCTCCAATTACCTGTTAAAGAGGCTAGATTCCTAAAACAAAGAGGAAGGAGCTCCCTTCTGTCCAGCTTCCTTTGTGGTACCAAGACTTTAACTAGGGCTTGGTATACTGAAATATAGGAGTCCTATTTCCTCTCACAATCTTTTCCATGAAGTGGAGGTTAAGTGTAAGGATAAGAGAGCTAAAAACACCAGAGACTGAGACTACCACCCTTCTACTTCACTGAGTACGCAGCTGCTAAAGCAGGGTTGCACTTAGGATGAAGGATACCACTGTCCCTGACCCTAGTTCCAGAGCCCTCACTCAGATATCTTGTCCAGGAAGAGAAGCAGGCTGTATCTGAGAATTCAAAGCTCTTCCCAAATGAAAGTACTTTATATTGGCAACAAAATGGGGGGAAGTTAAGCCTAAAGATGCTCTCAAAACCAATGGATGGTGTGATAAAAAGAAATTAAGAAGAGACTGGTAACTTTTCTGGAGCTATGAAGTAAGTCATAGATCAGCTATTTTAGAAGGAAGATTCAGAAAAAGAGATAGCTAAGTAGAATTCTGCTGGGGATCACGAAGAATCTCAATCCTGACTTGAAAACTTATTCCCACAAAGAATCCAGATTTTAATTGGATCAGTCTGTGGCATAATTAATGTCCAAGTACATTGTTAGAAACCTAAAGCAATCAGCCAACAATGAGTGGAGCTCATCCTCTGATCAGGAAGAGACAAAGAGAGTCCTGCTAAAACCATTGTTATCCCAACATAAGGGGCATAGTGTTTAGTTTGGGGGTGATCAAATATTTTAAAATTGATTGTGGTTATAGCTGTACAACCCTGTGACTATACTAAATTCTAAAAATAAATACTAAACTAATATTAAAAATATTAAACTTTACATTTAAAATAGGTGATTTGTACAGTCTATGAATTATTTCTCAAAACTTCACCAAAAAATTAAAAAGGGTCATGCTTCCATAATTTTTAGGAAATTATAAACATAAAATAAAGTTAGCATGTTGTCTACTGTTGCTTAAAGCATAAACTACTGTCAAAGGGTAAAAAAAATCAGTGGCTCTTAGTATTTTTAATTAAAGATGTATTAATAAAATATTAATATATACTTTCAGAAAATTTGCTGCTACTGAATTTTGCACTTTTTAGAACTAGGCTTTTTACTTAAAAATCAAATATCTTAGCTTGATATTCAAGGATGATAAAATATACACAATTTTCTAGACATACTAACCTTTAATTTTGATCCTTTTCCCTGCATTTGGAAATGTGTGTTCTTTCCCCAGCAGGGCACTCCAAACACCTCTGCGCAGATCTAGCTTTGCATTTGCTGGCTTTCATGTGCATGTGTCTTAACCTTAACATCTTTTAAGTAGCGTTTATTTTGCAGAGAATCTGTTTATCTAGCATTAGTACATGACAAAACCAGAAGTGTAATAAGAATGCATAAATTGCAAATGCATAGTGCATAACTGAATATTTGAACATGTCTCAAAGCAGTGGAGCAATTTGATCCTTATAATCCAGTTACTTTTTTTTTTTTTCCCTGAGAGAAAAGGGCATGCTTATCTAGGATTTATTTCATCTGCAATTTTCACATGACAAACTTTACTTTTAAGTTTAAGATGATGTTGTTTCAGTCCCTGGTGTCTGAGTGTGATGAGAGTTGGAAAAGCAGACAGAACGGCAAACGTCTAATCTTGGCATGGTATTTGCTTTCTATTTTCTTTAGTGTGCACTGGTGGGATATTACTGAATGCTAAAACCTTGGCACAGTCACTAGTGTGTGGAGGCTATTTCCTTTGTGAAAAGGGAAGTGAATTTGAAGTCCAATGGTGTTTATCTATTTTTAAAATTGTTACTGATTAGTTTTTTATTTCTTTTTATCATTAGATTTTCTCTTTGTATAGCTGGAAGAACACTGAATTTTTAGCCCATGAAAAGTTATATGTAGGAATATAGTGTTTCTCCTAGGGAAAGAATATGAATCTGTACTTTTTGTATTGAACTCTTGTCAACACTTAAGGGTGGCCCAAAAGTACACATCATTTAGTATCATCACACTCTTTCTTCTTTTCCTATCTTCATAAATCAATATTCTTTGGAAATAGTCCCTCCTCCTGCCTTCTTTTAGGCAATTTATCTAAATATTGGTTATTGAAGTATTTTTCAGGAATATTTTATATGAAGTAAAAATTTTAAATATATTACTAAAATTTTACTGTAAATAATTGACCTCTATTTAACACTGGTAATATGTTTTCAAAATTGAGGTACATACAAAAAAAATATCCCTGTCACCTACTAAATTTTTATTTGATATTTCTACTTATAATGATTTACTGGGAATTATATAGATTGCAAAATCAACCTTTCTCTCTCGTTAAGTGTATCCATGACAAATATTTAACGTCAGAAAAGATATAAACCAAAATAAATACTTTTAGTGGACTTTTATTTTCCTTTCGTGTTTCACTAGTAGAATTTCTTCAGTAGGAGGTAAAATATTATTGTAGATGAAGACATTTGGGGGCAAATGATGGGGTATGAAGTTAACCTGTCCATTGTTACCCTGTCTACTGTTGACTTCACCAACCCAAGCAAATATAATCAAAAAATATCTAATGTTACTCCCATTTGAAAGCTTCATAATAGATGCCCTTCAGTGTCACATGTTGTTTTTCCCATCAATTGATTAACAGTTATAGCTCTATGATAAACATTCTAACACACATCCACACATGTGCACGGACATAGACACCTGTCAAATTCCTTAGCTTTAAATATCACATTTGAAGGCAACCTTGGAGACTGTCATGGTTTGAAAATTTGTTCTCTTCAAAACTCATGTTGAAATTTAATTGCCAATGTCACGGTATCAAGAGTTGGGACCTTTGTGAGGTGGTTAGGCCATTAGGGCTCCGCCCTCATGGGAAAAGGATTGATACTTTCATTAAAGGACAAACTCGGTCCCCTTTTGTCCTTTCTCTCTTCTTACTTTCTGCCAGGTGATAATTTAGCAAAAAGGGCCTCACCAGATGCCTGCATCTTGATATTAGGCTTCCCAGTTTTCAGAATTATGAGCCAATAAATTTCTTTTCATTATCTATTACTCAGTCTTAGGGATTCTGTGATAGCAGCACAAAATGGACTGAGAAAGAGACTGTTTATGGATGTGAGTAACCATGCTTTTTTCAAAATCTAAAACCTTTCAGCAAGGCAATGGTAATTATCCAATGATTAAGACTGACCATAGAATATATCCATTTATTTCATGTAACAATATAATTTCTCATATGAAATATATTAGCCTTGGATATACCAATCCTGTTTTCTATCTTTATATCGCACGCAGATCATTGTGCTGAAAATAGTCTTCCCTCTTCTATTGTACTGGGGTCCAATTGACTAACATCTATGTAGAGCTAAAATAAAACTTGTAAAGATAAAAGTTCCCTGGCTCAGCTATTACACTATCAGTGGGGACCCTTTGTGCAGCTTCGTCTCTGAAATATTCCACTTCAGTGCACTCACCATTGTTTTTCTCTTCTATCTCTCCCACAGACTAAAAGTTCCTTCAGAGAAATAATTATGGCATGTATCTGTGGTCTAGTAAAATATTTGGGTCAGAGTAAATGCTAATATTAATAGAATAAATGAATATCTTACTATAGAAACTCATAGAATTCTTTGAGAAATTTCCTCTCTATATCAGAAGAAAATACGTTACATTATAACCTCTCTGCTATTTTGATAATTGCCTGGGAAGTGTTAAAGACTAAAGAGAAAGAAAAAAATGGAAAAATAGAAACATTTTGATGCATTTAACCTTAATATCATTCACTTAACTCTGCTTCCAAAATTCTTTCCAATATCTATTTTAGACTCAGGTAACAAAGGCTACTTTCATGAGCCCCGAGTTTTAGAAAGCTTGTGATAGTTTTTCTTTTGGCTATATCCACAGGGACAAGGATCCCACAGGGTCAAGGGGCAGACTTATCTGGAGCTGGCATCCTAAGACCTAGACCATGCTCCAGGTACCTGCGGCTTTAGAATTCTCTACCTACAGAAGCCCAAAGGTTGCTTCTAGACCTGCTTATTATCTTCCTTCCCCAATATAAAGGGCATTCTGCTAGGGTGTTTTTGAGGATTTTATTGTTAGCCTTCTCCCAGGATAGTAATGATATCTTTATTTTAGTTTCTGATATTCAAAAAAACCCAAATCAAACCAAAACAAACAAAAAGACAAGAAGAGGAAGATATCTATATGACTCCTAGGTTCAACCAATTTGTTTTCAAGTCTAAAATATTATCCAGCTTAGTTTATGGCTTTTTTATACTTAATCCTCAAATAATTTGTAACTTCAACTCTTCTGGAAATGTATCCTTCGTTGCTTACTTTCATGAATGTCAGTGTTAACTCCTGGGTTCCACATATAATGGTATTGCCACTTTTTTCCACATTTTATCCAGTACATTCTCATGCAGGGCTACATTTATGATCTCTATATTTTTGATCAATAAATCACAATTTCTATGCCAGGGCCTAAGGAAGAGAAAAACGTCTCTGTTCCCTGGCTATTCATGTTTCTTTCCAAAACACTCCACTCAAGTATGTATCCTGAAGGAAAACGAAAAGAGAATGAAAAACAGGTACTTCTCTTTTCAGAGTTGGGAAGAGTGGTGGCACAGATGTAACAAAATGATATTACAAAAGAACCTGTGACTTATCCTCCTGCCTGATCAATTTTTTTTGGACTTTTGCTCAAGATGGACCGACAATCTGTACTGCTTCTGAGAACTGTCCCAAACACATCTGGAAATGTGGCTGCTACTATTACAGCCAAATGAGGTAGACAAAATAAGAGACACTGAGAGAGAAATTCTTCAAATGTTAAGTTCCCAGCCCTATCTTTTCTCTCAGAGTGTCCTCCAATTTCAGTGGACTTATTGTTGATTTTCAGTTCTCACAGATCTAAAGTCTCTCTAAATGGAGTGTGTGGGAAGAAGCCAGCTCAAGAGTTGGTCCATATGTGATATGTGGCCTTATTATCCTTAGGAAGTCTTCAGAATGGAGGACGTTCATGAGGCTGGATTTTGCATTATGTGGTTTCCATATTTTTCTAGATAAAACTAAGTTTCAATGATTCCATGAAACGCAATATAATAAAAAGAAAATTGCATGTTTGCATTTTACCTCTGTGGTCTGAAGACATTATTTTGGTTGTTGCTGTTAGTGAGCATTTAAAAATATAATTTTAATTTTTTATGTAGAGAAGAATAAATAGAGCAACTATGTATCAAGTCTTCAGTACTACATGATATGCACAATTTTTAAACACATCAAAACAAATGTTGGGATCAAAATGGACAAAAGCACATTGTATATCACAAGATTCCAATGAGCTTTTAAAATGAGATGAAATATATATATAATTGTATTTGTGACTTTAGCTTGTATTTTTCTTTTTAAGTAACAATGTATTAATATTAGTATATGATCATAAGATATAATGGTTATATGATGGTTTTTCATAGATATATTGTTATATTGCTAAGATTTTGTAAGTTTCTGTTAAAACAAAGATAGTTACAAAAAGCGTGCTCTAGCACTTCTTGTATTATCCTGGATGGAGCTGGAGCCCATTCTATTAAGTGAAGTATCACAAGAATGAAAAAAAACAGCACCATATGTACTGACTGTCAAATTGGTATTAAGTGACTTAACTGACCAACACTTAAGTGCACATATAGTAATAACATTCATCGGGTGTTGGGCAGGTGGGAGGGGGAGGAGGGAATGGGTATATACAAACCTAATGGGTGCAGTGTGCACCATCTGGGGGATGGACACGCTTGAAGCTCTGATTCAGGTGGGGCAAAGACAATATATGTAACCTAAACATTTGTACCCCTGTAATATGCTGAAATAAAAAAAATAAAAAGCTTGAAAAAGCGTATTCAAATTGTACTACAAACAAGGTAGATTATTATTTTGTATTAAAAAGTATTTTACTTCTAGCTTTTCTCTTGAAGATTTAAAGCTTTTTATAATAATTTGCTGCATGTGGTTTCTCCTTATAAAACAGGTACTAAATAACTCTATGGTCTTAGGAAAAGTACATAAACTCTGTATCTTCTTTCCTCAAGGGTAAATAAGGGTAGTAATAGTACCTTTCTCACAGAGTTATTAATAAGCTTAAATAACATATGTTAATTTCTAAGAAGAATGATAATGATGTTGATAATGATGATGATGATGATGGTGATGATGATGGTGATGATGGCAATGATAGGGTGAAACATGTTTTTAATCACAGACTAGACTGCTTCCTCAAGAGGATGAACTAAGTAGTAAAAGATGAATTGCTAAAATGAGTTAGGGCATAATATACATGACATACTCAGTTAAATGTAAGTATTTTATGTTAACAGGTTTGGGTAATCATTGAAAATAGTTGGATAAGAAAATACTAATAAATTCAATTAGATAAGTGTCTATTTAACATAACCAAAGATCATATGACTTTTAGGGTATGATTTAGATAATTATAATATAAAAAGACAAAGTAAAACAATGTTATATTTAAACTACTTACTATTCTTTGAAATTCACATTTATTAGTGATAATATTCACAAATATTAGTGATAAAGTTAAGTGGAGAAAATTTGATTACTAAGATATAATTGAATAAATCACAGTTTCGTAGCTAATATATACTGAATTCTAAATTTAAGAATATACATATATTTTGCTGAATAGCATTTTTTGTCTTTTTATTTTATTTCAGAATATTACAGGGGTACAAATGTTTAGGTTACATATATTGCCTTTGCCTTGCCCTAGTCAGAGCTACAAGTGTGTCCATCCCCCACACAGTGCTCACCATACCCATTAAGTATATATCCATCCCCTCCTCCCCCACCTGCCTGACACCCAATGAATGTTACCACCATATGCACACATAGTGTTGATCAATTACTACCAATTTAGTGGTGAGTACATGTGGTTTTTCCATTCTTGTGATACTTAGAGGAATGGGGCTCCAGCTCCATCCAAGATAATACAAGAGGTGCTAGATCACCATTGTCTTTTGTAGCTGAGTAGAACTCCATAGTATACATATATCATATTTTATTAATCCACTCACATGTTGATGGGCACTTGGGTTGTTTCCACATCTTTGCAATTGTGAATTGTGCTGCTGTAAACATTCAAGTGTAGATATCTTTTTTTTATAGAACGTCTTTTTTTTTTTTTTGGGTAGATGCCCAGTAATGGGAGTGCTGGATCAAATGGTAGTTCTCCTTATAGTTCTTTGAGGTATCTCCATATTACATCCCACAGAGGTTGTACTGGTTTGCAGTCCCAATAGCAGTGTAGGAGTGTTCCTATTTCTCCACATCCACACCAACATTTATTGTTTTCGGACTTTTGATAAAGGCCATTCTCACTGGAGTCAAGTGATATCTCACTGTGGTTTTGATTTGCATTTCGCTAAGGATTAGAGATGTTGAGCATCTTTTCATTTGTTTGAATTTTAAAATAACAATGAAAATTACAAATTCTGATCATCCAGATTATTTGTTTTGTCTCTTAATTGGTATCAAATGCTTAAACAATGTCATGCATATTGGAAAAAAACTCATAATTTATTTTTTTGACTTTTAAAACAATTTGAAATTGTTGCTCATTGAGAAAAGTATTAGTACAGCTATAATTATTTATTGTAGCGTGAATATTTATGCTGCAACCACCTACGTCAAAAGATAGAACACTGCCAGCATCCATAAACTATCCCATTCCTTTCCCAAACACTAATCTCTCTCTCCTCCCCAAAGTAACAGTTACTTTGATATAGAAAAATAATTTTGACCTATTTCTGAACATTGTATATCTGAGATTATATAATATTCTTTTGTATTCTGGCTACTTTTTTCTTTTTTTATCTATTTTAAATGATTTTTTTTTCTTATTTCAGAATATTATGGTGTATAAATGTTTAGGTTACATGTATATCTGGCTCCTTTGTTCTTCCAAATTTTGGATTGTGACATTTACTCATGTTGCTTTGGTAATTATATTTTTTGCTGTCATTTCTGAATAATATTCTATGATACATTCTTAATCATTTTTAAAGCATTCAGTAGGTAGGTAGTAGAAGTAGGGCAATTCTGGTAACTGTTTTTTCTTTTTCTTTTCATACATTGAATTTGCTAAAACAAACATGCTATTATGGCAAAATATTAAATTGATTTTTTCATGATAGTAATAACTAATAGGCAATAAGTCTGCTTTAAGAACTGCAGGATAGAGAAAAATTTATAAGAAAAAGATAAAATAAGTAGGTATTTTATTATACAAAAGATACTCTAAAAGTAAATCTATATTTTGTTTGTTGTTAAATAATCAGCACAAATGCAACAACCTCAAAAACAATTTCAACAAGATCCCTATGTGATTTCCTCAGTTTTTTTTAAATGAACCACCAAATATTAGCTGTGTTTCTTTCTCAATTGTAGTTAATCATGAGTAAGTACTCTTTTATGAGAGGTTTAACGTATATAATTTTAAGTAGAATCAGCACTACTCCATAAGTAAAATAAAACAGCAGCAAAATTTGTATTTGGACCATAGAGCAGTAACCATGGAATGCTCTTAATATTCTGGAGAAAAGTGACAAACTGAATAGTTGCATAAAGTTTCTATTTTCAAAGTTTAGGGATTTTAAATATTTTATTCATTGATCAGATCCAGTATTAAAACCTTGATAAGATCTATAACCACAGGTTAGTTATTTTTTTCTGACATATGTTTTTAATTTATAACCTGAAATAAAGGATAGAATTGAAAAGGCAAGTTATTACCTGAGCTATCTGAACCTTATTTCTTTGGGATTTGCTAGCAAAGAGTCCAAAAACGAAAACGGATATTGATGTGTTTCAATGCAGAGATGCTGGCCTACTAATAATTTAAGTGTTGATTTGCAATTTTTGTGTTATAATTTTTATTTATGTATTAACATTGGCTCGTGAAGATGACAATTTGGTATGAGATTGGAGGCTAAAGTATATTCCCAATTGAATCAATGGGTGTTATATTATCTCCTATTAAACAAACAAAAAAAAGTTGGCTTTAAAAATTCAGTCTTAATATCTATGTCACAGCTTTGCCCAAGAGGGAATTTTACTGTGGTTTCCTGTGGGATATAGTAAATGCAAATAATATTTTAAACTGTCCTATATGAACAGATGGCCCAGCAGAGGGTTTACTCTAGAGAGTAAACCCTGCTTGATTCTGCTTGATTCTGTGTTGTGCAGGGTAGACTGAGATAATAGCCTTGGAAGCTGCAAATCTCCTTATGCACATGGAGGAGATAAGGGTGTACAGCCACATCAAGATTTGGAGACTTTGGAAGACAGCAGCTGTATCTGGCACCTACCAAGTGGCATTCAGGGAGATTAAAATGATGGACTATGAAGAAAATAAAAGTTAATTACTGAAGGCCACCAGGGTAGTCAAGAAAATTATCACAAGCCTTCACCATATTAGATTAGGTCAAAAGAATAAACTTTAGAGCATTAAATATGGCAATTTTAAGAAACTGGTTGCATGAATGAAAGTCAGTGTTTGGAAATTATTTTATTCAATTTCATCTTTTACTTAAAACATTTGTAAATACAACCTCAGGTGAATATATCCTAAATCTCAAAGCACTTCATGACATTTTTTAAAATTTCTGGTTTCTTTTCTCTCCACACAACTGTTCAGGATAATTATCCAAAATCAGAAACATGGCAAAGGATCACTGTGCATCTTTTCAATGTGTCTTAGATCATTGTCCAAAAAGCCTGCCTAAAATCATCTTCAGAAGTCAAAGGGGCTTCTCCATTGTTTGACTTTTTGTTTGCTGTTCATTATCGTCCAGAGTCTGGAATGTTAGATGCTATAATTGAGGAATATTAATAATTTACAAATAACATTTATCTGGTAAAAATGCTAATAATTTCCATTTGGTAGAAAAGATAACTCCAAAAATATAGTTTTATAGTAAATTCTGTATCTATATTTGATAATACTATAATCTAATTTTAACATTCCTTTATTTATTGACCATATATACTTTGGACTTGCAGGTTCTCTTTTAAGGCAGATTTGCCATCCTGCTGGTTGCCTTTTTTAGTGACTTAAACAAATTTTGGCATATGCTCTCTATAGTTTTGTATGAAAGTCACATTTATAACTTTCTGAAAGGCCTAGTCTGATGCATTTTCTGTGAAATTGAGAGTAGAAACTCTATTTTAGCTCTATATCCCTAAGAACTATATTGCACCCCGCCAAGTACTCGTTAGGCTATCAATAAATATATATTCAAAGAATGTGTTAATAACAGTAAATGTATACATTTAAACAATATAACAATAATTATAGATCTGTATGTATATACATTAATATATGTGTGTATATATAAGTACATATAATTTTGAAATATTTGTTGATGTAGGTTTCTACTAGCTAAGGTAAAATGACAAGTGACTACTTGTGCATATCCAGACTATTCAGCAATATGCACACAAGGAATCAGAGAGTAAATCCAAAGCCATTTTATTTGGTAACTTCAGGAAAATGTTCTTCATAAAGATTTCATGTCAAACGGAAAATTTCTCCTAGTAGCATGCATAAGTTCTCTTATTTTGACCCTTATCTGACAAAATGTAAAAGTCCCTAAATTTAACACAAAGCCATTGAAAATTCTATAATACAGTTTTTTTTTGTTGTTGTTTGTTTGTTTTTGAGACAGAGTCTCACTTTGTTGCCCAGACTAGAGTGAGTGCCGTGGCGTCAGCCTAGCTCACAGCAACCTCAAACTCCTGGGCTCAAGCGATCCTTCTGCCTCAGCCTCCCGAGTAGCTGGGACTACAGGCATGCACCACCATGCCAGGCTAATTTTTTCTATATATTTTTAGTTGGTCAATTAGTTTCTTTCTATTTTTAGTAGAGACGGGGTTTCACTCAGGTTGGTTTTGAACTCCTGACCTTGAGCACTCCACCCGCCTCGGCCTCCCAGAGTGCTAGGATTACAGGCGTGAGCCACTGCGCCGGGCCTGTAATACAGTTTTTGACCTGCTAAGAGAAAGGACTATCTATCATAATCTTGTACTTTCTGTTGGTTAAATTTGATTCATTTTCACAGTGAATTATGGCATAATGTGACTTAATCCTGACTGATGCTGTCCTCAGAGTCCTAGAGAAGGAGGTGGGAAGTGGCACGGAAAGAGATTTCCGTAGAGTAAAGAATGGAGAAGTAATATATGCTGACTGAAGGTTAGTAAAGGAAAGGGTAATTAGGAAAAAGGACCTACCATGTACAATGCTGTGTACTTTTTAAGAACAAAAATCATTTAAGATTCAAAGCAACTGCAAATAGAACAAAAGAAACATAAGCTCAGAAAGTTGAATAATTTGTCCAATATCACACAACTAAAATGGATTGTATCCTGATATCTTTATTTTAAAGTGGGTACACAGTTGTTCTCCTTAAAATTTTGTATATTCTAGTTTTGGCTATAACAGGGGTGGGGAACCTTTTCATGTCAGAAGGCCGCGTTAATTTACCTGTAATCAAATAAGGCCACGTTCAAGAAACTTCAATTAGATATACTTAAAAATGTACATTGTTTCGTAAAATTCTAACCACTAATTACTTAATAATTTCGAAAAATGAAAATTATTTGTTAATTTTAAAGTTAACTAAGCTTTCGATGACTTTGTTGTGTCTGCTTTTTGTTGGAAAACACTGGAATATTTGTTTGCAGCATGGAAGTCTGCAGTTCCAGTCGATCCTCTAGGTGGGTCAGTCATTTGTGACCTTAAGGATGTCTTAATTTGGGTTCAGTAGGAGAATGCAGATTCCCAGCAATAAGTGATTGGAGAGCAAGGAAGCATTTCTCTGACATGTTGCCAAAGGCAATTTCAATTGGGTCTTTCTTAGCATTAAACAATGACTTTAAAATGTTACCTACTGAAAGCTCAATCAACTCCATCAGCAGTTCTTTAGGTGTTCTGGTGATATCAATGCTAATTTGTTTGTTTTGTGATGATTCTTAAAGTCAGTGAACCTTTCATTGTATTCTTCAATTAATAGGTCTATAACAGATTCATATTCTTCAAATGATTTGCATATATCATCCTGCTCAGCAATGACTTTTACTAACTGGGGGAAACTGTTCATCCAAAATTTCCTTTTGAAGTATTGTTTTGAAAAACATACCTTTTTTTTTAAATGCTTAGAATTTTTGCCACATATATATGTAGACTTAGTTTTACCTTGCAAAAAAATATTCAAGTCATTTTGATTTGACATGATATTGCACAGAAATGCTGCATTCCTATAGAAATCTTCTTTCAATAATTCATATTGCTGATCCTGTACTTCATAAAAGTTAACTATCTATTCTCGCAGAGATAAAATTTTGGCTAACACTTGTCCCTTCGATAGCCAATGCACTTTAAGATAATACTGCAAATCCACACTGAATACCTCATCATTCCACTTTAGCATGTTATGAAATTGATGATGCTGGGTTGCATTTGCATGAATATAGTTATTAATACTTATAACGTGTTATAAAGTGTCACTTAGAATAGTAGCTTTACCACAGAGATTTTTGCTGATGCAAGATACAATGAAAATAAATGAGAGTATCTGGATCTGTTAATAGTATTTTTTTTAATCTATGCAATAAACTCTTCATATTTTCCTGTCATGGAGGGTGCACCATCTGTACATACACTCACTAAATTTACCAAATTCAGTCCAACTTCATGACATTTATCTTGAAAGTTGTTGAGGATATCTATTCCCTGTGTTCTGGTAGCAACAGTGCTCAAAGCAAATAACTCTTCATGGCAAAGAATGTCTTCTGCTGTGACCCACATGAAGTATAAAACCTACACCAAGTCATTAGTATCATTCAATTGATCCAAAGTGATTGAAGAGTATACATTTTCCTTTTGAAGTATCGCATTAAGTTGTTCTGTTAAGTTGAAGGCTAATTCGTGCTGCCAATCAGTTATGGTTCTACTTGAAAGAGTCAGTTGTTTGTACTTTTAAATGTTATTGGAGTTTAAGCATCCTACAATGGTGACAATGCATTATTTCACAATTTCTACATCACTGAGTAAATAAGCTACTTTATAAGTTGCTTCAGTAGCATTATTTTGAGATCTTATTCCTGCTTGAAAGAATTGTCTTTGCCTTTACTATTTATCTTTTAATTTCTGCAATATAGCCTTTCACTCCTCTCCCACTAATTTAAAATATTTTTGGTCCTTATGAGTGCTATAATGCTGATGAGCATTGAATTTCTTTAATGTTGATATTGCAATACCAGAAAGCAAGAAAATCATCTTATCTTTAGCAGAAACAAGATATCATTGCAATTCCCAGTCCTCATTTAAAAATCTGTTTTCTTCCTTCAGCTTTCTCTTGGTATTCTTTGACATGATAGACTGGTAAGTAGACAGAATTTTAAAAAATACTGTCAAGCCCCAAACCAGAAAAATACAGATGTTCTTCAACAAGTGAATGGTTAAGCAAATTGTGGTATACCTATATATAGAATATTACCCAGAAATAAAAAAGGAATCAACTATTCATTCATGCAAAGATTTGGATGAGCCTCCAGAGAATTATGCTGAGTGGAAAGAGCCAATCTTGTTTATGTTTCCATTCATATAGCATTTTTGAAAAGACAGAATTATAAAAATAGAGAACAGATTAGTGAATGCTATAGGTTAACGATAGGGAAAAACGGGTGGGAAGTGGGTGTAGCCATTGAAGGGCAATGTGAGGGATCTTGAAGTGATGGAATGTTCTGTATCTTGATTGCATAAATCCCAATATGTTGTTTGAGATAGTATACTATATTTAGGTAAGATGAAACTATTGGGAGATACTGGGTAAAAGGTACATGGGATTTCTCTGTATTGTCTCACAATGGCATGTGAATCTTCAATTATCTCAAAATGAAATGTTTATAAAAAATAAAATAAAAATAAAATTGCTTTTACAAAAGCAGGTGTCACTTAATCACTTCAGCCCAACATATAAAATCTTTCATGTTCTTCCACCTAGCACATTATGTTTTCTATTTTCATTATGTATATACATGAGTATCTCCTTTTAAAACATGTAAGCTCTTTGACATACAAAATTACTTGCCACCACCCCCCCCACACACACACACATACTTTTTGGCTGTTTTTCAGTATTTAGTCAGAGTATTAGGAAAAAGTCTGAAGCTATCAAACAATAGCTCTGTGAGTCATAGACAAATCATTCACACAGTCTGAGCCATAATTTCAGCAAATAAGAGTACTAATTTTACCTACCAACCTAAAAATATTATCGTCAAGTTATGTAATATGCTCCCAGAGTTTTATAATTAGTATATTAGTAATTTGTTGTTCTTTTGTTTGTTAGCAGCAAATAATTAAATATAGGAAATGTTAAATTAACAAATGTCAAATGAATAATAAAATTGAGTAGTTAATCCAGTTTACCATATGTACATTAAGAATATAAGAATAGCTTTTATTTTCTTTCACAATTTTCATAGTCATAATGGCCAGCCACTAAGGAATAAGTTGTTGAACAAAAGGTCATCAATGTACCATTTTTAATGAGTGATTTTGATAACATATTTTCTTAATTTCTTTTGCTTTTTTTTCCAATCAAGTGGTCCATCCACTTGAGAAATACAGTTAGATTTTTTTCCAACTAAGTCTTGTTTTCCAGAAATGAATCACTTTCTGCAATTTTTTATTAGTAATTTCTGACATACAACTTTTGCTCAAAAGGTGCTTGTGAGAATAAAAGCAACTTTTTACAAATGAGCTCAGTGTGGTTTATTCTCAGACACTCATATCCTGCTCAAAGGTGCTTGTCAGAATTCGAGAGACGTTTGAAAAACAGGCCCTGTATGATTTTAGACTCTGAGGACACCTTATTTTCTACTGAATACCCCACAATGATTAGCACAATGTAGGTAAATTAATACTGCCTGACTGATTAGACTTAGAAATTCCTCATTACAGAGATTTTTCTTTTTCCTACTATTAGTCATTTTAAGTTTTTAGAGAAGAAATATTTATGAAATAGATGTCTAAATGTTGAGGTGAATGTCTCATTTTGAGGTGAACATTAAATCAGTTCCATAGCTTTTCTATTTCATTATGTTTCTAATGCATTGTTTATCATATGGTAGTTCAAATCCAAAAGTTAGTAATCCAATGGTTTGTTACATGCGTTTAAACCAAATTTTCTGAAATTTCTCACCCGTGAAATGATGCATACACAATTAATACAAAGGGATGCTATGTACAAATCTCTGTGATTGCTAAAATATGGATTTATAATGAAAAAACACTAAAGAATTTACTGAAAATTTTCATTGTACCATTCATTCCCAAAGGATGTAAATGTACATAATAGAAATTAAGATAAAGAATCACATTATTACATCGTTGAAAACATATATTGTATCTAGTGTTGCTTGTCAGTCCAGAATAATTGAATCATTATTTACTAAACATTTGAATATTATAGAAAATTATTTCTGGAAATGATGAAGGAAAAATTTACCATGACCAAGGATGGCCTAGAAATATCATTGTAAATATTGATAGAAAATAATGTAATCAACTTTCAGTTTTGAACATATGAATTTTTTACATTGTCTTTTTTACTTGGCTGTCATTTTTTCCTCCATCTGAAATCAAAGAAAGCAGACCAAATGAATTTTAAGCTAGGGAAAATGCATCTAAAATTATATTTGAATTTCTTATTGGAATCTCCAGTCAAATAAATATGATTTTTTTTGTATCTACTAAATTGTCATGTATAAAGTTTTCACTAACTTTTGTCAAAAAATATATTTATTGAAAGCAGAGAATTAAATTAATTAGAAAGAAAGAAAAATATCTGTGATACTATGTGAATTAGACACAATAAGTAAGGTCAATTTTTCCATAATATGTAATTATAAGAAGTTCTATGACCTTATACATATCAATTGGCACTATTTTCTAGGTTCATGTGGATATCTGAAAAGTTATTGTATAAACGTTGATGAGAATGCTTTAGTTCAAAATGTAATATGTTATTTTATTTTATTTCTTAATTCACAGGGATATCTCTTGGTTTACTCAGAGAATTGAGGACAATAATTTTGTAAGAGATGGACATGGTAAAAATTTAGAGAGTGTAAGAAGAGAATTTAGAGAAAAATATGGGCACTGTTAAAGGACCTTCAACAGTTATCAAACTATGAGTATAATCTTTGTAGTCCTAATTTTTAAAGGCAAAATATTCAACCAAAATAATAGTTATAAATTGTAACTTTATACAATTTTAACTTGACAAAATGCAAATATCAAATACATTATGTTTGACAAAAGCTATTACTTAAATAACATTCTTAAATAACTAATTTTAAAAGTTTGGATTGATGTAGACATAAGGTTGGGAGGTAATTATTTTTGTAAAATAAGCCTTTAATTTATAAAAGTGTTACTCTAACATTGTGCACTCCAGATAGATCTATGGTGTCCATATGGCAGCTCTTAGCTATATCTGAATATTTAAATTTTACTTAATTATATTAGTAAAAAAATCAATTCCCCAATCTCACTAAACATATTTCAAGTGCTCAGTAGACACGTATGGCTAGTGATAGTGCAGTTCTGGAGTTCAGATGTAGGACATTTTTATTGCTGCAGAAAATTCTATTAGAAAGTCCAGATCTAGAACTTTCAAAGTAATACATTTAAAAAAAGTGTATCTAGAAACAAAATTTGAGAAAAAAACATCTATTATGTAAAATGGCATTATATATCATAATATATAATTAAAATACTCCATTACAAAGGAAATATTTAAATCATATGTATATAAATCATTTGACCTTTGTGTCGGTCTAGAGATGCAATTTATATTGACTTTTTGAGTTGTTAGGAAAATAATTTCATTATGTTGTCTTCTCTAGCTGTTTTACTTCATTCCAGGGGACATGGACATATCTTATACAAGAAAGAGACATTTTCCTATTTAAAAACTCATCTTTGGTTGTCGTGCTGGTTTCTTATATCATATAAACTCATTATTTTATTAATATAATATTTATTAATATAATAATAAAATATTAATATTTTGCTAATATAAACTCACTATTTTGCTTCCAGTCTGAAGCAAAATCTTGAACTGGAATGTACATGCCAGCTCCAAAAGTCCCCAAACACCCAGTGAGTGAAAGAGGATTATGAGGAAATAAGAATTCCCTTTATATTTCTGCGCAGGTGTAACCAGAGAAATAAAACAATAGATCTGCATTAAGGGATTTATTGCAAAGAATTGAATTTCGTGTGCATTGCAGCTGGCTAGGCAAGTCTGGAATCCGAGGGAGGCAGCAGGAAGAGGAGACTGGAATTCCTGGGAACAAACTGCAGGTCCTATTCACAGGCATGGTTTCTTATTTAGGAGAGCTTTAGCTGTGTTCTGAAGGCCTTTTGACTGACTGAATCAGGGCCATCCAGATTATCTACAATAGTCTCCCTAAAATCAACAAGTTATGGACTTTAATCATACCTAGAAAATACCTTCACAGCAACACCAAAATTATTGCCTATTGGATAACTGGAAACTGTAACCTAACCAATTTGACACATAAGACTGAACATCACAGTGTAGAATACAACTGCTGCTGGACTTTTAAATATAACTCAGGAAAAAATAAAATATTTTATAAATTGAACAAATTATTCTAGGTTCATATGACCTTTAACCTATGGGTTGACACAATAGAATATGTTTCCTAAAGTGGCTTGAAATGGAACACTATAGAATAGGATTGTTTTTATTGTTCAGCAAAAGTTTTCTATCTCTTTAACAAAAATGTTACGATTTAAAAGAGTTCTACTTTCTGTACTTCTGAATTTGTTATAAATATTAAAAAGACAATTTTTACATAGGCAGTGTCTGTTGTTTTATATCTCATTCCAAAATTCTCTTCTTTCCTTAAAGTTAATATTTAAAAACAATATGCTATATTTCAAAATGGTTATGCAGAAATTGAAAAACAATTTAAAATGTTTTCTTGTTTATCCCTGGAAAGGTTTTAATCTATTTTTCATATAGTTTGACTAAAGCATATATAGAATAAATCTAAAGTTGCCCATCGAGATGTGAAAAACCTGGGAACACAACCCAGAACTATCATTTCATCCATCTATTTTATTGTTTGTGGAAAATGAAATTGTTTCATAAAGACGGATATTCTTATCATTCTCTTTTTCACTTAACTCTCACTTTTGACCAGTGTTTTCATTTCATGGCAGTTCCAATTCTGATTCTTTGTTTTTTTAAAGAAGCTCAACGAGAATAAAAACAAATAAAATCCAATGTCCATTATCTTAACGGATTACCATTTTAAATGAAATAATGCCTTTGCACTAAGGTATCTAATGTTTTTGCAAAATGTATCAAAGTTATAGGTGTTTATGTCCAATCACCTTTCTGAATACGCAGAAAAATATGCTTTTGTAAAAAAAGAAGCAGAAAGAGCAATAGTTATCAAAGGAAAAATGAATGACTTTTTTTTGTAATTTATCCTCTCATTTTCAATATAAGAGTTTTCACTTTAAAGGCAAGAATGTTTTGTATTTAGAACAGGATACTAGAAATCTCACAATCATGTCCGAAGACTCTAAGTTTTCATAAGTTTGTTCTTTCAAATGCAATGTTAGAGCAACCTGCTTATTCAATGATTGCTTAATTTTACTAAGTGGGATACCTCTGACCAATACACGTTCCTTAACATCAAAAAGACCTTAGCCTAGAAAGACAGACTGAAAATTCACATAAACTCCAATAACATGACGGGAACAATAATGTGCTATGAACGTCGATAAAAATGATCTTCAAATAATTTTAGGGATGGGATAGGGGAAGTTGATAATGCAACAGACTTTTATTGGAAACCTTGCTCAAGTTGAGTCTCCAACTTTAAAGCAAAATGTAAAGTATCCAACAAGAGAATTTCTGATATAGGGAAAAGCATATACAAAAGCCTTTGTTCAAAGAAGAGCACAATGTATTTAGCAAAAGGAGATATTTCAATGATTAGAATGTAGAACTTGGAGGAGTAGGGAAGGGTGGGGGCCTCAGTAAAAAATAAGGTTGTGAATTACTTTGTATGCCTCAGCAAGTAATTTACACTTTTATAAAAAAGACACCTTAAAACTACATGCAAATTTTATCCTGGAGCAATTCACAATAGCAAAGCCCATCAGTTGATGAGTCGATAAGGAAAATGTGGTATATATACACCATGGAGTACTGCTCAGCCATAAAAATGAATGAAATAACAGTATTTTGCAGCAACTTGGATGAAACTGGAGAGCATTATTCTAAAGGAAGTACCTCAGGAATGGAAAAACAGATAACCACCTGTTCTCACTTATAAGTGGGAGCTAAATGAAGGAGATATATTGTACCCTTGTCTAATCGACCGTCATCATTTAACTGAATCAATGCAATAATCACTTACATAAGCCCTTGCTTCCATTGTTGGTTTTATAACAGAGCCAGGCCAAATGTTTTGAAGACACATATGAGAGTATGTCATTTCTCTGTTAATATTCTGTAATATTTTCCATCTTACTTTCAATAAAATTCTACTTCTGACAGTCGCCTATGTTTCTTAAAACATCCTGCTTTTGATTAATAGAATCTAGACCAGGAGTGAGATAACTTTTTTGAAAATTGCCAATAGTAAATATTTTAGGATTTGCAGGACATATAGTTTCCATCACAGCTACTTGACTTTTTTATTATTTATTTCATCATATTATGGAGGTACAAATGTTGTTAAGGTTCCATATATTGCCCTTGCTTCCTCTCCTCCCTCGAGTCAGAGCTTCAAGCGTGTCCATCCTCCAGGTGGTTCGCATCACACTCATTCTGTATGTATATACCTATCCCCTCCTCCCCCTCCCACCTGCCTGACACCCAATAAATGCTATTATATTTTGACATTTTGGTTACATTTTATATCTTTGCCTATCCCTAGGAAGGGTTAGAGGTATGCCCTTCCCCTCCACAATGCTCACCACATCCCTAAGATGTGGGTCTACCCCCCTACCCCCAAATCCCTGGTGAACACTACCACCATTTGAGCACCATAGTTTTAATAAGTCAGTAACAATTTGATGGCGAGTACATGTGGAGCCCATTTTCCTGATCTTGTGTCACCTCACTTTTGATAATGGGCTTAAGCTTAATCCAGGATAGTATAAGTGATGCTAGCTTGCTGTCGTTTCTTAGAATTGAGTAATATTCCATTGTGAACATAGACCAAATTTTAATTATCCATTCATGAATTGACGGGCACTGGGTTGTTTCCATGTCCTTGCAATAGTGAATTGTGCTGCCATAAACATTCGGGGGCAGATGGTTTCTGTACTACAAAAGCAGCCATTAGCAATACATAAGTAAATTGGCATGGCTGTCTTCCAGTAAAATGTTATTTATAAAAATATGTGGTAGGAAGGGTTTAGCCACCGGGCTCTAATTTGCCCTTCTTTGCTTAAAGGGCCTTTGTCAGTGCTATTACTCCTGACTGCAACCTCATCCTATGATATTCACATGACTAGCTCCTTCTCAAAATATTACCTTCCGAGATAGATTTTCCTTATCCACTTATCAAAATAGCCCTCATCCTCATAGTCATGTTACAGCAAGTTTTGCTATTTATTTTTCATGCTATTTATCACTATTTTATATTAATTTTATTTTTCATTTACTTATCAATGTACTGCCTTTCTGTTAGAATATAAGCACCATTAAAAAGTGGCCTTGTCTGTTTTGTTCTCAGTGACATCTCCAATATTTAGAACTCTAGGATATGGACATTCAATAAATAGCTTCTCATAAAATGAAAGGGTTCTATTATGACATAGAGGAGAGTAATTGGAGCTGGAAACACAGTCCTTGAAACATTTTGGCATATATAATTCTTCATTAGTTTTTAAGCATGCATTTCTTATTAATAATAATTATAATTTTCTTAAATGTCCGTATTTTGCCAACTTTTCTCTAGTTCTACTTCTAGCTCAGAAAAAAATAAATGCCTAGGTAAATTCTTTAATCAAAACACTAATATATTTATTTCCATATTTATTTCATAATATAAAATATTGTGTGTATATTCATCTTTGTGTAAGCAACTACATATACATATATGTCTATATACCATTATTGCAGCTGAATTTATTACTAAAATATATTTTTTATAAAGTAGAAATGATCTAATTTTTACTTTACTAATCACAATGAGGACAGAAGGAGATAGAAAGGAGAGAAAGAAAAATAATAGCACTGACAGTAATGATGCATGTATTGACCAGTGGCAATGGTGGGTACGGAGAGAAAAAAGAAAATTCATTCTCTTTCCATCTCCTTATCTCTCATAGTCCTGGGCAGCCAAAAGACACTACTGAAATTGAACCTGTAATTTATTCAAATCTGTTTCATCATCCTTATCTTTCTCCCTTTGTTCCTTATAAATAAATTAGTAATAAACCTGGGTATCCTCTTTAATTGGGTAGATTTAACATGCCTGGGAGTAGCCATGCCAGAACGCACAGAAGTTGAGTGGCTCCTTCTTTGTAATAAAGCTGTCAGGACTGACGGCCCCAGAATTCATGATGTCCTCCTTCCTCTTTCTGGTAGGGTGAGGGGATTATGCAGATGAGTCACAACACTATGCCTGCCTAGGAAACCTTGTCTTGTGTGCTTGGCATACCCCGCAATTCCTTTTTATGCCACTGAATGCCCACAGCTCAGAACTGAGTCTAGGGTATAAACACCTTAACAAAGCTGTTCAGCAGCTCCACTAAATGGTTCTGGCAGGCACAAGCTTTTGAATGGATGGAAGAAAGTTTCCACTCTCCTTTCATTCTCCTATTTATTCTCATCTTCTCTCTTTCTCTCTGTTCCTTTCTTAAGTCTGTTGTATCTCTCTCTTACTCCATCTCTCTCCTCTAAACACTTGAAGTTTTGTTTTTATAATACACAAATATTTGGATAATTTCTTAGAGTTCCTTTTATTAAAGCAAGAATTTTATCCTTTCTAGTCTGACCAGCTCAGAGGGAGCAGAGAAGTATGAGAATGGGAGTGAGCTAGCCACCCAAGAGTCATAGTCAGTTTCAGATAAAAAAAAAAAAAAAAAAGGCCTTTTGGATAGTGGTTCAAAGTTTAGGTTTTATTCTGAGTGTGATGGAAACTCTCTGGAGGAATTTTGAGCAGAAAAAATTCATGATTTGATTTACATTTAAAATATCAAACTTTGGTTGAAAGTGTGTGAGGAGTAGTCTATAGTGGGAAGAACGTGAAACTCATAGCAGAGAAATAAGACAGAAGGCTAGCGTAGAAATCTAATTCAAACAAGATCAGAGCTTGCACCAAGGTGCAATCTTTTTTGCCATTCTGTCTTGTCTTTCTTTTCTTTCAAACACTTAAATGTCTTATGAATAAATCTGGGTTTTTTTTTTTTGTTTTTTTTTTGAGACAGAGTCTCGCTTTGTTGTCCAGGCTAGAGTGAGTGCCATGGCGTCAGCCTAGCTCACAGCAACCTCAAACTCCTGGGCTCCAGCAATCCTTCTGCCTCAGCCTCCCGAGTAGCTGGGACTACAGGCATGTGCCACCATGCCCGGCTAATTTTTTATATATATATATCAGTTGGCCAATTAATTTCTTTCTATTTATAGTAGAGACGGGGTCTCACTCTTGCTCAGGCTGGTTTTGAACTCCTGACCTTGAGCAATCCGCCCGCCTCGGCCTCCCAGAGAGCTAGGATTACAGGCGTGAGCCACCGCGCCCGGCCTAAATCTGGGTTTTTTCTTTTTTGTTTCCTTTTGAGAAGACCAGCCACCATAAGTGGGTATTAAATTCATTCTTCTCTACTTTCCCATTCTTTCTCTGCGGATACCACAAAATTGCAGGTATTTTTTCACAGGTTTATCCAGGTTAGAACTCAGTGGAGTACTTATATTTACAAGAATTTCTTCAATATCTCTTAGAAATTGTCAAGAGTTATACAAACTAAATCTTTCCCTGAAGACAAAAAACTTCATCGGTTTAAAGGAGGTTCTCAACAATTCCCCAAAGGAAAAAGACAAGGGATTCATTCTACTTAGTCTAAACATGTATTTATTCCTTATTTTACTTTAGAATTAACCAATCTAATTGCCATTGATAGTAGCAGCCTATAGAAAACGCAGTGATACCTATGGCAATTTACCTGTAGTGGTTTTGCTTAAGTGAGTCATTCATTGGCATTCTGTCAATTTATTCTTTTTTTCTAATAAAAAATAAGCATCTGTGAAGGCATGATTCTATCTGCATGTTCTCCAGCATACTATTTTGAAAACTTTTGGAAATAACAACATATCAAACAATATTCATATAATACTGTAATTGTGTTCCAAGACTTTCCCTACAAAATATCTACAACATTTAGCATCCAGAGAAATTATGAAATAAGTATTTGAATTATTTATTGTTTCATATAGATGAATTACAGTACTTTTATTTTATTTTTGATCAAGACTCCTTTAGATATGAAGGCATGCACCAAACTTAACCTGATCATGTGTAATGGCCACTTAAATTCAATACATTAAGTCATATCCTTATACTTTAATCTTATTATGTTGAACACGCAAAATTCCCACTTTTTTCTAGGTCAAAACTATTGTCAATTTTATGTGATTTCAAATATATTAAATTGACAGATTATGATCTAATTTAAATCAATTTATAGAAAAATCTTTTAGTAGCCCCATTTTAAGATTTTATTAGCTGACCAAGAATATTCCCTAAAAGATGCTTCCTGGTAGATAGGAACATTCTATGGATTTATATAATGTCTTTCACTGTAATTGAAAACCTATTTCTTTATGTATAAGAATTATATACCCAATATTGAATATTTCTTAAATCTTAGAACATACAAGTTTCAATCTTTCTTTCTTTCTCCTTTTGTTGTTTCCTTTTCACATAAATTAAAATACTACTGTATATACTGTACTTATCACTACTCTTGTCCACTTTCCCAAACACCAAGCCATGTCTTTAGTTCTGTATTTCATTTTTCTAGATTTTCTGCAGGCATTTTACATTTAACATATGCAGAATGACCTTGTTTCCTTTTCCCTACACTTTATGCCATTTTCTTTTTAAGTCTTGGGTGGTGACATCACCATGCATTCAGTGGGAGAGTAAGAACTCTTAGCATCAACCTCTAGCTTCACTGTTCTAGGCCTTACTTTTGACTTACCAATAAGTCAACCAAATATGCTGATTCTACCCCAGAAGTGCATCTCAGTTGGTACCTGTCCCTGCTACTTTCAGTGAGTATCTTCTTATAAGACAAAGAGAAAGTTGATTTTATCAACCATATGATTAAAACTTTCTACTGGCTCTCTTAAAAATAAGTCCTTTTCTAATCTGCTCTCAAGTTATAAGGGCATCCCCATTTCTTGCCTATTCTCCATAGCCTTATTTTGCTGATACACTGAGATTCTCCTCATTAGTGTTAGGTATTGAGTAATATTGTTGTTACTAATATTACCTATTATTTTCTAACTTCTTGCCTTCATATCTCTCATTTCCTTCCTAGTGAATCTGCCTTTATTCCTGATAATTCACTGGCAATTCCCTATTCTTCTTTCAGAACCAAGTTAAAATTTCATCTCAGGGAGGTTCTTTTCTAACTTTCCAGAAGTTATGTTTTTTGTGTTGCTAAAGAAAACTGTCATGTATTATAACCTATTTTATTAATTGTGTCTCCAGCTTTGACAAAACTCTAACCCAAGGTAAATTAGCTCTTCAAAAAATGTTTCGAAGAGCTAACATAAATAAATGTCCCAAACATCAGTATGTTAGAAGTCTTATTTAAGATAGGCCTGCTAACTCCTCTAAAAGGAGTTAGGAGGGAGTTAAAAATCTACTACCAGTAAGAAGAAAACTTATTATTAATTAAAGAGCAGTATTAGGGCCAGGGATGGTGGCTCACACCTGTAATCCTAGCACTCTGGGAGGCTAAGGCGGGAAGGTCGCTTGAGGTCGGGAGTTCGAGACCAGCCTGAGCAAGAGTGAGACCCCATCTCTACTAAAAATTAGTGGGGTGCAGTGGCACACACCAATAGTCCCAGCTTCTTGGGAAGCTGAGGAAGGTGGAATTTGAGGTTACTGTGAGCTAGGCTGATACCACGACACTCTAGCACAGGTGACAGAGTGAGACCCTATCTCAAAATACATAAATAAATAAATAGCAGTATTAGATAAGGTAAGTTCTGTTAGAAACTATGATCTGCTTTGTAGATAATAATCACTTAAATAAGTTTAATTTAATCAAATGTTGATTCTTTGTACTTGTATATTTATCAGTGTAATAATAGAGAATACTTGTTTTATTGTAGAAACATTCCTTAAAAACCTATAAAAATCCACATCTCTTTATAATGAAAATTCTAATGATAAGGAAAATCACAATTTAATTTTTTAATGTCAGTTTTATTTTCCTTATCACATTTAACACTTGAAAAAAGTTAGAATTCCCTACATCTAGCTTTGAGATGACAAGCTTGCATATTTTTATGTGACTGAAGTTGCTATTCATTGAAAACAGTTTTATTCTCTCATCTCTTCTTTTTTTATTTCAGAGTATTACAGGGGTACAAACTCTTTGGTTACATAAATTGCCTTTGCACCATTTGTAGATCTAGAAAAAATAATTCTATGCTTAGTATGGAGCCAAAGAAGAAGACATATAATGAAGCAAACTTAAGCAAAAAGAACCAATTTAATTTTTGTACTGGACAGCAATGCATGCATCTAAAAATCTTATTTTTCTAAAATGAGTTTTTTCTTCATCCATATCATTCTGCTGAAAGAGAAAGATTTTATGAATCAGAGAATTTAACTCTGCAGGAAAAAATGCCTAATGTTCCAAAAAAAGAATAAGCCTGCATGTTTTTTCCTTGAATTCATTTTACTTGATTTTTGTTCAGTTTAAAAAGGACTAACTTTGATTACAATGAACCTGTTCTATACAGACCATGCAAATATCTCTGTGGATCTGATTGTTGGGTGAGTGTCCAGCCCTTTTTTTTTTTGTTATTACTATTCTCTTTTAGAAACTTCTTACAAAGAGAACAATACAATGTAATGGCACTTTAAAGTAAAAAAAAAAAAAATCCATATATAATATTCTCAAAACATTGTTTCTTGTTCTCTCTAGTCACAGTACTTTAGAGAAGTATATAATTAGATATGCCACAAGATATAAAATTCAAACTAAAGTTTCTAACAAGCTGGGAATGTATAACTATATTTGAAAGTAGGGAATATTATTGAAACAACAGTCTTCATTCCAAAGCCTGCAATACGAAAATAATAAAACTGAAGATTTCATGATGTTTTAGGAACAATTCATAGTAAATCATTAAGTGTATTTTTGCACTGTGGATATGTTCCCTCAAAGATGGCTAATTTGACATTTATTTTATATTTTATATACTCATAATTTATACACATATTTTCTCCTGGCATTTCTCAGTATTTATTAGGCCAGAGTTTCTGTGTATGGTCAATGATATTTTAGATCCTATTTATAGAATAATAACCCAAATAATGGAGCCAACAAAGATATTCATCCAGGCAATGGGATACAGTGGGCAATTATTTAAAAAATTGATCTAACAATATAGGTTTTCCTGATTGCTCTTACAAAATCTTTGAAATAATTAAGTAGGAGCAATAGTGGCTGGGCTTTTTGTTGTTTCCTCAGTGAAATAGCTTCTATGGTCTAAGAATAACTGTTTTAAGAAGTTAATCCTCTATTATATTAGTATGTGTTGGACTAGATTTGATTTCATCTATGTTTCCTTCCAACATAAACGTTTCATGATATTAAATGGAATAAATTTTAATATATAAAAAATAGAAAAGTCTCTAAAATGAATTATTTTTAGTTGAGGTCTAGTTTTCCTTGACTAGACTATACTATTAGAGAAGGAAAAATGCATACAACAGCATATTTGAAGAAAGGTAGTAATTATATAATCTTTATATGTTCTTTTTTAATAGAAAATACATAAATATTAGAATATTTACTTCAAGGATGTTTATAGCTATATCTAATTGATTATCATGTAGACAAGTCTAAGGCTGTGTGGAAGTGACACTTTCTTTTGAATCCATGATATTTAGATTTCATAAGCATTATCTAGCCAGGGCATCTAAAATTTAGCATTAAAAAAACACATTTTTTCACAATTTGGTTCAGTGTTACATATATTTACTTTTTCCAGAATACATAATTTTATTAGAGAAAAATATCTAGAAAGGCTATTGATATGATTTGGATGTTTGGCTTTACCAAATCTCATGTTGAGGGTTTTTTTTGTTTTGTTTTGTTTTTCAATATCAAAATATTAAGAGGGTACAAGTGTTTTTGTTACATGGATGACTTGTACTCTTCTGAAGTCAGGGCTTTTAGTGTGTCTGTCACCAGAGTAATGTACACTGTACTCAATAGGTAAGTTTTTATCACTCATAGCCCTCCCACCCTCACCCCTTCTTAGTTCCCGTGTCCTTTACACCACTATATGACTGTGTGTACCCATTGTTTAACTCCCACTTACTAGTAAGAACATGTGGTGTTTGTTTTCTATTCTTGAGATACTTCACTTAGAATAACATTTTCCAGTTCCATCCTAGTTGGTGCAAATGACATTATAGCACTCCTCTCTATAGCCAGGTAGTACTCCATGGTGTGTGTGTGTATGTATACACACACATAGACATATGCACACAAATGCCACATTTTATTTATCCGCTTGTCACTTGATGGGCAATTATGAATAGGTTGATTCCATATCTTTGCAAGTATATTGCTACATATTGTCTTTTCTTTATAGCTATTGTAAATGACGTTGAGTTCTGGATTTGACTCTCATTATATATAGAAATGCTCCTGATTTGTGTACGTTTTTCTTAGGAAAAAAAAAAACGAATCCAAATGTTCATGAATATGGGGATTGTTTTACTAATTCTGACATATTCATGCATTTAATTCCCCTGGGGAAAATTATTAGGTATATGTTGATTTATAAAGAGTTCTAAAGTAAATTTAAAAATGATAAAAGAAAGGTGCTGAAGAATACGAATTGTATGAAACCATAAATGTAAAACAATATGTTTATGCAAAAAATAGTAGGTAAATGAACATATATTTAATATCAGTAAAGGTGGGGATGGTCTGAGAGGTGATGAAGTTTATTTTTTATTATTGCTTCATACATTTTGAGTTTTATTTACCATGTGTAGTAAGCATATTATTACAAAATAAATTTAAAAATAAAAATGAGTTAAATCACAAGATTAATATGGACCTGACTTTTTTGAGATTGCTGTGATTTAAGTATATCTCATTGACTTAATTTCTATAAAATAATTTAAGTTTTCAAAGGGAAATAAATGAACAAAAATAAATAAGGAGAAAGATACGGAGCAAGAAACAAAAGTAGAGAAAAAGAGAGAGAAACAAGATACAGAGGGCAGGATGAAGCAGAAAAGAAAGGAAAAGGAAAAAAAAGGAAGGAAAGGAAGGAAGAAAAGAAGGAAGAAGCGATATAAGCAAGGAAAGAAGGAAGGGAAATCTACACTCCTGACTTTGACAAACACTTTGAAGATCATTACTGTTGAACAGGTGATAGTATAATATAATCCATCTTGAATGATACCACTACTACCACTAATAAAAACAACAATAACAACTCAGTTGAATCTTTCAAAAGTAAAAGACAGTTATAATTCCATTTGTGACAACACGCAGTACTGTATATTTTATTTTACTTTATTTTATTTATTTTATTTTATTTTATTTATAGACAGAGTCTCTCTCTGTTGCCTGGGCTAGAGTGCCATGGTGCCATAGCTCACAGCAACCTCAAACTCCTGGGCTCAAGGCATCCTCCTGCCTCAGCCTCCCGAGTAACTGGTACTACAGGCATGTGCCACTGTGCCTAGCTAATTTTTTCTATTTTTAGTAGAGACAGGGTCTCACTCTTTCCCAGGCTGGTCTCAAACTCCTGAGCTCAAGCAATCCTCCCGCCTCAGCATCCCAGAGTGCTAGGATTACAGTGTGAGCCACTGTGCCAAGCCTATACTGTATTTTTTAAATCAGTGAACACAATACAAATTATTAATTTTGGGAGATAATCTGTTATAACATGTATTTAATAGTCATATCAATTCATATCTTTTAAGCCAATTTTATAATTTCCTTACAAATGACAGATAAGAAATTCATATCCTAGTTAAAAAGATTTCTGTCAACAAGATTATATTTTTACCTAAATTAGTATAAAATTGGTGCCTTTAAATTTTACAGTGTAAAAATGCACATTTTTTAAATTGTCTAAAATATATTATCTTAAAGCTAATCTTTCTCTTATAAAACGATTAAATTAAAAAATACTTTTGTTTTTTGTCTAGGTGACTTTTTTAGTACCCGAGATAAAGTGACTGTAGTCTTTAAGCCTAATGTGATCTCCAAGAGTTTCATTTGAATTCAGAATATCAGACATAATTCTAAAACTTAGAGCTATGAATTGTTCATGGCTTTGAATTTTAAGTGTGTTTTAAACGGTGAAACTAGATGTTTTAAAGTATCTTCTGCTGCCACAGTTTGAAATTTAAACCCCAAACAAAAGCTTCTCTTTCAATGGATTACAAGAAAATGTCTATGTACTTCTTAAGAATTCTAGTATCATAGGCTTGAGTTAATTGAACAAAAGATGATATGTCTATTTGTTGATCTTTAAAATGATATGTTTTGACTTTTTTTGATAAAGAAAAACAGAACATGTATGTTCATTCATTCAGCACATCTGGAAAATAAACTGTATGTATTTGAGGAATTTACTTACTTTTGTAGTTTAGTGTAATAATTCCTTATTTTTTGTATCTATTCTGACATTTATTTAGAATTCAAGTTGAATAGAAAACTAAATTATCTGCTGCTTTTGTGAGCTTGGTTGCCATGTTACTCACAAAGCAAAAGAATTGTGAGAATCAGGAAGGGTGTAGGCCTGGGAAATATTGGAGAGAAGGAAGAATGAAAGTAGAAAGACAAACACATAAAATCTAAGAATGTGCCTCTTCGCTGAAAAGGTACAATTTAATCTATTACCAATTCAATGAAATTGAAAACTAACAATCATGAGGTACATAGAAAAAAATTTCTAGAACATTGTAGCTAATGGAATGTTTAAAGTAGATCCACGATGTTGTCACCTGCATGGAAATATACATACATACACACATGTGTACATTTACACATGAGTTTGATGCTCTAAAGTTACCCTCAAAAATTGTCATATCTAAGTTACAAAGCTTTTGTTTATCAACTTATTAGATTGTCTGAGGCTCCTAACCTCTGTCTAGTATTGATTTCAGCAGCCTTCAAATTCACTACAGCTTGCTATAATTTACATTTTGCTGTTTAGCAAGAGCAAAACTAACAATATTTGCTAAAGCTTGTGTAAATTTCCCAAGAAAACTTAAAAATACACTGCTTAGTTGTTCACTATCCACTTTTATTAGTGTACCTATACTCCTTAATTACTTTATTGGGTCAGTTCCCTAAATTAACAAGAGGCATTGTTTCTATGAATTCCTTACAAAATGTTCAGTGGATAAGAGCAATGTGACAGGCTTTCAATGTCATCCATAAATGAGAATGATGTTGCATTCAGAGGTATTTGTTTGTTATTTGCCATGTGTTAGCTTTCATGTCCCTGTGCATGCCTTAAGAAATCTGTCTACTCTTCACGCCAATTCTCCTTATTGGAAATTCCTTATTGATTTAATCTTTTTCAACTTATTTAATGTGCGTGTTTCCCTTAACACATTCTATCTGCAACTGAAATGGGCATGGAGGGCAAAGCAGCTGAAATGGGAGATACCATAACTGAAACCTAGAGGGCTGTCCTGCATCAACGAGGCTCAGGTAGTGCATCTCAGAGTCAAAAGGACACAAAAATTTGACTTCCTTGCCCATGAAACTGGAGACAATAGTATACTATTTTGGGTAGCTTTTGCTTCTTAAAAAACAAACAAACAAACAAACAAAAAAAAAACCCACTGCAATAGGAAGCAAGAGTTGCCGACTATTTCTCAATCTCACATTTCTGTATTATTTTTGTTGAGTCTGGTCCAATTCCAGGACAAAGCTGGAATGACAATATCTACCCAGGCTTTGCTTTTCTTCTGGTAAAGGTTAAAAATATCAGAGACACATGCAAAAACACACATTGCCGGCTGGATGCGGTGGCTCATGCCCGTGATCCTACCACTCTGGGAGACTGAGGCAAGTGGATCGCTCAAGGTCAGGAGTTCGAAACCAGCCTGAGCAAGAGCGAGAACCCATCTCCCCTACTAAAAATAGAAATAAATTAATTGGCCAACTAAAATACATAGAAAAAATTAGCCAGGCATGGTGGCACATGCCTGTAGTCCCAGCTACTTGGGAGGCTGAGGCAGGAGGGTAGCTTGACCCTAGGAGTTTGAGGTTGCTGTGAGCTAGGCTGACACCACAGCACTCTAGCCCAGACAACAGAGTGAGATTCTGTCTCAAAACAAAACAAAACAAACAAACAAACAAAACACATTGCCTCTTAAAACATAGTCTGGAATTGATATTCTGTCAATTCCAACCATATGGTTTTGGACAAAGTCAGGCACATCAACAAGGCTAACTCTGATAGGGCATAAAGATGGAATTGTGGAGGAAGCAGGATGAATGCATGCAGAATAATAAGTTAATATACTATAGCAGTCATAAGCATAGAGATCAAAGCAATCCAACAAGCTGCTTTACAAATTTCCTACACTGAAGCAGAACTCATATAGGAGTCCTCCCTTATCTGCAGGAGACACCTTCCAAAACTCCCATTGAATGCTTGAAACAGTGGGTAGTACCAAACCATATATACACTGTTTTTTTATTTTTCTGGTACATACATACATATGATAAAGTTTAATTTATAAATTAGGCACAGAAAGAGATTAACAACTAATAAAAAGATCGAATTATAACAATATACTATAATAAAAATTTTGTGAATATGGTCTCCCTTTCAAAATGTTATTGTACTGTACTCATCCTTCTTCTTGTGATGATGTAAGATGATAAAATGCCTTCACGATGAGATGAAGTGAGGTGAATGGGTTACTATTGACGTTCAGCTGATGTGTCAGAAGTAGGATCCTGAAGCTATGATGATGTAAATGGTTGGATATCAGGAGCAGATGATGTAGAAGACCAAGAGTCACTTACCGTATATAGAGCATATACACTGGACAAAGGGATGATTCAGATCCCAGACAGGATGGAGAGTGACAGCATAAGATTTTATCACCCTACTCAGAATGACACCATATTTAAAATTTGTGAATTGTTTATTTCTGGAATTTTCCATTTAATATTTTCAGAGCTGAGTAGGTAACTAAACAGTAGAAAGTGAAACTGCAGATAAGATCATGGACTACTGTGATTGAATTTAATATAACACAAGGGTTTGGTAGCTTTCAGTATGCATAGAGAATATGGTTACATTTTCCTTTTCTTTCTAATCTTTGCTACTTACTGACACTGTGGTGGGGAACCCAGCTTGATCCCCAAGCTGTGTCCATCAGCTTGATCCCCAATTTGTGTCCCAAATTGTACGGCTAATGTGCAGAGCAAAGGATCACAGAGTTTATATCCATGAGACATTGCAGAGCAGCCTAGAGAAGCAATGTTCCTCAGTGAAATGGAATTGGCATGATTATCTGGCAATATTATCTCACATGGCAATATTATGGCAATATTATCTCAAAAACAGACTCAGCTATCAGAAGGAAGGAGAAACTGTATTCAGTGTTATCTGAGACTCAGATTTGTACCCAATTTAAGTCACTGTAGAATTACAACTAGGTTTTGCAGAGAGAAGAGAAGATAGCAGGTAAAGAGAGAAAACTCTGATTTGGATAACACTTCAGTATGGGGTTGGGAGACAAGTTATCATTTATTTGATATGTATATATTCTCCCTTACTTTGCCTCAGCACCCTGTAGAGTTATAGCCCTGAAGGTAGAGGCCGAGGTCATGGAAGAATCCTGCTCAAGTCTCCTTCTAAACAACCTGGTGTCAAGAGAATAGCTCGTGCATACTCATGCATCTACCAGGGCGGTCACAGTGACACCACACTTCCTCCTGGCTTCCCTCACTCAGTCACTGGTGTGGTGAAGGTGGAGTGATACTCAAGCTGGTTCACTCAGGCCAAACTCAGCACGTCTGGAATGCACAGGAGCCTGACCTCATCAGCCTGACCCGGGCTTTTTCAGAACTGCACTACAGGCAAACACTCTCCCTACCCAATTGTTCTTTGCCTTTTTTCCTGTCTTAGGAATCAGCATGCACTGTAAACTGAAGGCTCCCACTGCCCGCTTTCACACCCTCCCACTTAATCCTTAACAGCATCTCTCTCAATAAATCCTTTGTATTTTTAATCTTATATTGGTATCTGATTCTGTGAGATTCCAACCCAATGTGGTCAAATTTACAGAAGCAGAAAATAGAATGGTGGAGTTGTTGTTCATTGGGTATAACATTACATTTATACAAGATGAGCTACATTTATACAAGATGAACAAGTTTTAGAGAGATATTCTACAACCGTGGTCCCTAACCCCGGGGCCACGGAGCAGTATAGGTCAGTGGCCGGTTAGGAACCTGGCTGCATAACAGGAGGTGAGCAGCCAGCAAAGGAAGCTTCATCTGCATTTGCAGCTGCTCCCCATCACTGGCATCACCGCATAAGCTCTGCCCCCTGCCAGATCAGCAGGAGCATGAGATTCCCATAGGAACATGAACCCTACTGTAAACGCACATGTGAGGGATCTAGGTTGCACACTCCTTATGAGACTCTAATGCCTGATGATAAAGGTGGAGCTGCTAGTGCTAAGGGGCAGCTAAAAATACAGATTATCATTAGCAGAGAGGTCTGACTGCATAATAAATGTTATGCTCTTGAATCATTCGGAAAGCAACCTATCCCACCCCCCACCCCACTGCCCAATCCATGGAAAAATTGTCTTCCATGAAACCAGTCACTGGTGCCAAAAAGGTTGAGGACTGCTGCTCTACCACATAGTACCTATAGTTAATAATATGACACCGTGCACTAAAATTTAAGAGATTAGATCTTGTGTTAAGTGTTCTTACTGAAAATAAAAAAAAAGAAAAAGGGTGCAAGGAAACTTTTGGAGGTGATATTGATACATTTATTATCTTGGCTGTGGTGATGATTTTGCAGGTGTAAGCCTATGACCAAACTCATCAAATTGTATACATGAAATGTATGCAGGTTATTTGTATGTCAATCATTTGTTAATAAAGTTATAAAATAAAAGAAAGAAAGTGAATCTCCTGTTAGTGCTACTAGTGTCTGCAGTGCTCAGCACTGATGTCAGGAGTGGTGTACTTTAGAAGGTAGGTGGTGATGAGTAGGTGGAGGGAATGTCCTTTAACACTTTATAAAAATAAACAACTTCTTGCTCTGTCCTGCATGTCAGCCACACAGATTTATTTCTCCTGATCTATATAGGTTGAAGATTAAGCATGAGCAAACAAACAAACAAAAAAAAGTAGTAGACCCCAGTGGAGAGACTAGTCATGCTTGACAGATAATGCATTGCTCTGTGAAGACAGCTCTCTAGGCCAAAGGGGCAGTGTTGTCTAGAGAAGCCCTATGCTCGGGAAAAGTGACAACAGAGCCAGGGAGGAGCAGAGCATAATGAAAGTCAAGTGGAAGTCACTCTTCTGAGAGCACCAAAGACACCCATGAAGGTGCCCTTCTATGGTTAGCAGACAGACACTGAGATCCTCAGGTCAAAGGTTGGTCAGGACAATTTATGTTAGGGAGAGAGAGAGAGAAAAGGGGGAGGAATGGCAAACATAAGTATAATTTCTGAGCAAACACTAAGATACTTTGCTAAAAGGATCCCTGGGGAAAAAAATGCAAAAACTATTATATCAGTGAATCAATGACCAGGTTGTAAGTAGTAGGTTATCAAGAGAACCACTGAAATAAGGAATTTTAAGTTACTCTATTTGGACCAATGGGCAGTTTTCCTTGAGAAACACAGTTTATAGTATTGTACTAATATTCCTAAACTCATATAAGCTTCATTCTGATCTGTCTCATATTAAGAAAAAGAAGATGATTTAGTGTTTAAACTAGATTCTCATAGCAAAGTGGTCTTATATTGGGATGACACTTGGATCACTACGTCTAACTCCACCAAGATTCCAAATCAGTCCTGCCATTTAATGGTCCAGTAAGTTTTTTTTGTTGTTTTTTTTTCTGTAAACATGGAATGCCACATATATTCAGTTTATTTTTTTGGTGTTTTTGTTATTTTTGTTTTTGATGTTGTTAAGTGATTGACAGTGACAATAATCACAACTGTCCTTAGAGAAAACAAAAAGAAGAGTACAGGCTAAATAAGAAGAGGAAGAGAATGCTTATAAGCTCCAGGGCACTTTGGATGACATGAGTTAAGTGACAAAAGCTAGTTTCCAGATTTCAGGTCAGGAATCAGTGTTGGGTTTAGTAGATGAAAGCAGACACAATGTCTGGGAGGAGATGACATCAAGTAATAGATCAAGACTGATCTGAGGACTGTTATTATAAATTATTATTTATTTGTTCTTTATTGTCTTATGTATTCTGTAATTTTTAAAGTAATGAATCTTGGATTTTGTAAAGAAAATGTCAATAAATACTATTCTTTTACAAAGCAAATAAATGAGATGACAGGCTATCATAATAGAGAAAGTTGAATGCAGAAGTTCACAAAACTTAATGAAAATGAAGGATTTTAAAAAATGGGTGTGGAATAAGTATATTTTGAAAGAACAGATACTATATCCAAATGTGTTCTGTTAACTCAGTTCGCTATTTATACATTGTTTCCTACTTCACAGTAAAGTGTTTAAAGTCACTAAGTTACTTCTAATAAACTTGGAGCAAGATTAGATATTAGAATGTTACAAATTGTTCATTGATGCTAGGGATATGAGCTAAAAAAATAGTAATGAGAATTGAGGGGAAGGGAGTGGACACAAAGGCACTGTGAAGATTAAATAAATGTTCTGTTGGAATCTGGAATACTGTCCTTTCCTTTCCAAATCTGGATGACAGATTTCAAAAGCAAACTATATTCTATAACACAAACTAATTCTACTTCTATTAAGCAAAAGCCTTTTAACAAAAATCCTAGAATATAAAAAATCTATTTAAATGTAGGTAACCCACTTGTATGTGTAATGATGACATGCACACTCACCAAAGTTGGTTAATAACTAAAATTTTTAGATATAAGAAATTTAAAGTTTATAGCTACTAGATTTTTGAAGCCTTACATTGGGGAAAATATACTGAAGTATCTAATGCAAATGCCAATTTTTGACAGTAGTATTTTTTCCGTTTTCTTTCCCGACCACTAGATTTTCTGCATACATAAAATCAATTACTATAGTGAGATTTCCACTTGACATTCCTTAAAATTTTTAACAAGAAACTTAACCTTTCAGAGATGCTATTTTGTTGAAATTCTTCTCTTATCCTCTGTGAATAAGTGGCTTTTAAATAAGATAGCCAGAAATCAAACAATTACCACACTGAATGCTTACAAGAAAAGTATATTAGGACTTTGAATTCCTCATTAGTACCCAACTATTCAAGGACCTTCAATTCAAAACTTTGATTTATATACTCAAATTTCATTTATGCTATTACCAGTCTGTGTGCATAAATTATAGGGCTCTCTTTTTTAAGTATTCACCAGGGAGAGAGTTCAAATATATTTTTAAAAGTCACTATATTAGTTTAGACTACCATAATGGTCACTATAATGTCCTGTTTAACTTCATAACTTGATGTACATTTTGGAAGTACTATGACCAGAAATCCCAAATTGATGATATAAGAGTAATGAAGAAGAAATTTTTTTCCAGAATGCATTAGAAAGATATTTATTAAAAATCAATTTGTTAATAGTATCATATTCCTTTTTCTCTCTCATCATCATCTTTGGGTATTATATTGTGTATATGTATTTTCTTTTTTATTTTCTTTCATCCCAGAAAAAAAAATCTAGAAGCCAACCTCAGTTCTGATAATCATCACAATATTGGTAACACATCAAAGGCTTTTCCCAATATCCCTCCATTATTATTGTATAACAGAAATTTTTACCGCCCTGGAAAAAGAAAGTGAAACACAATGTAATGCATTTTGACATAAAGCTTAGCAGAGGTGGGTCAAAACCTCATTGTTGTTGAGGAAGTTTAACCTAGCTCAATTTCATAGAGGGAGAGACCTAAATGTTAATTTTGAGTCAATGTACACATTTTGGGGCAGTAATTTTTAATTTTTGAAATAATGTCAGACTTGCAGAAAAGTTGTGAGAGTGCAGATAACTTTTATAGACCTGTCACCCAGAGTTCCCAGTTGTTAACATTTTACTTATTGCAAAAATTATTTCTTTATATATACATATTAATAAAATAAATTATTTTCTAATTTAAAAAAAGCTTAACATTCCAATGTATTCAAATTTGCCATCCAAAGCAACTCAGAAGAAGTTTTGCTGTAATTAAATTAGTCTCTTTGTTTTATGGTTAAGATTTATATCTGTTTTTAGACAGTAACTTCTTTCTCTTATGTTCCCTTTGAGTATTTCTCGTATTTAAAAACATGCTAAAATACTGGAGACATGTCTTTTAGTTCTCTGCTTTAAATGTCTCACTAGTCTTAAGGTGAAAGCAATTGTATAGTGTATAATACTCTATTCAGTATGGGTTAAAACTTTCTTACCATGTATCAGTGTCAAGTTTTATTACCTGGCTTGGCTTAGCTTAATTTATCAAAGTTAGTGGAATTTTTCTTTACTTAAATAGTAGCAATGATTTTTAGCATTTGGGAAACAGTAAAATATATTTCCTTACTCAATTAGATATTTACTACATTTCTGCTAAATGATGAGCAATATGCTTACCATGGAAGATAAGGAAGTGTGAACTAAAAATAAAATCCTAAACCCTCTGCTAGCTGAATAGACCTCTCTTGGCCAAGGGGGCTCCAGAAACAACTTAAAACTAAGTTTGCAGGTGTGTAATATTCTGAAATTAAAAAACAGACAAGCAAAAAAAAAAAAAAGTAAAGTAAAAGAAAGTAAAGAAAAGAAAAAACGAGTAACCAGCCATGATAAGAGAGATAAAGTACAGCTACATAGGTATGATTTTCCCTCATAAATATTCATTACTCCTCCTATAGCTTGTTAAATATGTATATTTGACCACCCCACTCAGTATAAAATCCTGTTGCCTTTTGTCTCTTCTTCGAAGCACATGTGCCTGGCTTCTGGCTCTGCTTCCCGACCTATTGGAAATGGTCACCCAGCAGGTGGCTACTGTTTCTGAGAACTAAAGCTTTCCATTGTCCAAAGTATAGACCTTGATAATATTTGCTTTAGTTAACAATAAACAACTAAAATGGTTAATGTAGTCTAAGGGAGGTTAGGGTGATGAAATTCATCCTTAGTCAGGGCCTTAAATTATTACTGATCATTTTTATGCTCCAATATTTCTTCCAAATTTCCTTTACCTTCAACTACCATTTCTACTGTTCTTAGTGGCTTACCTTGTGGAATGACAAAATCTTTATTCCTGAAGGAATGTTATTCACTCCTGCAAAATCCCATGCCTACAGAGTAGGCACATCATAAGCCTTCCTAGAGTGGTCCCAGGAGAGATTCCACGGGAAGAAAATGCGAACCTATGCCAGAATAGGTTCCTGTTGATTTGAGAAAAATTGCTGGCCCTTCTAAAATGGAAGAGAGTCAGTAAAATAACAAGTAGCCAGTTGCTTCTTTTGAGGAATAGTGCCACGTCGAGAGCTCATCATTGGTTTCTGTTGCTGTCGTGGAAGGGATTCAGAAGTGGCAATAACTACATAAGCCTTGGGAAGAAGGTATTCATGCTGTTGGGTTCATGCACATCCTTGTTCTCTACCACCATGGACACTCTATTTGTGGCCCATCATATCTTGTGAATAAGATTTTTTTTCTGTCCTTCTTTCTTAACTGAATATAGATGCAAAAAAATTGTCAATAAAATACTAGTAAGCTGAATTCAATAGCACATCAGAAAAAAGAAATAATCCACTATGACCGAGAAGGCTTCATCCCAAGGATGCAAGTATGGTTCAATAAGCATAAATCAATAAATGTGATTCACCACATAAACAGAAGCTAAAACAAAGACCTCATGACCATGTCAATAGATGCAGAAACAGGATTCCACAAAATTCAGCACCCCGTAATGTTAAAAACCCTGAACAAACTTGGCATAGAAGGAACATATCTCAAAATTACAAAAGCTGCATATGATAAACCCACAGCCAGCATCATACTGAATGGGGAAAAGTTGAAAGCATTCCCACTAAGAACTGGAACAAGACAAAGATGCCCACCATCACCACTTTTATTCAACATAGTCCTGGAAGTCCTAGCCAGAGCAATCAGGCAAGAGAAAGAAATTAAGGGTATCCAAATCAGGAAAAAGGGGGGTCAACCTATTGCTCTTTGCTTATGATAAAGATTCTACCAAAAAACTCCTGGAATTGATAAATAAATTCAGTCTAAGTTTATAAAAATCAACATACACAAATCAGTAGCATTCCTATACACAAATAACAGTCAAGCTGAGTGTCAAATCAAAGACTCAATAATATTCACAATAGCTACAAAGAAAATAAAATACCTAGGAATATACTTAACCAAGGAGGTGAATGATCTCTACAAAGAAAACTACAAAACACTGAAGAAAGAAATCGCTGGTGATACAAACAAATGGATAAACATATCATGCTCATACATTGGCAGAATCAACATTGTTAAGATGTTCATACTTCCCAAAGTGATTTACAGATTCAATGGGATCCCCATCAAAATACAAATGTCATATTTCACAGATCTAGAAAAAAATAATTTTACAAATCATTTGGAATCAGAAAAGAGCCCGAATAAGCAAAGCAGTCTTAAGCAAAAGGAGCAAATCAGGAGACATTCCATTGTCAGACTTCATACTATACTACAAGGATATAGTAACCCAAACAGCATGATGTTGGCACAAAAATAGAGACATAGACCAATAGAACAGAACAGAAAACCCAGACATAAAATCATACTCATACATCCAACTGATCTTTGACAAAGCAAACAACAATTACACTGGGAAAAAGAATCCCTATTCCATAAATGGTTCTGGGACAATTGAATAGCCACATGCAGAAGAATGAAACAGGATCTCTCACCCCTCCAAAAAATTAATTCAAGATAGTTAATAAACTTAAATGTAAGGCATGGAACCATAAGAACTGTAGAAGAAAATATTAGAAAAACTCTTCTAGATATTAGCCTGGCCAAAGAATTTATGAAGAAGACTCCAATGGCAATCATAGCAAGAAGAAAAATAAATAAATGGGAATTCGTCAAATTTATATTTCCAAAAAAATACATATTGTACATTAACAATGTGATGAGTAAGAAATTGTAATAAATCCCTGTCAATTATGAGAGTTTTAATTACAAGTCCAAAATGAGAAACCAAAGTAATTACCCAAGAGTAAAACATAACCTGCAAGTGACTAGAGAAATCAAAGTATAAAAATATGGTTACTAAAAATACAAATGCATAGAATTGTATATTAAAAAACTATTAAAACTCTATTTGCCATATATAATAAAAGCAAATAAAGTCATTTCAGTTTTAATTATTTTTTCTTTGTAGATATATCCTTGAAATCTTGGTATCCTACTGACAAGGTATGTTTATATATGAAGGATAAATATATTAGATTTTATCTTTCAATACTTGCGTAGTGTTACATATGCTTTAATATACTTTTTTTGCACTATTGCAAGAGGAAACTGTACTATTTCTGTAGATTTTTTGGAGATTTTTCTGTACCTATTTGGCAATTGCTAAAGCAAGAAGAAAGAAGGAGTAAGAAAAGGATAAGGAGGGGAAGGAGATGAAAGAGAAAGTAACAAGTAAAAACAAAACAAAACAGAAGACAAGGGAGGAAACTGTTTTGCAAGAATACCTTATATAGGACTTCATGGACAAGTAGAATATGAACATAGAATACATGAAATTGATGCTTTAAACTAAAGAATATGAAGTCGATTGAAAAAAATTGGAAATAGAAGATATGTATATTTTATCAATAAAAAATTATATGGTCCTGTATTCAAAAGAAAACTTTTTTTCTGAGTTAGCCAGCAAATTAGAGGATTATTTGAGGAAGAAGATTTTTGAGGAAATACTTGAAATTAGCTCATGTGTATCTATCACTGCAACCCTCCACCAGCTATACTATAGGCAGAAATAATTTCTCCAAGTGGAAATATGTACACACACATACACATGCACATACAAGTTCTTACAAGTTAATGCCAAAGGCATAAATTCCCTTTGTTTTGAAACATTACATTTTTAAACAAAATTAAATGGCTATAACCAAAATGTTTGTACCCCTATTATATTCTGAAATTTAAAAATTGTCAAATTTAACAATTTATGTATTTATATAAAATTAGTAAATTAATAGATTTTAATATTATATTTAGTTTTTATTTTGAACAGTATTTTATTTTAATAATTTATTGGTAAACAAATATTGGAATATTTATTTTGGTCTACATTATATTTCATGTATTTTATGCATTTTATGTGTATAATTGTGTATTTTAAATATATTTAATATTAAATAATTAGTTTTATTGATTTTATCTTACCTTTGAGTTCTAAATACTTTTGTACTCTGAACACTTAAAATTAATACTGATTATTAGTTTGTATTATAATCTTTAGCCATTTACAAATTCTGAATACTTTTAAACTGATATTAAAATAAATATTTTGTTCTTTCTACTCTCTCTAAAAAGAACATGATATACACTGTATTATTAATGAATAAGGAAACATTTAGATTTGATACCAAAGGAAGTGATTATAAATACCAGCCAGATAACAAAACAGATATTCACTGTGGTTGTCTATCCAGTATCTGAATTTCACAAACGTTTTCTTAAGCATTTTATGTATACATTTATAAATTCTGACATTTTTGGCAGAAGTAATTTCAAATTAAATTGGCTTATCTTCAAGTTTATATGAATTTACTTATTAAATTTTCCATGCTCAAAATTCCTTCCTTCTGACCAGTACATATTGCTTTTTCATTTTTATAGTAACTTATTATGGATACTTTAATTTTTCACTCCACTATAATTTTTCAAACATATCCCTTCAAATATAATGACATGTGAGGATTTAGACAAATAGCAGTAAAAATCTCCCTGTCCTCAATGATATCACAGTATTAGAGAAGTGAAAATCACATAAACCAACCATTGTAATTCAAAGAAGTGAATGTTGTAAAAATGTTTGTGAAGGGAAAACATGAGGGACAAAGCAGAAAGTGAATCATGAGACATTGATTAGAGATTGATTGAAGGGACTATTCATATTGTCTGAGAAAAATGGTGAAACGAATAGGAGATTTATATTTGGCATAAAAAGAAGGCTTGCCAATCTCGATAAAATAAAATAAAAGATGTGTTAAGATGAAAGAATGAGGGAGCTGGGATAATATGGGGCCATGCCAAAAAGAAAGATGTTCCAATTTAAAGACTCAGAGGTGGAACGATTCCAAGAGATTTCAAAGTACAGATAATAATCCTGAGTGTAGGTGGCGGAATGAAACTAGAGTAATGGAATGAGAATGTGAAGACATCCCATTCATTGTTCTGCCTGTGATCATACAATTGCTGAGTATGAATGTGTTTTCTAAAACTAAAGACCAAGTCAAGTTCATTCTGAATTTTGATCCAACATTTTAAATTAATAGTCTACATCTATTCTTCACAGAGATTGGAATCATTTGAATATTACTGAGCATTCCATTTATATAATTTACACAAATGTTAAATCTGAGTTTTCCATTTTGATTTGACAAACCATTTTATTTACATTTTAATTCATTTTTAATAAAAAAATAAATGATAAAACTAAGTGGCTACAAAAAATGAAAATGAAATGGATATCACACTGGATTCTTAAAATGGCTATTTTTTATTTTTCATTACATCTTCTAATCAGTAATCTTCTACCTATGAATCTACCTCTGTTATCCAGATCTTGTTGCAAAATTTGATGAAATAGTCTTATGGTTCTGTGGTAAATCAAATGTAGTCATAGATTTTATTCAGCTTCTCTTGTTAAAAATGAAGCTGTTTCCCTACCACTTAAATATGACCTGCATGGCCTGCTTTGACCAATAAAGGGTTGTGGAAGTGGCATTGTGTGAGTTCTGGGGCTCAAGCCACATGAGGTTTTGCAGCTTCTGTATTCACCCTCTTGGAACACTTCTGCCATCCTATGAACAAGTCCAATCTAACCTGGAAAATGAGAAACTCTGTGGAGGAGATGCCACAGCTGACAGTCTGCCAGCAGCTTCTAGACATAGGAGTGAGGCCAGCCCAGGACCACTGACTCACTAGTTAATGGTAGTCTCATGAGTGAACCCAGGTGCAACCAACAGAAGAACCGCCCATCTAAACAATTGAATTTGGAGAAATCAGAAATAGTACTTTTAGTCCAATACGTTTGTGGTGGTTGGTGTTGTAGCAAGAGTTAACTAAATAAAATCTTAAAATAGTAATTAAAGCCAGGCATGGTGGCATATGCCTGGAATTCTAGCTACGCAGGAGGCTGAGAAAGGAGGATCCCTTGAGTCCAGATGTTCGAGTTCAGCCTGGGCAACATAGCAAGAGCCTACCTCTGCTATAATACTAATTAATTAATATGTCATATTGTTTTTAATATAATTTTATATATTTTCTCTTTTGGTTTATATTTCCAATAATGATTGATTGATAAGACATTCAAGAGGAGCCTTTAGAATGGCTTTCATTAGAAATTATTTCAAAATGATTAAAGGATGAACATTAAGAAATTTGTTATTAATGATCAAGCAAAATCTGATCTCAATGCCAACTGTGTACTTCCAAAAAAAGATTCTATCATTCTGAGTACTATTTCCCTGTTTTCTCCTCTGACAAGGTCGCAGTTAATGGGATTCTCACTGTGCATCTGAAACATGATGACAATTAAAGAGAAATCCCTCTTCAAGCATGTGCAACATTATAAAAATGACTTCTAAATAACAAACTGACAGTAAATACATAACACTCATGTCTGGGAAGTTCCAAGTGCTTATGTTATTTGTTCTTTTCCTCAAGAGTGTGGTTTGATGAATCTGTTAAAAATCAGTTAAACTGTAAAAGGAAAGATACATTATTCATTTATAACTTCTTTTATGAATCAGTATTTTATATTATTTCATTGATAATTCAAATTTTATAAAATACCTAATATATGTAATAGCTTAGGTAATAACTATGAAGCTAAAAGTTATCATAGCTCGAATATGCTGTTTAGGTACACACAGAAACATCTTGCCTATGATTTTATATTTAATAATTTAAAATTATTTTTAAATTTTTTAATTTACCTATTTTTGTTAAAATGACCCAGTGTAATTTTTGAATTCCTGCCATGTGCTACATAACTGTTTTTAGCACCACACAGAAATAAAAAAAATGGAAAAAAATCTCTTTACTATTGAAGCTTGTATTCTAGAATGAGAGAAGACAATGAATGAATAATATAAATAGATAAATTATGCTAAACTACATAATTATTCAATTATACATGTTGTATAGTAAGGTATGACAGACGTTTGATGATGGTAATGGTGGTCAAAATATAACAGAAAATGGGCATAAAGATTAAAATTAATATGGAACGGGATGGGGTAGACACTTTACACAAATTTATCACAGAAAGACTCACTGAAAATATGCCATATAAGATATTTCAATACTGGGAAGGGTCCAATTGATATGATAGAGCAATTACCACAATTCGAAATAAAAGTGTATCTGTCCTGTTCAAGGAACATCTGAGAGATTAGTGTAGATGAAAAATAGGAAGTGATGGCAAAGATGGTAGACACATTTAGAAAGATAAGTAGAGGCCAGATCATCTATAGCCTTGCAGGCTGTTTTAAAGACTTTAGGTTTTATCAAGAGTGAGATGAAATGTAATTTAGAGCATTTTTTGAGCAGGGTACTTGCTATGGTCTGAGAGTTGGTATCTCACCCAAAATTCACATGTTGTAACCTACAACGCAGTGTGATAGTACTAAGAGGTGGAGCCTTTGGGAAGTGATTAAGTCACAAATCCTCCACTCTCATGAATGGGATCCATGCCTTTAGAAACAGTCTGAGAATCTCTCTTCTTCTATGTTTCTAAAATATATAAATATTTTACTTCAGACTTTTAAAATGTATGCTGGACATCTTGTATTCCAAGATCATTTCTAAACCATCCTATACTTGTTCTCATATCTTTGGTTTTATGTGCATGGCCCTTTAGTCATTCTGTGATGTATTGTCAGACATTTGTGAATGTATAATGTACACATTTAATTTCATTATTTTATAAATGGATAGCCAATTAGAGGTTAAGAAATTATAAAATACCATATTTGAAGTAAAGAATGATACTTTAACATTTAAAATTATCTTATTTCTCTTGCAATTTTAACTTACTATATTTAATTTTTATACATTTCCCATTACTCAACCCAGGTTGAATTAGGATAAATGCCATTCATTATGTTATCACTTCTTAGCATATCTCACTTACTGACAAAGTGGAATTTGCCCTTATTTATATAAAATAACATGTTTTAGACACAGCTACCTTTCAAGTCTCCATGGAAATCCCTCTGCCCACCTGATCATGTTCAGTCTTGCCAGAGCAACCATTCTTCCAGAATTAATGCAAGTCCATATGTATGTAGGGATTTGTTCTTCAGTATCTGTATTGCCCACAAGCCATATTCGACAGGAATTATATACATGTTCACCTAATATCAGCTGCATATCTCTGACAAAGTTTTTAGTTGTTTGTACCTTTAATACTATTTCTCTCTGTGTCTGTCTCTCTGTCTCATTCACACAGACCCACCCACTCTCTCTCTCTCTCTCTCTCACACACACACACAGACACACACTCACACACACACACATACACACACACTCACACAACACCAGCACAAGATTTGAATCTTTCTGTTGATCCTTTGTTTTAGTTATATTATGGATAGATGAGCTCCATGAATCCTGCTGAGTAACTGATGATGTTAAGGTGAGGCATCACTCTGATATAAACAGATTAAAATAAAGACCTACTGCTTAATACTAATGCAAACAGCACAGCACATTCAATTATGCACCAAACAGCTTTTCCCTCTTCTCTTACACCCATGTCTAGAGGATTACTGGAGCTGTGTTTCAAATAGTCACTCAAATTTTGCACAGCCTTCCAACAACATGTTATGGTTACCAAAGACAAGAGGCAATAATAGATGAATTCAGCAAGGGCTGAATATGCCATTAATAGCCATGCAATAGGCTTATCTGGGCTGACAAAGTGGCCCCCTTTCATGTCTGTTCAATTAGAGATAATAGTTGAAGGCATTAATCACACATATTTTCAACAAAACTTTTCTCAGTTAAAGACACCCTGCAAATGATGTGGTCCAATGCACATCCGCCTATTAGGGTTGCTATGACTATGGTGAGTCTGATCTGAAAGACAGGATACAATCAGGACTGAGACAATGAGTGGATTTTCATATTTAATGGCCTTGGTTTTCAGCTTGGCACAGCAAACTGAATAGCAGTGACCCAAAGATGACCTTCTTTTTTCTTCTTTGATTTGTCCCCAGGAGTGGACAAGGCACAGGGATCTTGGGAGTAATCTGAAAACTAGCCTGCCCCTTATATAAATGAAAACACCAGGGAGGTAGCCATCCTAGAAAACTTTTGTTTTGTTACTGATATGGGAGAATCCTCTTTTCATTCAATTATTCTTGAGTTAAATATATTTCTAGGAATATAATGGAGAGAAAAAGGACACCAACCAGAAGTAACAGGACCAGGGAGTTGCTCTAAAATTTAATGTCCTTAGTCATATGCCTTTACTTCTCAGGTTTTCGATTTGCCTACATAGAATTTTAGCAAGATTATATAAGGTAAATCCAGATATAACATTACATTTATTTTATTTTATAAACTGAACATGGAATAAAAATAGGAATTAATGAGCCACATGGTTCTCTTTTCTCTGAGGCACAAATGAGATGGTTGCTCAGAAAATGACACATGCTGGGTATGTTTATGTTGTTATTTCTCACCTTTCCCATGTCTTTATGGTGAATAATATTCTTTTCAAATTTGAGGAAGTTGGTATTCTTCTTTTTTAGAGGTTTTCTAGAAAAAAATTTCTCAAGAAAATCTCAAATAGCAATTATTCATTCAAATGAATTGAATTCCATACATTGCTATTACTGATATTGCCTTAATACTGAATATATTACTATCATTAACTGAACACCAGCATTTAGATATTGCTTAATAAGTACAAAGGAATATAGTAACAAACAAGCTTTTTTTTTTAATATACGTGTGTGTATATATATATATATAAAATTATGTTTTGAAATGTATATAATTATATATAACATATAACACATATATATAATTCAAAAGTCCATATTAAAACTGTTAATCCATAAAAAAGTTTACTAATGGTACAGGGGTTGCCCAAAAGTTGACAGTTACCATGGGGATTTAATTAGGAGATGGTGTCAATAAAGCAAGCAGAGAAAATACACGCATGAACTAAGCAATTTGCCTTTTCATCCAGATAAATCCTTTATATTTCACATGTTTAATGTAAACCAACTCATCTATTTGGCATTTCTTCATTACCCAGCTCAAAATTGTTCCCTATCTTTGTGTTTCCACTTTCCTTGGACATCAATTATGGCATTTATATCATTTGGCCTTCTATTATTATTATTTTGGAGTATGGGTTTAGCAGTAGTTGAACACAGGTTGTAAGTGTTCATCATTTTTGCTGTATCATGTTGTTTTTACCTAATTGATGAAGCCTAAGGTAGAAGTTTATTTTTTTAATTGTCTGGAAAATGAGTGAATACAACTCTACATTAACAAAATGGTTTATAAGAACTGAGAGTCGATGAACTGATAGAGTCTTTCACTAAGGGTATATTGTATGGAAAAATATAAGCCAGAAAGATAAGAGAATGAGGATTTACTGGTAGAATAAATTACAAAGAGCTGTAACTACTTACATTTCCATTTTCAGGAGAATTGGGCATCATTATATGCCTTTGAGATATGGTAAGTTTGGGACCAACTGGATTCCTACAGAAAAAACACAGAGTCATTATGTTTAACAAGCAATGTTGTGATAATTGTGTGTGGAAGTTCAAGAGCGTTCAAACAGGTTACAGGTATAAAATTGGTAAGCTGTGCAATTTATTCTTAAATTTTAAATGGAAGAGTTGTCTATCTAAAATGTGTAAATTTCCATGTTAGAATTCATGATGCTTATTTATTTATAAAGTATCCTGTACTAGATATATATGAAGTCATAATGATAAATCAGAATATATGTCTAGATAGGTAGATAAAAAGATAGATAAAGAATGATACTACTTTTATCGGGTGTCGGGCAGGTGGGAGGGGAAGGAGGGAATGGGTACATACAAACCCAATGAGTGAGATATGCAACGTTTGGGGGATGGTCATGCTTGAAGCTCTGACTCGAGGGGGCAGGGGAGCATGGGCAATGTATGTAACCTTAACATTTGTGCCCCCATAATATGCTGAAATAAAATTTTTAAAAAAGAAATAAAAATACAGTCTTAGTAACTATTGTTCAAGCTGGCAGCTCTCTGAAAGCAGTAATTCAGTCAGGAAAGAAGGAACTAGTTTAATTAGTAATACAACTTTCCATTTTGCCACTCAGAATACTTAAAAATGTGTACTCACTGGTTCTGAATTAATAAAATAATCTGTACTGCTTCAAAAAACAAAAAGAATGATACCACTGAAACATTATTTGTACTGATGTATTATAGGAATTTGTTAATTACATATATGGCTTACAACAATTTTCAGTTTATTTATGAAATTTAAATATTTAAGGAAATATTCCCTTTGATCACTTTCTTGATCTAGTTTGGCCTATAATTACTGTTTTTGCATTCTAAGACTCATTAACATCTTCTTCCATACTATCATCAAAATGCTAAGAAAATATTTATTTCAGTGTGAGATATATATATACACACACATATAGATACACAAATATACATAATGTGTGCATGTAGATGTAAGCATATATATACACACATTTATGCATATATAAATATATATATACACATATAAATAGGTTTTAACAAGTTCATATTTTAATGTGATTGTTTAAAATAGAAATAATTTTACACTTCGTATGGAACCAAAGAAGACCCCGAATATCAAAAGCAATTCTAGGCAACAAAAACGAAATGGGAGGTATTAATATGCCAGATATCAAACTATACTACAAAGCTGCAGTAATTAAATCAATCTGGTATTGGCACAAAAATAGGAATATTGACCAGTGGAACAGATCTGAGAACCCTGATATAAAACCATCCTCATATAGCCATCTAATCTTTGACAAAGCAGACAAAACATAGGCTGGGGAAAAGAATCCCTTTTCAATAAATGGTGCTGGGAAAACTGAATAGCCACTTGTAGAAGGCTAAAGCAGGACCCACACCTTTCACCTCTCAAAAAATCAACTCACGCTGGATAATAGACTTAAACCTAAGATATAAAACTATTAGAATTCTAGAGGAAAATGTTGGAAACACTCTCCTAGACATCAGCCTAGGCAAAGAGTTTAGAAGAAGTCCCCAAAGGCAATCACAGCAGCAACAAAAATAAATAAATGGGACATGATCAAACTACAAAGCTTCTGCACAGCCAAAGAAATAGTCATGAAAGTAAACAACCTACAGAATGGGAGAAAATTTTTGCATCCTATGCATCTGATAAGGGGCTGATAACTAAAATATACTTAGAACTCATGAAAATCAGCAAGAAAAAATCAAATAACCCTATTAAAAAGTGGGCAAAGGACTTGAACAGAAACTTTTCTAAAGAAGACAGAAGAATGGCCAACAAACATATGAAAAAATGCTCAACATCTCTAATTATCAGGGAAATGCAAATCAAAACCACAATGAGATATCACTTAACCCCAGTGAGAATGGCCTTTATCAAAAAGTTTCCAAACAATAAATGCTGGCGTGGATGCGGAGAGAGAGGAACACTCCTACACTGCTGGTGGGACTGCAAACTAGTTCAACTTCTGTGGAAAGCAATATGGAGATACCTTAAAGCGATACAAGTGAATCTACCATTTGATCCAGCAGTCCCATTATTGGGCATCTATCCAAAAGATCCAATGACACTCTACAAAAAAGACACCTCACCCAAATATTTATAGCAGCACAATTCATAATCTCAAGGCTGTGGAAACAGCCCAAGTGCCCATCAATTCAAGAATGGATTAATAAAATGTGGCATATGTATACCATGGAATACTATTCAGCTCTAAGAAACAACGGTAATATTGCACATCTTATATTTTCCTGGTTACAGCTGGAACCCATACTACTAAGTGAAATATCCCAAGAATGGAAAAACAAATACCACATATACTCACCAGCAAACTGGTATTAAGTGAGCCGCACCTAAGTGGGCACATAGGTACTACAGTAATTGGGTATTGGGCATGTGGGAGGGGGGAGGGTAGTGGCTATATACATACATAATGAGGGAGATGTGCACCATCTGGGGGATGGTCACGCTGGAAACTCAGATTTGTGGAGGGAAGGGGGGAAAGGGGATTTTTTGAAACCTTAAAATCTGTACCCCCATAATATGCCAAAATAAAAAATGTAAAATATATATATATATATAATAGACATGTTATAATTATTTAAAAAATTTTATCTGGAAACTATTTCAAACACACAGAAAAGTTTCAAGCATAATAATAATGTATAGTAGATAGGTATACTATTGTATTGGGGTTCTCCAGAGAAACAGAACTGATGTGTATTTGTGTATATACATATTTACACATAGATCTACAAGTGAGAAGGAGAGACTGAGAGTGAGAGAGTGAGAGAGAGACAGAGAGAGAGAGAGAGCTGAGGTGACTTATTTTAAGGAATTGGCTCACACAATTGTAGAGGCTGGTAGGTGTGAAAACTATAGGACAGGCCAACAGGTTGGAAAATCAAGAGATCCTGTGTTGCAGGGTTCTTGTATTGCAGTCTTGAGGCAGAATGTCTTCATCTCCAGGAAATCTTGATCTTTGCTCTTAAGACCTTTAATTAATTGGCTAAGACTCATCCACCTTATGGAGCTTATTCAATCAGCTCTACTGATTGAAATGTTAATCACATTAATAAAAGACCTGAACAGCAACATCGGTACTCTATGTCTTTTACTGCATAACTAGATGTTATATCCTAACCAAGTTGGCACATAAAATTAACCATCAAAACTTAAAATAGCTTACAGTCAGAGGATAGGCAAGATGGCTAATTAGAGACATTAGTTGCCAGAGCATCTCAGAAAGTAGAGAAAGATTCAGGTGAAAAAGCATAGCCCAGGTGTAATTCTGAGGGGAGAGTGCTAGAACCTACTGGAGATCTCATGGTAAGTGTAGAGCAGAAAAAGAAGGAGCAATGTTTTGGGAGATCAACCCCAAAGGAATTTGAAGCCCCTTGGGAAGTGTAGGTGGGGGTGTTTGTTTTTTCTCCCCTCTCCCCTCTGGCAGTCTCTAGGCTCCCGAACTGTCAGAGAGCCCCTCTCCCTTCATGAGCGTAAGCACTGCTGCCATTAGTGAACTAGGAGCTTCTTGAGAACAGAGCACCAGATGTCAGCCCCCTTGGGGAGGTGATGGGTACCATACTGCTTTTCCACACATTGTGTGCCTTTGTCCTGCCTAGGTAGCTTTAGCATTTCAATTGTATGTCACTTGACTCCACACAAATATTCCCCATCACCTGTTCCAATAGTAGTAGCCACAGGGGCCTGATGAGTCCTGGGGAACTGTGTGATCCCAGAGCTTTGACATTCAGGGAAGGCTTCAGGTGAGTGCAGCATGGCAGGAGTGGGGGGTGGGGGGTTAGCACTTGGGATGTAAGGGACCAGAGTGCCAGCTCTCTGCCATTTGGACTCTTTTTCTCCTCCTCCCTCCCCCTGCCCACAGCTACTGACACAGCCATGGCAGTTCCCACGTGGGATTAGAACAGGTGGCCCAAAGGACAATGGAGCCAAGGCACTCAGGAGCAGCTGCTTCCTCTCTGTTGGCATGCCCACCACACCCAGGCTTCCATGAGAGTGGGATTTACACTTTTCTCCTTAAAAACCAGCAGCAGACTGAAGGGTGCTTGAACTGTGAGCTCCCAGCCTGCCAGCCCTGCCAGGGGCTGCCCTCTTAGCTTAACCACAGAGTAGGGCATACCCTGAAATGGAAGAACATTAACACTGCTGAAGCACTCCATGGACAACTCAGAACCAGCAAACTTCTCCCTCTCACATTCAGGGTTTGAACACAGGGGATCAGAGGACAAGTCTGCAGGCTTGATCTCATATCCTGAGGACTCAATCATGTCATCCATGGGACCTGGAGGAGAGATTTGTGAACTGATCTTGAGACAGGAGATAAGCTCACATGAGCAGAACTGAAAGGATATTTCAGTGTGGGTGTGACCCACAACACACTTGCAGAGTACCCAGGCACCCAAAGGAAAGTCCTGCTTTTGGTCTGGGATGAGACCCTAGGCAGGAAAGTTTATAGCTGGTAGTGGTATTGCTGGTGAGGTTAGCTATGTTGGGCTGCTGGGTGCAACAAGTCACAAGAGGGAGCTCTGTGGAGTAAGAGAAGAGGTAGAAGAGAGAAACCCACTCCCACTAGCTGAACTGTGAATTGTAGATGGTCCTTCCACCACAAAGAGACTTTATAGAGTGGTGGGGAGGCCTCAGCCCCTCCCGAGTGGCTTCTCCCTGAGACCAATTTTTGAATTTAATGACAATGCCAACACAAGCTATAAAAATCTCTGGGATACAGAAAAAGCAGTGATAAGAGGGAAATTTATAGCATAAATGCCTACATCAAAAAAAAAAAAAAAGAAGAAGAAGAAGAAAGATCAGAAGTTAGCAACCTAATGTCACACCTCAATTAATTAGAAAAATAAAAACAAACCAAGCCCAAAGCTAGCAGTTGACAAGAAATAACAAAGAGTAAATTAAATTCAAAGGAACAAAACAATACAAAGGATCAATTAAATGAAAAGTTGGTTTTTGAAAAGATAAACAAAATTGATAGAACACTAGCTAGATTAACCAAGAAAAGAAGAGAAAGGATTAAAAGAAGGTCAATCTGATATGGAAAAAGAGACATTACAACAGATACAACAGTGATACAAAAGATAATCTGAGACTACTGTACCTCTATGCACACAAACTAGAAAATTTAGACAAAATGAACAAATATTTGGACACACATAATCTTCCAAGCTTGAAAAAAGAAGAAATAGATACCCTGAATAGACCAATAATGAGTAGAGAAACTGAAACAGTAATAAAAGATATCACCAAAAATAAGGATAGGATCGATCAGATTGATGGCCAAATTCTACCAGATCTTCTACTTAACCTACTGAAACTGTTCTATAAGATTGAAAAAGATAGACCTTCCCTAAATCATTCGACACAGCAAGTATCACCCTGATACCAAAGCTAGGAAAGGCCATATCAAAAAAGAAAACTATAAGCCAATATTCCTCTTGAACATAGATGTAAAAATCCTTTACTGATCTAGAAAAATAATTCTACACTTCATATGGAGCCAGAGAAGACCTCTTATAGCCAAGGCAATTTTAAGAAAAAGAACAAATTGGGAGGCATCATTCTACCAGACTTCAAGATATACTATAAGACTATACTAATTAAAACAGCATAATACTGACACAAAAACAGAGATGTAGAACAGTGGAACAGAACAGAGAACCCAGATATAAAAACATCCTCATATAGCCATATGATCTTTGACAAAGCAGACAAAAACATATGCTGGAAGAAAGAACCCTTGTTCAACAAATAGTGCTGAGAAAAGTGGATAGCCAGAGGTAGATGATTGAAACAGGATCTGGACCTCTCACAAAATCAACTCACAATGGATAACAGACTGAAACCTGTGGCAAGAAACTATAAAAATTCTAGAAGAGAATGTTGGAAAAGTTCTTATAGACATTAACCTAGGGAAATAATTTATGAAGAAGACCCCAAAGGCAAGCACAAGAACAAGAAAAATGAATAAATGGGACCTGATCAAATTAAAAAGCTTCTGCACAGCCAATGAAACTACCACAAGAGCAAATAGCCTACAGAATGGGAGAAAATATTAACATGCTATTCATCTGATAAAGGGCTAATAACTAGAATCTGTCTAGAACTCAAGAATATCAGCAAGAAAAAAAAAATTAAACAACCCCATTAAAAAGTGGGCATAGGATAGGAATAGAAACTTTTCAACAGAAGACAGACTAATACCCAAAAAACATATGAAAAAATGCTCAACATCTCTACTCATCTGGGAAATGCAAATCAAAAATCACAATGAAACATCACTTAACTCCAGAGAGAATGGCTTTTATCAAAAAGTCCCAAAACAACAAATGTTGGCATGGATCTGGAGAGACAGAAACACTCACACAGTGCTGGTGGGACTGCAAACTAGTACAACCTCTGTGGAAGGTAATATGGAGATACCTCAAAGAGCTAAAGGTGGAACTACTATTTGATCCAGCAATCCCATTACTGAGCATCTACCCAAAGGAAGAAAAGATATTCTATAAAAAAGTTATATGCACTAGAACATTTATAGCAGCACAATTCGCTATTGCAAAGATATGGAAACAACCCAAGTGCCCACCAATACATAAGTAGATTATACTTACTAAATAGACTCTAAAACATAAAAGGAAAAATATTGGGTATTACAAAAATAATATAAGAAGAGTAGAATATAATTACAATGTTATTTTTAAAGAGAAGAATCAATAATAACATTAAATTGTTATAGAAATTCTAGTTTTCTCTTTTTATTTTTTTTTAATTTTTTTTTTGAGGCAGAGTCTCGCTTTGTTGCCTAGGCTAGAGTGAGTGCCATGGCGTCAGCCTAGCTCACAGCAACCTCAAACTCCTGGGCTCAAGCGATCCTTCTGTCTCAGCCTCCCAAGTAGCTGGGACTACAGGCATGTGCCACCATGCCCGGCTAATTTTTTCTATATATATTAGTTGGCCAATTAGTTTCTTTCTATTTATAGTAGAGACGGGGTCTCGCTCTTGCTCAGGCTGGTTTCGAACTCCCGACCTCAAGCAATCCACCCGCCTCAGCCTCCCAGAAAGCTAGGATTACAGGCGTGAGCCACCGCGCCCGGCCTAGTTTTCTCTTTTTAACAGGTCGAATATATCTGGGCAGATGATATTTTTATAAAAATCTGCATAAATTATGAGGCAATTATGAAGCAAAAAGTCTCCTAAATTATTAGCTAGGTCATTTATATTTATGCCTATATTTCTTCTCAATTAAATAGCATATTTAAATAACTCAGAAGTCAGAAACTCATTCCAATTTAAACTCTTTTCTAAAACAATTATGGAGAATTTATATACTACCCAAATTCTTTGTCATTAAGGAGGCAACATAGTGAAACTGTTTTCTAAAGTTGCTATAGAATTTGGTCTTTAAAACATTTGAAAACTAAAATTGCAAATTTATCTGAATGTCATCTATAATACTGAGATTATGCTAGATTAGGGCTTTTCAGTCAGGGCACTATTAACATTTTGGGCTGGATAATTCTTTATAGTGGGGGTCTCTCCTGTGCATTGTAGGATGTTTAGCAGAATCCCTGGCCTCTATGCACTAAATGTTAATAGCATCCTCCCGGTCATAAAAAGCAAAATATGTCTCCAGACATTGTCAAGCATTCCCTTGGGGGAAAAAATTGCCTCCAGTTGAAAACAACTGAACCAGATGATTTATAATTATTTACTACAATTCTGAATGTAGCTATGATTTTTAGCTCCTTGATTGACTGTTAATTCATGTTGTGCTAATTCTTCAGAAACATTAGACATCTTCGTTAAAATACCATATACATTTATAAAACAGCCCTGAAAAATCTACTTACAAATATTACTTGTTTTGAGAATATGTGTTGCTCTAATGTGGGAACAATAAGAGTATCAAATTCTTAACCCACATGTAGGAAATATTCTGTATCTTTTAGAAAGGGAGAACTGAAAGATCTTTCTGCAGAAATTATGGGAACTTTCCTATTTTTGTGCAAAGATCAATTATGACATGCTAGTACAGAATTTGACCTTTATTTGGAAGAAATCTGTCACAGGCTGTCATTGATTAAAGGAGAAATTATAAACATTCTATACTAAACAGGAATATTATCAGCATTTACAGTGACTGCACATCTGCCTAGTGAGATTTCAGTCGTACTTAATATCACACTGTTGCATGAGTTGGAAACAAACTTGTTCTTTTCCCTAAAGCAAGAACAAAGGATTAAGATTATAAAAATAGGTTTCCTGAATCATACCATCTTTTTCTTCACTGATAATTTTGTTTTAACCACAACCTATGTCAATAGTATACATATGTTTATGTGCACATTTTTTCATATATGTTTTCAAATGGATATTGACTAATTATTAGGGGGCAGCTGTTGTGATAGGTTGATATAAACCAACTAAAATTCAAATGTCTGACATTTAATGGAAGGCATGGCCAAGTAAATAAATTGTCACATCTGATAAAATACCTACAAGTACAAAGTATTTTTTACCAAAACAAATTCTATCTAGTGTTTTAATAATTTGCTTTTCACAAAATGAGTTACCATGAGGATTACAAATATTGATATAAAGAGCTTTGAATAGTTAGTGGAATACATCAGTCTCTTCAAACTGGGCTTACGTATATCTGGGAGTAAATTAAAATGTTTTTGGAAAGAATATGGGTTCTTCAGGAAAGGATAGGTTTAAAAAATGTACGGATCTTCAATAAAGACCACCTTGTGAACAAAAGGTACATATTCATACATATCATTCTGCCGTTCATTCAGAATATCTATGAGTGAGAGAAGCAGGATAGGCAGAGGGAGAATTTGAATGGCAATTCACTTGCAACCCAGACTTTAGCTGATGGCACTTCATAGATATCTCAAATTGAGAAAAGAAGATTGGGCCTTTGTATCTCTGTGTGAACTAATTTTTGGAAATGAGCTGGCCCTGAGAGAGGTTGTAACAGTGGCAGAAGCTTCTCAATGGAAAATACATTTAGAGTCTCATTTGTAAGCTGTCTGCCAGAATTGAAGGTCAACCTGGGACAAGCCTACAGCATCCACTACAGTCTACCTCTTGACTGACTATTAATATAACCCATTTGCTTTGTACAGTATGTTTACTCCATTGGGGAACATAGTCTCCAAGATTCTATTTGGTATTGTTTCTAGACAACTTATAAGGGGAAAAAAAGGTCCATATAACCACAAAACTGATTTCATAGCTACAACTGTTCATTCATCATTTGCTTCTCCTACTATGTATTTTAGATTTCCATCACTGTTGGCTAAAATCCCTGCAGGTTTGGGTGGCTCACCTAGTGAAGTGACACAGATTTGCATGCTTGAGAGGTCTGAGCCCTTTGATTGTTCATGTCCTTCTTTGGTCACCCATGTTGCACTTGCTCGTGTACCATCAAAACTGGGCAGAGGAGGTCAAATAGATGCCCCAGGGGATTAATATGGTGGCAAACAATGACTTCCCTGTCTCCCATTGTATCACAACAACCCAACCTATTTCTGAGGACCAAGATCAATTATCCATGCCAGCTTAATACCTCCTTTAATTGACTTCAGGGATCTTTGCACAAATATCCCAAAAGGACTATGTGACAGTCATAGATTAAGTTTAGTTAGAATCCTGCAAGCATTCATGCTCTGAAAATCACAACATTTAGAACTGCAGTTTTAACATGAAGATGCACAAATAATTCAGGTGAGTAACTGGGAGTGAGGCTAATAAGGGCTATTCCTGTGGCCACAATTTGGTTACAGATATGTGTAGTTTGCCTATTAAAATACAGTACCATATAAAAGTCATACTTCTCTCATAACTCTGTCCACTTCCTTGCTTTTTATCAGATCTCATTGTCCTGCGATTTCTAATCTTTCTTCTTCCAGGCCCTGACCAATCAGCAAAGCCATTCACTGCTTCCCATGAAATAGTCTTATAATTAGTACCTTCTTTACCTCTGAAAGTATGAGATAATGTGCCTGCCGGTGCAATGCTTTCCAGAGTAATCCATTCTATCCTGGATTAGCATTGTTGGAAATTTAGTAATTGTAGTCCAACGGCATGCCAATGGCTATGGTACTTTACCTTTTTCCAGTGACGAGGTCCTCATTTCCTGCTCACCTGTAGGTGATCCAGCTGTGAGATTTCATTTTAGGGTCTGCTTCCTAGAAACCAGACTACTACCAACCTCCAACATTGGGAACTCTGGGAAACAGACTTTAAGATTTGGGTGCACAAGGTATATTTAGGAAAATTTTCAGAAAAAAAAAATTAGAAGAGTAGGGTAGCAAGACTGGGAGGGGAAAGATGTTGAACCGTGATGCATTTATAATCAAGGCCTCAGAAAATCCTATGAGGAGTCCTTTACCATGTCCCTAGTTTAGGCATTAGCCAGTTATTACATGCAGGTTATCCCTTGCTAGGTTCTGGAAAGCCAATGGTCACAAGATAGCACGCATTATCATATGTATTAGTTTCCCAGAGCTGCTGTTCAAATTCGCACAAACTTAATGGCTTAAAACAACAGAAATGTATTCTGTTAGAATGCTCCATCACTCCTAAATTCTGATGGCTATTTGCAATTCTTGACATTCCTTGGCTTTTAGAAGTAAAAATCCCAATCTTTGCCTCTATCTTCATGTGTTGATATTTGGCCCCTCCATATCTCATGTTAAAATTTGATCCCCAGTGCTGGAAGTGGGGCCTGGGGGGAGGTGTTTTGGTTAAGGGGCATCTCATGAATAGCTTAGTGCCATCCCTGAGATAATGAGTGAGTTCTCGCTTTATTAGTTCACGTGAGGGCTGGTTATTTGAAAGAGCCAGGTATCCGTCCTCGCTATCTAACGCGTCTCTTGCCATGTGATGTCTGCTCCTCCTTCACCTTTTGCCCTGATTGGAAGTTTCCTGAAGCCCTCGCCAGAGTAGATGCTGTTGCAATGCTTCTTGTACAGCCTGCATAACCATGAGCCAAATAAACCTATTTTCTTTATAAATTACCCAGCCTCAGGAATTTCCTTTATAGCAATGCAAAATGGATTAACACATATGTCTTCCTTCCTTCATCTGTGTTCTCCTTTTCTGTCATTCATAAGGTCACTCATTACGAATTTAGGTCCACCCTAACCTAGGAGAGCTCATCTCAAGATCCTCGCCTTAATAACATCTGCAAAGATTCTTACATCTAAATAACATCCCATGTTGAGGCTTTGCCTGTTCAAATCTTTTGGAGTCCAGCCACAATTTAACCCACTACATCCTAGAAATGTGATTCTGTGTTTTCAGAATACATCAGAATCCACTGGTTTGCTCATTAAAAATGTAGAATCTCATAAACAGAGATATTGTTTCTGGATATCTGAACTCATAATGCAGGCGATCTTTAAAAACTTTATTAAATGCTGTTCTTAAAGTTACAGACAGCTTTACCAGCCTAAGAAAATTACTTTTATTGCTTTTTGTATTGGATTGTAGAATTGCCTTAACAGATATTCTGTGTTTTGATATGCTATCGGTTAATAATAATGCTTAGAGAAGGTATCATGCTTCTCTACCATGACACACATAAACACTAGAGTTAGTACTGAAGAATTTTCTGCTTTGGCAAACAAGGCATGGAAAACTATGATCCTTCCTGTGGCAAATAGCACTGTCTTCATAGTATTAGAAAGCCAGTTTTAGACGGTGATGTCATTTGCCAATCCCAGTGGAAGGTTTGGTGGTTGATATGGCCCATTGGCTTACTTAGCAAACTTCTAAATAGTCATGTGCAGGTAACAATGACTGACTGTTTGGATTGAATCAGTAACACTAAAGCACTGAATTTAACATTTCAAAAGATGATATGAAAATTGTATTTTTCAATTTATGAAACAGGGAATGGGATATGATACATCAATTTAGATGATCAAGAGATAAATTTTATTCTAATTTATAGTCAGAATCTTACGAAAATTTTGTGACTGAATCTGTTTTTGGCTTGATGTCCAGTTTCCCTTATTTTTTGGTTTAACAGAACTCTAATTTATGTTTCTAGTTCCCAAAAGTGGATTATAATAGGATCAATTCCTTCATGGCAACATATTTCTATTTTTCCCACCATGTTTGCAACTAGAACTGGCCATGTGACCTAGTTCTGGCCTAAAGCTGGTTAAATTTAAGGAGTAATCTGCTAGGAAGATGGGTGCTTTAGAAGCTTTCCTCTGATGATTACTGGTGAGCTGTACCTAGAAAAAGATATCTCTCTGCTTTGTCCTGACTTGAATATAAATGTGACTTTTAGAACAGTGAATATCTTGTAACCATGAGGTGACAGCTTACAAAGACAGGTTAAGAGAATTGCCAAGGTACTGACTCTCACACCAACAGACCACTGAATATCTGCTAGTAATGGTCCACCTCAGACCTCTTAGGTCTCTACCAATTACAACCCAAAACAGTACTAGCTCATACAATATTGTGCCTGAAAACACCTTGAAAGTTATAAAGCAAAGAATAAACGGGCTTAATAATTAAAGTATAATTACATGCAGGCCTATTGGTTGAATATCACATCTCTTCCTAGAATTCCTAGCAGACTTCGATTGACATAGGAATTTTAAAATGAAAAAAAGAAAATAACTAAGAAATTTATCAGCAAAAGAACTGGAGTTAATTTTAGTCTTTTTTCCAGTTTTTGATAGTTAATTTAGGTTTTATTATGTTTTCACTCTAACTTAAATTGCTTATTCACATTTAGCATCCATTTACCTCTCAGTCATATTTAAGCCTAATTTTGTCTTAGTTTATTGAGTTATATTTTGTTATGTATATATTTTTAAAAAGCCTAATATAATGTATTAGACTAGTCACGGGCATATAGAGAAAGCCAGTTGTTTTGAACTGTATGATACTATTTGTTATACAAAAAGTCTTACTCATATACATAGATAAAGGTATGTGTATCTTCATAGGTTTTTATTATGTCCTTGACTAGCCTTTATTGTAGTTAATTGGCTGATTATTTAAATTTTCATAAAATGTGATAATAGCACATATATTCTTTAATGATAAATTCATTCTAAATGTAAGAATATTGATGAAGCATGTGTGTGAGGACAACTTTTTCAGCTAATAATCAACCTTTTTTCATTCCTGCATTTTTTCTGTTTTTCTCACTTTTACACTTAATAATTTAGTGGCATTCTTGGCTCTATGCAGGTTGTCAGATATAACTCAGAACAAAGTCACCTGCATACATAAATGGCTTTTTTTAAATGCCTTGTAGAGACAAGTCTACAGAGTCTACCATTTTAATTTAAAGAGCCAGGTGCTTAAGAAAAGAAAAAAAAAATATGTTTTAAAATCTAGAAATTTTATTTTCAAGTAGCAATGGCAAGAACCCTAGAAAATTTACAACACAGAAAATGTACAGATTCAGGATGTGCTCAAGATTGCATAAGAGATTTTTATAAACATTTTAAACTTTATGATAGGACATGCAGGCCATTTCTGAGCTTGGTGTTGAGATTTAAGCAAAAGAAGAAGAAAAATATTTAGGCATTAATAAGGACTAGCAATCTCTCTATTCTCTCCAGTCTTGATCCCAAAGTGAATCAGAAAGATCTGAATTTATGGATAATTTGAGGAGATTCTAAAGTACGGGGTGAATTTAATTCATTTCCCAGGTGGTAGGAAAGTTAGACCGCAAACCATTTACCAGAATTCCATGTCCTTCATGACACAGGCATGGAGTATGAATGAAATGCTTACATATCTAGGATCGAGGGTAGTTTTAGAGAGGCCCACAGTACAAGAAATGGGGAGCAGATTTTCAAACTTTTAGAAAGAGTAGCTGAGATACCACTTAGGAAAAGAATTTTAGCCCTGTACTAGAGTTCATGATGGAAACTTGGTCATCAGCTATGGAATCAAGTAGACTCAGACAGAGTCTGACAACCAAACACCAAATAAAAGGGACTCCACTTCACAGCACGAGCCACAGGCCAATGTAATATACTAAATATTCTGGAAACATTGCCCCAGATTCCAGTTTTATAAACTCTCTGCGGACTTAGGTTTCATCCTGGAAAAAGGAAAGGCATAAGATATGTTTGTGAAATTTGAATCTAATATTAAACAAGGGACACTGTGATTTAAATTAGAGGTAACTAAAGACCTTGAATTGGCAGAAATAAATTTTATAATTCCACAAGATATTGAAATCTTGAAAGTCAAATTTGGATCAGTTACAGGAATGAAAGGAGTTATACCTTTGGACTTTCTAGTATTATGACTATATATGTAATTTAAACCTACTGCAGAGATACTGAGTTTTCAAGATAGATTGAATACAAATATTTACCTGTGTATTTTGTTTTGTTTGCTTTGTTTTTAGATGAGAGGACATTTTAATGACATATTACTTAGTTTAGTCAGATGATGTGGTTTCAAATTGTGTTTTGATTATTATTAACCACAATTATTTGTGAAGGGTGGGGGTACTATAGATTAAAAGTTTATGTCCCCCATGCCCCCCAAAATGTATATATTGAAACTGTAACTCCCAAGGTGATGATATTTGGAGGTGGGGCCTTTGGGAGGTAATCAGATCATGAGGGTGATACTCTCATGAATAGGAATAGTGATTTTATTAGAAAAGATAAAAGAACATGTTCTCTTTCTACTCCCACCATGTAAAGACACAAGGAAAGGAAGGCCATCTGCACACCAGGAGGAGTGCTTTCACCAGACACCAAAACATTTGACACTATGAACTTGGATGTCCCAGACTCCAAAACTGTAAGAAATAAATATCTGTTGTTTAATTCATTTGGTTTATGGAATTCTGTTATAGCAGCACAAACTGACTAAGACAGGAAAGTACTCTTCCCTGCACTTCAATTAATTTACAAGCAAAAGAAGTGATAAAGTATCTTGCCTAGCATTTAATACAAATACAAGAAAAAATATTGAATGGTATATTGTGGGAAGTAACTTTGTAGAATCTTAAATTATAAAATATACAACTGAACTTTATATGATATAATAGATATTTTTAATGAATAAATTCTTAATATTTCTCTTTCATTCTACTCTATAGATATAGCCATTTTTATTTTGAATTTCATGAAATGCTTATCTCTATCTTTATATATACTCTTTCCTCTGATAGGAATGTTCTGGCAATTGCTTAACTGTCCCATTCTTGACTATTGGCCAAGCCTACATATTCTCTATGATTAAAAATACTGGAGGAAATTATGTTATGTGAAATAAGCCAGGAATAGAAATTTAAAGACTGCATGTTCTTATTCATATGTGAAGCTACAAAAACCAGATTTCATAGAAGCAAAAAGTAGAACAGAAGGTACGACAGGTTGAGAAGGGTAGGGGAAAGGGAGAGATTTGTTAAAGGATACAAATTTACAGCTAGATAGGAGGAATAAGTTCTAGTATTCTATACTACTGTAGGATAACCATAGTTAACAATAATATATTATGTTTCAAATAGCTAGAAGGACATCGAATATTCTGAACATAAAGAAATAATAAATATTTGAGATGATGGATATGCTAATTACTCTGATCTGATCACTATGTATTAGAACATCACTATGTACACCATAAATATGTACAATTATTATGCATCAATTAAAAATAAAAGAATTAGAAATTTTAAAAACAATAAGAAAAACTAGTAGATATCACCTCCTCAAAGATATCTTTTCATCTTCATCAGGTCTATACCAAGATCTCCCTTTATGTGCTAATACAGAAGCCTATGGTTCCTTTGTCATTAAATTTATTGCAGTTTGAGAATTACTTACCTGCCTGTCTCTGGCATTCAATGGTAAACACTAGGAAGACAAGACCATTGTGTGGCTCACATAGCTTGAGCCAGCACTTAGCATGGTACATAGTATGCACACAATTCATAATCGTCAAGTAAAGATTGAATAACATATTAGCACTGGCTAAAGATTTGTTTAACTTCAATTTTCCATTGAATGTTTCGTGGTTATTCTGAAAAACAAGAACTTAATTATGCTGAATACTCACAATGGTTTTCATCAGACAACAATGAAATAAATTGCCTGAATTACATTTCCAAGCTGAATTTGATCAGTCTCATAGCTCATTTCTGTGTTCATACATATTTTGTTGAGTACTTGGCAAAAGGGAGTCTTTCATAGTTATTTATAAGTTTCAATCTACCATGAATTTAAACGCAAATATGTGGTGAATATAATAGAAAAATACAGAATCTTTTGATAAGTATAAATATAATGGTATAGCTACAGACTATAGGGAAATTCTCTAATATAATGTATTTGGGGATAAACTGAAAGACAATTTTTAATAGAAACTCTTTTATCAACATTTAGATACAATCATGCCTTTGAAATAAGTTTAGTGAAAATCTGCGTGTTTAATTAAGCTTTGTAGGGTGAGCTCTTTGTTCACTTGTTTTAATAGATTTTGACATGCGTATACAATGACTGTGAATTTTACCTTAGATGTCAGCAGCTTACTAATTGAACCTAATTTCTAGATGCAGAGGGTTTCACAAGTGGTTAACAAAAGAGAGTTAAAGCACATATGATTCTACATCTGACAAATATATACATCAAATGTGATTTAAAAAATTAAAAAGCTATACTAGTTTTCATAAATTCTTGTTAGATTAGCTGAAAAGCCAAGAACAAAAAGGTGCTTCATCTAAATGGAAGACTGAAATACAACATGTCAGAACATAGTACAAAATGTTGTAGATATTTAAATTGTCCTTTTCCAAAGTTTTTGCACTTTCACCCTTTTCTACTAATAGGGAGTTTAATTTGACAAAATTATCAGAATGGTACATAGCACAACCTTCTTTAAATTGTAAGTGCTTAATCATTTAACTTGTTAAGTTTGGTGAAAGCCATACAGTTAAATTGCTTTTTAAAATATGCTTAAAAGAAGCAATTTTTAAAGAGTTGATTATATGAATAAAATATGCATGTTATAAAAATGCAGAAGAGTATATTTCAAACATTAAAACCATTCAGAGAACCACAGTGACCACAGTTAACTGACTTTTGGCAAATTTCTCTCTTACTATGCAAAATATTTTACATGACTGAGAGTATTTTGCATGTATAATTTGATATCCTAATTTTTCACTTTCCCTTAATATGAATGTAAATATTTCTAATATGAACATTTTTAAATACATTTCAAAATGTCTCTATGATTCTATTTATAAGTAAGCCACAAAGTACATCATCTAATCAATTTTCTAGAGCTATGCATTATCATGGGTTTCAATTTTGTTTTGCTAGTTTGCTTGGCTAATCTAAATAATGCTAAAATGAATATTTTGGTGTCAATAAACAATGTGACAATCAGTTTGGAGAGTCATGAACTTTACTGTGGACTACACATGCTTTAAGCCCAGGTATCATATGTTTTCACTTTATAGCAAGGTCTCCTTAATTGAAAGGAAACACTCTTGGAACAATGCAAGCTATATTCAGGAGAAGTATCTACTGTAATGCTATTTTAATCTTATGAAGAGGAGTTAAGCAAAGTCCTCATTCTTATTTTGGTGAGGAAATACATAGTCTTGTGTGTGTGTTTGTGTGTGTATGTGTATATGCGCTTAAGCAGAAAAGAGAGTGACAGCGACACATGACAATTTGACATCAATCCTGATGTTTTAAGATACAAGCCAGAAGAAGCAGCACTACTAAAGAATACTTTCATCAAAGACTATTTACCAAAGGAAACATTTCTTGTCCAGGCTACTCTGTTCCTCAGAGAATATCAAAATAATCTCACAGAGTGTTCTAAGCTTAAATTTCATGGTGGAAATGAAAAATAAGAGCACCCTTCTTCAAAGCCAAAGAGATGTAAATTTGTATCATGGATGATTTATAAATTAGCTACATTTATTTACCATTTGGGTAAGCAGGAAAAATGGGTTTTATTATCTTATTTCCATAAACATACTAGTCTAATTTCTTAAAATCTCAGACATTGATTTGTGTAGAAATACTAGGTGTCACGTGGCCTTGCCATAAAAGACAGAACCCCAAATTTACATCTTCTCTGTGATTCTCTTCTCATTCTATTAAAAAAGTTCATGGGGAGTTGGTGTCAGTACTCTCTTGAGTTCCAGGATTCCCTACTTTCTTTAGCCTTTTCACTGGGCAGAAGTTGGTCAAACACCAATAATTAGATCACATATGAGGAAGGCAAGTTTAAACCTAAGCCCTGTGACTCAACTCGTGGTTCCATTAAAAGATCTGGGATAGAAGAAATTTATCCTACAATTATTCATTGGATAATTTCTCTCTTTCTCTCTCTCTCTCTCTCTCTCAATTGACTATGTAGAAAACTTTAAATATGAGTGGGCAGTTAGAATGATACAATTGAATATTTTTGGAAATATAGCCATGCTGTAGGTGTGATATTACCATCATTTTACTACCAACATCTAACAATAATAGTGAATTAATTAATATACATGAGTAATTTGTTTTAATAACTAGAGTATTTTAATTCTGAACTATTGAAAACTATATTTTCCTGATAGACACAAACTGGTGGTTTGAGTAATCTAATAAAATGTTTGTCATTTATCACAATGTCTTCATGCTAACATATGAATTTTCTGGGGCACAGCAACCTTTTATAGTATAAAGAATTAGTTTGTACCTCCAGCAAGGCAATAGCACAGCATTTGCATTTGCTATTCTCAAGGAGGTAATCCTTCAGTAATGTTACAAAAAAACAAAGACATGAAACAAATGAAATGTTAAAAGACATGCACCCATTAAACTCATGCATTTTATTTCTTCTTTTCCAGTTAATGTTCATTTTGACTCGATCTCACCCACCTAAAAAGTAAGAAAAACATGTCTCGTTATATGTTTTGGCTACAGCCTAATTTCTATAATGAGACAACCTTCAGAAGTAAAAGAAAGTTGTGATCATCCCTCGGTATCCATGAAGGATTGGTTCTGAGACACCAAGCAAAGACCGATATCCACAGATGCTCACGTCTCTTACATAAAATGGCGTCGTATCTGCATGTAACCTGTGCACGTCTTCCTATTTGCTTTAAATAATCTCTAGGGTACTTATAATACCTAATACAATGTGAATCTTTTGTAAGTAATTGTTATACTCTGTTTTCCATTTGTATTTTTAATTGCTGTGTTGTTATTTTTTATTTAATGTTTTTCAAACATTTCTATCCTCAGTTGCTTGAATTCATAAATGCAGAACACTCAGATACAGAGAGGCGACTGTATTTCTCTGTACTAAACCCCCCCTTTTTATTTCAAATTACCTACAGTGTTTTCCTGAATGAACCCTTTCTCAAATATCTCTACCCCTAGCTGTCTTTCTGTCATCTATAAATCTAAAATTAAATAGAAAAAAAAGACAGTTGAGGAACTGAGTTGTATTCAGTGCTAACATTATTATAAAATAATTTAAAAATTTATATATCTTTATGAATCTAAATTATCTCTTGAAAGGTACAAAAGAACTGGCAGAAATGTTGGCATGGAGCTGAGGAATTAGTTGACTATATGACAGGAGTAAGAGGACTTAAATTTTTGTACTTTTTAAATTGTCTAGTTTATGTAGGTTTTACTTTGTGCCATGAAATTAAATGACTTACTTAAGTATTAGATTTTGAAGGCAAAAGCTCTAGGTTTAAGGCCTACATTATTTACTTTAGAATTACAATAACACTGTGAATAAAAATCTCTCTGAGCCTCTTTCCATTGGTGTAAAATAGATAAAATAATTCTGATAATTTCTAAAGATAAATCAACATGTTATTTAGTAGTGCTAAATAACACTTAGGTATAAAAAAGGCCACACTTAGGCATAAAAAAGGCCAGTAAGAGAAGCCATCTTCATTTTACTAAAGAAAAAAAACTCACAAGAAGTAGTTCTATTATAGGAGAGGAACCTTTAGCTTGGCGAATCCACATCTTTCATAATGTTCGGTAATCCTGCCTGAACTTTGCTCCCTGGAGATATTGCCATTATTAAACTGAGCTTAAAGAAAACCTGTCATTTGAACTGAAAGGATATGCTATCTCCTTCTTTCAAGGCTTTTTTGCCATACAAATATACTTGAAAAGATAGTCTGTTGCAAAGCCATTAAGTGCCTCTGCTCCCAAGGTATGCAGAAATGAAAGACACATCCTGTGGTTGTGGAAATACATAGGTCTGTGATATTCATGGTCAGCAGGGAAGTCTGCAAAACAGTGACACAGTGACTAATACCACCATGCAGTATCCGCTGAATGTTTCTATCACCTGAAACAATGGACTTTTGAGTTTGGGTGAAATTTGTAATCCTTCCTAGACTAACAATTGATTGGAATTTACAAATTGCCGCTACCTGGAAAGTTAGACAAAAAGGAACAGATAATTTTAGAGAAATAATAAAACTTTGCTTTTATTACTGAGTGAAAATTTTCATCTATGAGAACTTGGTAATCCCATTTGTTTGAAAATATTTGAAAAATGCCACTTATTGTTATGATAAAATTAAAATTTCTATATCATCAATGTGCACTAAATAAAATATTATTTTATTATAATATTGCTTCTTTTTAGTTAGCTTGATTTTATAAAACATATATATATGCATATGATCAAATAAAATTAAAGAAAGCAAGTAACCACCAATTTCCTAGTCTACCTAAACAGAGGCAAACACTGTGGCCATTTTTAGAATAATTAAATAAAAAGATAACACAATATTATACATTGCTTTCCACATTTATTATTGAAAACTTCGAATATCAGATTACTAAGAATTTCCATCTTTCCCCTGAAGAGATTGTGTTCCTTACAAAAAGTCCAATGAAAATTATATTCTCTCTTATTTATTATTTGTTTATTTATTTATTTTTTGAGACAGAGTCTCACTTTGTTGCCCAGGCTAGAGTGAGTGCTGTGGCGTCAGCCTAGCTCACAGCAACCTCAAACTCCTGGGCTCAAGCAATCCTGCTGCCTCAGGCTCCTGAGTAGCTGGGACTACAGGCATGTGCCACCATGCCCGGCTATTTTTTTTTCTATATATATTAGTTGGCCAATTAATTTCTTTCTATTTATAGTAGAGACGGGGTCTCGCTCTTGCTCAGGCTGGTTTTGAACTCCTGATCTCGAGCAATCAGCCTGCCTTGGCCTCCCAGAGTGCTAGGATTACAGGCGTGAGCCACTGTGCCCAGCCTCATATTTATTTTTACTCTACTGGAAATTCCATGAACATTAGCACAGTATCTCAAAGAAAAAAAAATGGATACTTTAGAATCCATCAAGATTAAAAATGTTTGTGCAAAGGAAGTTATCAATAAAGTGGAAAGACAGCCTATAGAAAGGGAAAATTGTTCCCAAATGATATATCAGATAAAAGTTTATTATCAGAATATATAAAAGATGTCTACAGATTAAAAACAAAAAGACGACACAATTTTATAAAAAATGGGTAAAAGACTTGCATAGACATTTTCTAAAGAAGATATATAAATGATCAATAAAACACAAAAAGATGTTGAACATCATTAATCATTAGTGAAATGCAAATAAAAACTACAAGGTAATATTACTTGACACCAAGATGGCTGCTTAGTGTGAAAATAACAAAAGCAAAAAATAGAAAATCTCAAGTGTTGCTGAGGATGTGGAAAAATTGGAATTCACATATGTTGCTGGTGGGAATGTAAAATGATATACCCACTGTGTAAAAGTTTTGTGGTTACTTGAAACATTAAACATAAAATTGCCATATGACCCAGCAATTCCACACTTAGGTATAAAAATGGAATTGAAAGCAAGCATGATTCACAATAACTAGAAGTTGAAAACAATGCAAATGTTATGAACAGGTGAATATATAAACATGAAAACATCATGCTAAGTAAAATAATCCAGAGACAGAAGGACATATTATATGATTTAATTCATATGAAATATCTGGAATAGGCAAAATCATAAAGACAGCAGATTACAGGTTACTGGGAAATTGGGGGAGGGAAGAATGAGGAGATTTTGCTTATATGTTAGACAGCTTAGGTTTGGTGATGAAAACTTTTTGAAAATATATAGTGGTGGTGGTTGCACAAAATTATGAATACAATTAACGCTACTGAATCCCACACTTAAGTGATTACAATGTATATGTATATATATATTAACAAAATAGAAAATTAAACAAATCTCATGAATCATTAGCAATTTAACAAATTTTGGTAGGAAGGTAAGATCATTAAGTAAAATGAAGTTCAGAGTTTAAATAAGTCCAGTAAGTGTCCATGTTGTTCACTGCTTTAATATTGTCATTTATATTCATGCACCATTTATTGTGATCATAAAGAAGTTTTTTGTGCTTATAACAAGTGTAGTGTCTACTAAGGAATCATGAAGGTAGCAAGCAGACCCTAAGGTAGTCACCCATTATTCCGTTTCCTGTTTTTCGTACCCTTGTATGTTTTTCTCTGCTTGAGTGTAAAGGATCTCTACTGCATCTAAACAATAGAATATAGCAAAGATGAGGTTTCACTTCTGGTATTACATTACGTTACACAATCTTCTATCTCGCTAGCCCATTTTCTCTCAAGACCCTCCTTGCTGGCCAAATGAATCAAGTGACCACGTTGGAGAAACTCACATAACAAAGAATAGCAGGCAACTTCTAGACACGGTGGGGAAGGGGTGGTAAAAGACTGAGGTTTCCTACAGAACTTGAGGGTGGCTTCCAGCTTACAGCCAGCAAAACCTGAGTCCCTCCATCCTAGAGTGCAAGAAAATTAATACTGTTAGAAATTCAAATTAGGCTGGAAGTAATTCTTTCTCAGTCTGGCATCCAGATGAGAAATAGGGCCTGACCAGCCCCTTGGTTATAGCTTATGAAACCCTTAGCAGAGGACTCAGCTGAACTGTGCCTGGACCCCTGACCCAAAGAAATTGTGAGGTAGCGTATAAGCGTTGTTTAAGCTGCTAAATGTGTGATAATTTGCTATTTACTAATAGAATACCAATACAGTAATATAAAGGAGCAATGTTATTTATTAGGATGATATTGTTTGTCATCATTAGAATTCCAGCACTAATATAACAGACTTGCTATATTTAATAAATTTTAACAGAATATATAGAAACATGCACAAACACACATAGAAACATACACAAACACACACACACATAGGAATTCTTTAGTATTCTTTGTAGATCCATCATAAACCTCAATTTCTACCTAAAGATCTGAAGCATACAACATTAAAGATGCTGAATTTATGAGTCTGATATATAAGGCATGCTAGTATACATGAGATCCTAAAATCTTCCAGGGTCATTGCTAAGTAGGCATAAAATATTAAGGTCTGCAAATTACTAGTAATGTAATCATAGAGTACTGTGTTCTTGTCACTGACATATATATATCTTTACTTTTGCACTTCACTGTCCCTTTATTCTTTGTTTGGTGGAGATAGTTCTTCCATTGCCCGTGGATTAAATACATGGATAAGGCTATGACTTTTCTCTTCACTCTGTATGACACAATGTCTATAGTCAATTTATGTAGCCAAAAAAAGATTCAAGACTGCACTTTCTTCCTTCTTCTTCAGCTTATAGTAGGTAAGAAGCCAATTCCTGTTTAAGGTGAATGTGTGTCTATATTTTTATTTTTCAGTCTAAAATCTCCACATCTCCTCTATCTCGTCATCATCATCAAAGAGTTAGAAAAGTTACCTTGCTGATACTGTCATGAAATGTCCTCACGTGCTATTGTCAATTTAGACATTTACAACTGATTTTCTCTCATGAGCTTTTGTGTGCGTGTTTCCTAGAGCATGCTAATTTTTAGGAATCTCTTCCCTGCTGTTTCCTTGACAAATTCCATGTTCCATTAAAAGGTAAAAATATTGCCTACCATTCTCCTTCTCGGTACCTGTTTTCTAGGTAGTACCTTCCACATCAACTATCTGGTGCTCTTTATTGCCTTTCTGACTCCCATAGTTCACATTGCAATCTTAGAAAAATCTCACACTTTCTTTGGCCTAAGAAACTTCCAGAATTCTAGCTATCCAACAAAGTCATCTCTCTTTTATCCTATAGTTTTTCCAGACAAAAGTCAGACACAAGCTTATTAAATTTACCTCTCCCCCACTTTCCAATAGCAAAGGACTCATATTAAATCCTACAAGTTGTGGTTTTTTCAGCTCCACATTTCTGACTTGGAGTGAATGATAAATAACATCATTCCTTCCATAATAAGGTTTATTGGTAGAAACTACCCTTACCAAGTCATCAATTCAAGAAAGCTCTATCTCAAAAAATTACCCGTAAAATCCCTTCTGAAATATTTAAGTCTTCTATAATCTCAACATGGATGATAAAGTTCATGAGCTGTACATACAATTTTTGAGTAGCTACTCTGCAGATGCTCCATTGTGATCTATTCACAACTTATTTTATAATTTTATATCTATAATCTCCCTGCCATTGCTGAAATAGAAAATAAGTTTTAATTTAACTTTATAATTGCTTACATAATTACATGATTCAGCATCTAATAATTAAATTTATTCTAAAAATTATTTTAATTTTTAGATATTTACTTCTCATTTATTATATGAAAGACACTGAGAAAAGTGCCATAGAGAATAAGATTGACATAGATCAAGAAATTCCTCCTAGATCAGTGAACCACATATCCTCTGTGATCATCTTGCTCTCCTCCTACATTTATTGTCCTTCATTCTAAATAATGCAATATTTAGAGGTACATTATAAGTAAAGTATTTATAAATATTTTCTCTTTATTCTTTTTTGGCTGGACATGTTTCATAGCTAGATTGTAAAATCCTAGAGGGAAGAAATATATATTGAATTATTTTTATTCATGTAACACATTAAGAACAATGTCTCTGTATTTCTCGGAAAAGTCATTGAAATAAAATAAACATTTTCACAAAATTTAATGAATTATCATACTAGTTCAAAATGCTCCTCTCCTTATACATTTGAACTCTAATTTTGTAACATGAAATATGTGGGATATCATTTTTTAGTAGCAATTCAACATTGTAGTTTTGCTTTAAAAGTGTTTTTATCTTTCTCTTCCTTTAGCTTCTCTCGATATAAAATTAGATAAGCAATAACTAAGTATTAAAGGCAAGTGCATTGATTATAAATGTATTTCTACTCTAACATGCATTAGTTAATTAATTCAGGTGAAATTTGGTTAACCCCTACTGGCAATCAAGCTGTGTTAAAGAGTTTAATTTATCATTTAATTCTAAAAAAGAAGGTTTCCTCTGGAGGCGGCCTCTCCCTACAAGTGTACCTATGAGGGTGTTAGGGCTTCTGAAGAAAATGATAGAGGACTAGAGAAAGTAAGTGGGTTGCTAGACAGAAAGTGCTATATATCATCCTGAAGTCAGATCATTAGGATGAATGCTTAATTAAGGAAAAAAGGTGGAGAACAACCCAGTGTGCCCCTCCCTCTTTCTCTCTTGTGTGCATGTACACACACACACAAACACACATTCTCTCTCTCTCTCTCTCTCTCTCTCTCTCTCTCTCTGTGATTTTTAATGCAACAACTTAAAAGCAAAGACAGAAAATGAGCAAATAGGAGGAAATGCTAAGTGTGATTGTATTGTTTATTAGGTGATTTTTTTTTTTTTAGAAATAGAGAAACTGTGACACACCTCAATATGTGATTGCCACCATGAAATTGTTGGCTATGTTAAAAAACAAACAAAAGCAAAAAACACATGTACTTGGCACTTCTTTTTCCTGAGTGGCACTTGGCACTTTTCTTTTTCCACTGCACTCATTCTGTATCTACTATTATAATTTTCTTAAGGTGAGAGCAACTAGGCAAAGTCTACTGATAAATTAATGAGACCAGTATGCATCAGCAACCTAAAATAATCCCTCTGAAAACTTACTATCCATTTCTTATTAAGGCTCATAAAATTGAGTGTGCTGTTCTCACTTTTCTTTTAATACTATTTTGTCATGTGTCTCATGAGCATTATGGCAGATCCAGATAGGCTTTTTATATGTTTAAATCCATTCATATTGATAAGAATTGATCATGTTTCTAGTACCTGCAATGATGTTCTAAGCTACTAGAAAGATACTTAAATAATACATTTTTCTGAAAAGATCCATTATTCCATGTCCCAATCCTCCATCTGCAGTAAGCATATGTTTCTTTTCTACATTCAAGCCAGGGGAGTTTCTACATTTCCCCCCCAGTTTTATCAAGGAATTGACAAATAAAAATTACAGATATTTTTAAGGTGTACAACATGATGTTCTTATATTCATATACATTTGAAAATGATTACCAGAATCAAGATAATAAACATATCTATTATCTCATATAGTTATATTTCTATGGTAAGAATAATTATGATCTTTTCCCATAGCAAATTTTTATTATTATTAGCTGTAAGTCATCATGCTGTACATTAGGTCTCTATACTTTTTCATCTTATAATTGCACATCTTGTAATTGCACTGTTTGTCCAACATCTTCCCATTTCCTGCACCCTCTAACCCTGGGAAGCACCCTTCTCTCTGAATCTATGACTTTTAACTTTTTTAGATTCTACTCATAAGTAAGATAGTGCAGTATTTGTCTTTTAGTGCCTGGCTTAATTCACCTAGCATAATGTCCTCCAGGTTCAACTTGTTGTCATAAATGGCAAGATTCCCCTGTTTTATAATGCTGATAATTCCATATAGATAATTCCATTATCTATATGTATCTCCCATGTTTTTTTTTTAATCCAAGCATCTATTGATGAATATTTAGGTTGACTTCATAACTTAGCTATTGTGAATAATGCCACAATAAACATCGGAGTACAGATACCTCTTCAAGATAGTGATTCTATTCCCTTTGGAGATATATCCTAAAGTGAGATTGCTAGAAAACATGATAATTCTATTCCTAATTTTTGAGGAAACTCCACACTGTTTTACATAGTACCTGTACCAATTTATATTCCATTAACAATACATAAGAATTCCCTTTCAACTAAATCCTTACAACATTTATCTTTTGATATTTTGATAATAGCCATTCTAACAGACATGAGGTGATATCTCATTGATTTTGATTTGATTTGATCTGATGATTAGTGATGTTGAACAGTGTTGTATATACCTGGTAGTCATGTGCATGTCCTCTGAAAAACATCTATTCAGGTTCTTTGTCATTTTTTAATTGTTTAACTTTTTTTTTTTCTGTTGAGTTGTATGAGTTCCTTATATATTTTGAATTATTAACACCTTATCAGATATAGTTTGCAAATATTTTTCCCCATTCCATGGGCTGCATTTTCATTTTGTTGTTTCCTTTGCTATGCAGAAACTTTTTAGTTTGATGTAGTCCTACTTGCTTATTTTGCTTTTGTTGCCCATGGTTCAAGTGTCATATCTAAAACAACATCATTATAAAGATTAATGTCATGGAGCTTTTCCCTTATATTTTTTCTAGGAGTTTTATGGTTTCAGATACTTACGTCTAAATCTTTAATCCATTTTGAGTTGGCTTTTGTGTGCTATGAGATAAATGTGCAAATTTCATGAGGATGTTCAGTTTTTCCAACATCATTTAATGAAGAGGCTACCATTTCACCATCATGTATTCTTGGCACCTTAGTTGAATATTAGTTTATCATATATACTTTGGTTTATTTCTGGCTTTCTATTGTGGTCAATTTGTCTACATACCTGTTTGTTGTTGTTGTTTTATTTTGTTTTGTTTTATATTCCACTTCCATGATATTTTGATTACTCTAACTTTATAACGTAATTTGAAATCAGAGAGTGATGCCTCCAGCTTTGTTCTTCTTGCTCAAGATTTAATTATTTATTTGGGATCTTTTGTATCTCCATGTGAATTTTAGAATTATTGATTATAGTTCTGTAAAAATGCCACTGAAATACTGATAGTCATTTTATTGAATCTGTAGATAATATGGATGTTTTAAAATTATTGATTCTTATGATCCATGAACATAAAATCTTTCCATTTATCAGTGTTGTCTTTATTTCAACAATGTTTTATAGTTTTCAGTGCACAAAAGCAGGTAGTGGGCTGAATTTGGCCTTCAGGCTGTATTTTGCCAACTACTCTTCTAGGTAATCATGAGAGAAATAGGTATAGATAGCATTTAGCTCTATAAAGCTGAAAACATTACTTTGACATTTTTATTTGTGATACATCTCATGTACTTACTTAAGCAATGATATTAGTTTTGCAGACAGGTTGAATTTATTAATGGTAAGTTAAAACATACATTAATGTAAAGTAAACATTCAATCAGTGTCATAATGGATACTTTGCAAGTTCTAAACATGTAAGCACAAAGGATAAAAAGAGTGATTTGCCTATGGAACTGTAAAACTAAAATATTAATTGAGCAAGGTTAAGCAGAATGCACAAAATTACACATGGAGTGTTTATAATTATGATGTTAACTAATACATTTGCATTTTATGTTGTTTTAGCCTGGTTGCTGTTGGGAGGTGTAAGTCATAAACAAACCTATAAATGACAAAATACTAGAATATTGAGATCATTGTTGCAAGACCTGGATCAGTTTTTTTCAGCCATAACAATGTCTATGTGTTGCTATATCATCAGAAATAACAAAAGGTGGCAGCCTTAAATTGTAGGATCCAAGGAAAAATCATATGTGGTAAAATCTATTCTATATTATCATTTTGAAAGGAAATGTGGTATAATACCAATAAATGCTCACAACTGTGATCTCAAATGAGGTCTTGAATGATCAAAAATATAACAGATTGGAAATTTTATGATGGTATGTAAGTATATTTGATTATATAAAACTTTATGAAAATTGCTAATTATGTGATGTTTATGAACTAGATTTATTTAATTAATGAAAATGGCCTATTCTCCAGACATTCTCAATAAACATTTAATCTTATATTCATAACCGAGCTGAAGAAGTCTTACTCCAGAGACCTTCAGCATTCTAGCAGAAGTTGGAAAAAATATTAAAAGCTCATACAATGGCCATTTAGATGTTTATACATTCCGAGGTCACCTTTTCAGCTCGTATAACTATTCATGCACTCTCCTGTTTAGGACAGACTTCTGAAGACCCAGTGACAGACTTTACACAACATATTCATGTGTACTTCACAGCACACTTTATTATCGTTATTTCTACAGCTTATGTATCGTTCATGTAAGCCATAAGAATAATAAGACAATTCACAGTGTCACTGAATTAATTTTACAGGATATAAATTGGCTTCTTCATATTGCTTTTGTTAAGTATCTCATTAATATCCATCTTTCTAATTTTGAGGGCTTTATAAAAATGTATTTCATTAGTGTTTTTTAGTGACTATTTCCAATTTCATTCTACATATATTCTTTAACAGTTTAGTGTGCATACTTTGGGATTTTAGAAATTATATATTTATCCTATTTGAAGTGTAATTCTTTTTTCCCCCCAATCATTTCTTTATTTAAAAAGAGCTCATTACTATGATATGTATTCAATTTTAAAGTGTTCTTTCATTCAACAAGCTAGCTTAAGGTGCATAATGAATTGAGTTTCTCTGACAATGGATTTCAAATAGATTTTGTGTGTGGGATTATTAAGAGGTAAAAGATATTCCATGTCTTCCTAAAATGAGTACTCCATTTATTTAATGGGTGGTTTGTTTGCTTAAGGCACTCTTTCAATTTGTACCACTTGGTAATATACCCACCAGGAGGCAGGTTGGCCTTCTCACCCTAAATATATTTAATGCTTTCTTAAGCCCCCAGCATCTATTCTCCCTAACCAGTTGGGGCATAGCTTGTAAACAGAATAAATAATTAGCTACTTAACAGCTTCTTACTTGGAACATGAATTTTTAATCACTTAAGTGCAACATGGCAGAATGAGTGAACATATGCCTATATTTTCCTAAGGAAATAATGATCAGAATTACTAATCTCAGCAGGGCTCTTTAAAAAATATAGAGAGAGGAATTTAATGGAGCTTGGTGGCCTTAGGACACTATTCAGTTACCAAAAATACAGTTATGTTTCTTGAAAAATTCTGGCTTTTACATTTAAAAAAAATATGTGTGAGTCAGAAATCTCCCCAACTTCTTTTAAGTACCCTCTCTTCCATGTTAGCAGTCAGAGAGAGCCATGCTTTAGTTACAGTGTCATACATTTGATGTGTCCCATCTCTTATTATTTATATCCATTCAAAAAATAGTAAGAAAAGAAAGAATTCACGATATGTTTTTCAACACTTGAAATTTTACCCTCAAATTATTTTTTCTGATATTTTCTCTAGAAATGAAGTTGTTCATATGCTTCATGACTATAAAGTTTCTACCTCCTCTTTTCTTTCTTGTAATTATAGCAATTTTGCTATAAGGATTATATTGTAAGTCACACTGAGGAGCCAATTAGCTTTTTCTGTACATGATTTATACAAACAAGCGTTAGCGTGTCCTAAAATATCTATGCCAAATTAGGTCACATGCCCCAATTTTTAAATGTTACAGTTATCTTTTGTCTAATCAGAAAAAATATCTTGCTAAATGAATCTACATGGGCTATGCCCTTTATTAATTCTTACATGCTAGACAACTATTCAAAGTCCTGGATCTACTGATTCATTCATTTCTTAAAGCATCACATCCTGAAAAATCCAACAGAAACATAGGTTTAACCTTACTGTACACTTAAAAAGAACAAGAGAGAAAGCTATTCTTTTTTCTATCTTCCTTTCCTTATCTGGCCTTTCTTTCTTTCTTTCTTTCTTTCTTTCTTTCTTTCTTTCTTTCTTTCTTTCTTTCTTTCTTTCTTTCTTTCTTTCTCCTTTTCTTCTTTTTCATTTTTTCTCTCTTTCTCTCTCTCTCCCCCCTCTTTCCAGCTTCCTCTCCCTCTCCCTCTCTCTTCTTTTTTAAAACTAAAAAAAAAAAAAAAATACTCTCCAATTTAAACCATTAGTAAGACTCGTGGTTGGATGCCATTATGTTACTAATGGATCCACAGTGCAATGTGACACCATTTGCAATCTCCATTGGGAGATACAGGCACATAATACACATGTTTATTTTAAGTCTAAAAGGGTACACTAATGGTTTCAGCACTTTAGTGTTAAGTAATGAAAAATTTTCCCCTTTGGTAGGAAACGTGTTGTAATGTAATCCATGGTTTTGTGGGATAATAGGGTCTTTTCTCTCTTTATTGGAACTAAGCTGAAGTTTCAAATTAGATTCATGAATTCAAACGAGACATGGACATGCTTGTAATTTGCTCCAATTAACTCTCACCCACCTTCTGTCATATATACCTTATTCCCACAATACTCAGCTGGACACGTGGTCAATACCCAAGAATTACTCTAAGACTATAACCACGTTAGGGTTTTATGCTCACGATTTATTAGATCATTGTAGATTTTTCCCTCCTCAGTCTTTCTCTGTCTATCACTCTCTCATTCTCTCTTTTTACTAAATTTCATTTGAATATTTGATAGCTAAATTCTAGATTACTTTTACAAAATAAATAAGAGAAGTCTCTAATCCTTAGACCTGGTAAACACTTTGGCACATTTAAATTTTCAGAGGAGGAAACAAAGGCCCTGTGAATTTGCTCAAGCAATATATCTTGAGTCAGTTGGTTAACTTGTTAAAATTTTCTTATTTACCTTTTATCTAATTTTTTATATTACTCTTAGCAGTCTAAGCCATCATAGGAAATAACATAATTTAGAAATCCGCTTGGGCGGATATTTAGTTTGAGAACGTGGAGGACATATTTAAATTAGATAAGGGTATGAAGCCTTCAGTTTAGGGTCTAAGAAAACAGAGATGATGAGTGGATGTAGCCAGGGAATAAGCACATACTGTGACTCTTTCATATTGTCACCTTTACTTTTTATACAATCAGGGAAGGAGGCAATAAAAGGAGGAAAAGAGAACATTTATGATGGGCACATTTCTTAGGGAGACAAAGTTGTCACGTTGTTCCTTTCAATGATAAGCCTTTCTACTCTCTTCCCTTTCAAATTCAATCTTTAGTCAGAGGGCACACATTGGTATGGCGTCAATTACAAAATATTTCATCCACATGAAATATGCAAATTTGTCATTTGAGAACACATATAAAGTTTGTATGTTCCATGAAACCATCAGAAAGCAAATGTTGGATATTACATATTTCACAGTATTCTCTGATAACATGGATGTTTAGCAGTTAATAAGTCAAATACCAAGAAACTGTAAAATACTTTAATGCTGCAGAAGAGGCAGTGACCTGTAGGGGTGGTTTATTATTAAGATTTCATATTAGTTAAGTTCTGCTGTAGATTTACATAGCTTCTTCCATAATACTTGTACTTCTCTGCTGGCTACAGAGCTCACTGAGCAGATTCCATTTATGTATACAAAGCCCTTTACGCCAAAATGTGGATAGCTTTAATAGTTATTTCAAGGGGATATTACAAAAAAACGGTAATTTTAATGGAGACATTCCAGTTTTAAGATTATATTTTCTTCTTTCATAATATTCTTAAGTACATCTTTGTTTTTGTGTTTTGCCAATGTTTACATCTTAGATATGGAGCCTTTAGACAGCCATTAATTTTGTGTCTAATTATACAAATATCATCCATATCATACTCGTATAGTCATTTTTTACCAAAATGCTTAAAATAATATTTAAAAATAATAAAATAAGATTTTAAAAATTCTATCTACTGTAGGATAGCTAGACACTCCCTAAAACTCATCAATTTAAAACACTTAGAAAACTAGAACAAGTGAGTTTTTAAATAGATTAAAATATTACTAAAAGTTATATTTATCTTAAAGTTATACTTTTAAAAATTTAAGGTGTAAGCCAAATGGAAAGAAATAGCACCAAAGATATCTGTTTTTATTCCAATAATGCCAAGCTAATAATTATAGCATTCTCAGTTTTTGCTGTTTTCAATGTATAAGAATTGGGAACATTTCACCTGTTTCACTCAGGGTTTTCTCATCTCTGTGACATAAATACACAAACAGCAGGCATCACATGCTCTTTGTGCACTAGGTAAACTGAGATACAGAAGAACTCTGTGGCTCCCCAAAGGTTAGAGAGCTGGCTTTTAACAACACTGAGAACAAGTTCATACTTCCTTTTGCAATTCTCCTGTTCTTTACATTCAACTTCACCATCTATGCCAACCATGCAAGATGGAGGCTATGCAATAAAAAAAGGTTTATGCATTTTGTGATTAAAACACAGAAGGATACTTTCACACTATGGTTTTGTAATTGAATTGTCAAGCAGCCCACATCTAATTTCAGCTCTTTGCTTAAAACTTATATAATTTTTCAAAAATTCTTGTCATTTTCAAAATGCAATGATTGAATAATTTTGCTTTAAGTGGCAGAAATGGTTAATTTGGACACACACTTATGAGAAAAGGCAATGGAAGACAGTAATAGGGCAGTCAGTGCCAAGTGAAATAAGACAATTGTGCCAGCAGTTGGAATGCCATATGGAAAAATGCAGCCTGGTTTCATAACCAGGATGGAGAAAAATCTGTTAAGGGTTATTTTTGTTGCATATTCATTACCTGATAAATTGTGTTAATTGCTAAAAGAATGAGGAGTCAACCAAGAATTGATTTATTGTGGCAGGAATGGAACATTTTAAGACTAGCAATACAGTTGCGGGAATCTATCCAGGTGGTAATTCAAGGGTGTTTTTTGTTTGTTTACTTGTTTGTTTGTTTGTTTTCACTTAGAACTGGCAGAGAAAAAAATAAACTTTATTTTGTCCCTATTCAAATATTTTTGTCTTTCCTATAATTTTAAATAGAAATTCCATAAATCTTGAGACACAAAATGTACACTTAATTTTATTTAAATAAATAGAGATAGGATAAAGGCGTATACATTAAATGACCAGTACTTGGGCAATTTTCTGTGCTATATTAGTCTAGAAAGTGCTACATGTTGAGCACCTCCAACCACAAATAATTTTTTTCTTTCTTTTCTTTTTTACTTTTTTTGTTTTTGTTGTTATTGTTGGCTTTGGCATGAAGCAGATGAAAGACTTAAGATTTGAGGTTCAAATAATGTGGACATATTAACCTTAGACTCATATTTTCAACCACCAGCTCTTCAAACTCTTCTATTCTGGTCAAATATAATTCAAAATAATCAGTTATAGCTGTAAACCATAATCTATCCTTCCAGTGATAGTTTTTAGCAGACTATAAGAGGCAAGCTTAGGAGAACAGACACATAAAAACTACTAAGTAGTTTTTTTGTTTTTAACTTGTTTTGGTTTGGGACAAGGATAAATAGAGACGTTTTAATGACAAAACTATGAAAAAGATGTCAAACTAAATGCTAAGTGGAAACAGCATTTTGGATACTCTATAGAAATTAGCGAAGAATTGATCTGGTTTTCTTGGGTCCCTCATGAGTTCCTTTCAAGAAAACGTGTGTTTTCAAGGCAATTCTAGAAGCTTTTTCAAAAATGTTTTCTGAAGTATTTTCATCTCCTAGAACCATTTTATACTCTCAGTAGGTTTTCCTAACTTCATACCAGTCTAGAAATATGATATAGACTCAATTGATGTGCTCCACCAAAATGCATATGTCAAAGCTCTAATGCCTAATGCACCTATATTTTGAAACGAAGCTTTGGAAGGTAATTAGCTCATGTGGGTGAAGGTTTCATAGATGGCATTAGTACCTTTACAAGAAGAGACACAAGAGAGATGATCTGCCTCCCCACCATGTGAGAACATAATAAAGAAAAGAGGCCTTACCAGAAATTGAACTGGTTCCCACCTTGATCATGGGCTTCCCAATCTCCAGATTGTTAGATATACATTTTTGTTGTTTAAGCCATAATCTATGAAATTTTTGTTATAGTAACCCAAACCAAGACAGAAATTGCTATGGAGAAGTGGGATACCGCTGTTAACAAATACCTAAAAATGAGAAAGCAGCTTTGGAATTGGGTCATGGGTGGAGGCTGGAGGAGTTCTGAAGTACATACTAGACAAAGCTGCTATTGCCTTGTGAGGACTGTTGAAAGTGATTCTGATGAGGGCTCCAAAAGCAAAGAGAAGAGCTGTAGAGAAATACTAGAGAATACATAAGTAATCATGAATAGAATATTCCTAACAAATATGGACATTCAATGTCCATAGAAATATAGACCCTAAAGACCATTGGGATGAGCTCTTAGATGGAAATAAGAAAGAAACATGTTATTGGAAACTGAAGCAAAGGTGATCTTTGTTAGAAAGTGGAAAAGAATTTAGCTGAATTGTATTTGTATTGTAGTGATTTGTAGAAGGTAGAATTTGTGAGGGATGAATTAGGATATTTAGTTGAGGAAACTTGTAAGCAAAATGTTGCGGGAGTATTGTGGTTCCTCTTGACGGCTTACAATGAAATACAAAAATAAATGAATTGAAGAAGAAATGTGTGGTCAAACAACCAGCCTTTTGATAAGGAGATTATTATGGGTGTGAACCATGAACCTAATCAGCTACCCCAGCATAAACACTGCCAGTTTGGACTAAAGGAAATGGAAAGAATGGGATAAAATGAAGGAAGTTTGTCAGACTTCATAGATCATGCAGGACGAGACTACAGAGCTATTTGGCTTCAAAAATTTGCTATTCTTCAAGATGGAAGAATAGTTCCAAAAGCAATACATGGGTCATCAGAGCTGCTACTCTCGCCACAGGCCCAATTTGCATGGGCTGGAGGGCATGACTGCCTTTTTCTCAGTTTCAAAGGGAGGGCCTGCTGCCCAACAGAGTCATGTGGGCAGGTACACTGCCTCTGTTTCAACAAGCTAGAGCTGGGCTGACATTGGGACCATCATCCCAGTGAGTCCTAGGGATGGGACAGCTGCCCCAGTGGGTTTGGAAGGCAGAGCATCATTCAAAAAGGAACTATTCTTGATCCTTAAAATCCGATGGTATCTGTCTTTCTAGGTTTTGAATTGACTTAGGACACATGGCCTTTCCCTTCTTTCCAAGGTCTCACTTTTGTAATGGGAATGTCTATCTTATAACCATCTCACCATTGTATTTTAGAAGAACATAACTTGTTTGGTTTCACAGATTAAAAGCTGGAGAGGAATCTTGTCTCGGGATGATTTTTACCTCCAGTCTCACCCATATCTGATTTAGATGACATTTAGGTAAGACTGCAGACTTCAAAGATGAGGGGTGACCCTAGAATGAGTTAACATTTTGGGACTCTTGGGATGGAATAAATTTGTTTTTTATTCAAGAAGAACATGAATTTGAGGGATCCAGGAATGGAATTCTATGGACTAGATGTTTCTAGACTCCTAAAATTTATATGTTGATGCCCTACTCCACAATGTGATTATATTTCGATGTATAGCCTTTGGAAGTTAATTAAGTTATGAGAATGGAGCCCTCATGAATAAGATTAGCACCCTTATAAGTATCCACACAAGATATATTGCTGGTAGGAAAATGTCACAGCCACTTTGGAAAAGTTTGGAAATTCCTCAAAAAGAGGAAATAATAAAGTTATTATATAACCTAGCAACTCCACTCTAGCTATTTCAAGAAAAATAAAAACATATGTCCACACAAAAATGTATAGACAAATCTTATGAAATGTATACACAAATCTTATGAAAACATAATGATAAGTGAAAGAAGCCATTCACAAATCATTTCAATTATATGAAATGTCCAGAGTAGACAAATCTGTAAAAACAGAAAGTAGATCAGTGGTTGCCAGAGTATGGGGGGAGGAAGAAATAGATATTGACTGCTAATAGGTATGAGGCTTCTTTTGTAGATAATGAAATTATTCTAAAATTAGATAGTCGTATTGGTTGCAAAATTCTGTGACACTAACAAAAACCACTGAATTGTGTACTTGAAAAGGGTTAATTTTATGCAATGTGAATTATCTCTCAATAAAGCTGTTACTAAAAATTGAAGGATATAAAAGAATAGGTACAAGATAGATGAGATCTCTCTCTCTCTCTCTCCCCTACCCTACCTCCTCAGAAAACATCAGGAAGAGAGGACCCTTATATTACCAGGAACCAAACCAGCTGGCATCTTGATTTCGGACTTCCCAGCCTCCAGAACTGTGAAAAATGGATTTCTGTGTTTTAAGCCACCCACCTTATGATATTTTTGTTATAGCAATCTGAACTAAGATAAAAAGCCTCTTGGAATTTCAGGATGAATTATATTGACTTAGCATCAAAGACATGAAACCAACTAGTTGTTTTTTTCTGTCAGTGACTTCAGAAATTGATTAAATATCTGCCTTTCAGTTTTCTAATATTGGAAAGAAAAGTGATGATTCATCATAAAGAACCCAATTAAATCTGTAATAGCTGAAACATTTTGCTCAAAAAATCAATTTGACTACAAAATTATTATATACAGACTTTTGTCAGAGGTGTGCCTAATGACTCCATTGTGCCAAACTAAAATAACATGGACATACACCAAAAAGTTGTACAAACCAAGCGATTGTATTATATATTATCCATTAGGGTAATCAGTGTACCCTAAACTTATTCAATAATTTTAATTTCTATCAACTTCTAGAATAAGTTTCTTTCCTCTTATTATTATACATAAGAATGTTGTGAGAATAATAAAATGTTAAATATGGATTTCATTGAAATATATTAAATATTAGAAGAATAATACAAAATGGACATAATAGTACTGTGTTAAAGCATAAAACATCACAGAATATGATTTTATATACTCCTGCTTTAGTCCATTATCACACTGAACTCCTTTGAAACACATTGCCTTTATACTCACATTTCTTCCTTCTAGACTGTAAATCCCATGAGGGCAATGACTACATGTCTGGTGTACTATATTTTCCTATTAAGTACATTGCCTACTACACAGGCTCTTTATGGATATGGATTCATATGTTATATGTATCTAATGCATATATGTATATCAAACTAGCTCATTATTAAGAAACCTAACATTTATAAAACTACCATGTGAACAAAACTCTGTAAGCACTATATTTTAAACCTAATTTCTTATACTCTTTAGAAAATAAGCATATGACATACACATACACTCACACTTCTTTGTCCTATGATAGTACTAGACAAGGTTATAGAGAAGTCTACCGCTTTACTGAGAGTACCTCTTTGCATTATGTCAATGCTCAGAACAAACAGGTTACTAACCATTTTCTTTATTTTAGCATATTATGGGGGTACAAATATTTAGGTTATGTGTGTTGCCTTTCCTCCCCTTCACCCCTGGAGTCAGAGCTCCAAGTGTGTCCATCCTCCAGATGGTGTACATTGCACTCATTATATGTATGTATATGCCCACCCCCACTCCCCCTCCCATCTGCCCAATGCCCAGTAAATGTTATTCCTATATGTCCACTTAGGTCTTGATCAATTAATACAAATTTGCTGGTGAGTACATGTGGTGCTTATTTTTCCATTCTTGGAATACTTAATGTAGTAGAATAGGTTCCAGCTCTATCCAGGAAAATACAAGAGGTGCTATATCACCGTTGTTTCTTATAGCTGAATAGTACTCTGTGATATACATATACCACATTTTATTGATCCACTTATGTATTGATGGGCACTTGGGTTGTTTCCACATCTTTGTGATTGTAAATTTTACTGCTATAAACATTCTGGTGCAAATGTCTTTTTAATAAAATATTTTGTTTTCATTGGGTAAAATCCAGTAGTGGGATTGCTGGATCAAATGGTAGGTCTACTTTTAGCTTGTGTATCAGCAGAATCAACCTTGTTAAAATGTCTATACTGCCCAAAGTAATTTATATATTCAATGCAATCCCCATTAAAGTACTAACATCATTTTTGTCAGATCAAGAAAAGATAATTCTGCACTTTATATAGAACCAGAAAAGACCTGTTAAAGCAACCTTAAGCAAAAAGGAAAAAATGGGAGGCGTCAGTTTACCAGACTTAAAGCTATACTTGAACACTATAGCAACTAAAACAGCATGGTACTGCCACAAGAACACAGGCATAAACCAATGGATCATGACAGAGAACCCAGACATAAAACTATCCTCATATTGCCATATGATCTTTGACAAAACAGACAAAAATATACACTGGGGAATAGAATCCCTATTCAATAAATGGTCCTGGGAAAATTGGATAGCCACATGTAGAAGACTGAAACAGGAGCTGCACCTTTCACATCCACAAAAATTAACTCACAATCAATAACGGACATAAACCTAAGGCATGACGCTATAAAAATTCTAGAAGAAGAGGTCAGAAAACTGCTTACAGATATTCGTCTAGGCAAAGAATTTATGAAGAATACCCCAATGGCAATTGCAACAATAACAAAAAATTAATAAATGATACCTGATTGAATTAAAAAGCTTCTGCACAGCCAAGGAAACAATCAATAGAGTAAATAGAAAACTCAAAGAGTGGGAGAAAATATTTGTATGCTCTATATCCAATAAAGGGCTAATAACCAGAATCTACAAAGAACTCAAGCAAATCAACAAGAAAATATCAAACAATCTCATATAAAGTTGGCAAAATCATGAACAGAAACTTTTCTAAAGAAGATAGACTATAGCTAATAAAGATGAAAAAATGTTCAACATCTTTAATCATAAGAAAAATGCAAATCAAAACAACAATGAGATAATATCACCTAACCCCAGTGAGAATGACTTTTATTAAAATGTCTGAAAACAACAGATGCTGGTGTGGATGCAGAGAGAAAGGAACACTTATACACTGTTGGTGGGACTGTAAACTAGTGAAATTTTCATTTAATGTCATTAAAAAGTATTTTTCAGGGAGTATATTTAGCAGCAGCTAAGACAATCTATCCAAAAATGTAAATTGCATATTTAGCAATAAATCTCGTGATATTACATATGATACTTAACTTTGAGTACTTGATAGCAAGGAAGTTTACCAGTTAAATTAAGAGGAAAGGGGAAGAAGACTTGGTCCATGGTATAATAAAGAGAATACTCATTGTGACAAACAAAAACAATTAATGCTCCCAAAGGAGCATATACTAACCCCGAAAAAAGATTTCAAAATTTATCTTGTTCACAGAATTTTGATTACAGTATATAGGAATAATGAAAGGTATGGTGACTAGAAACTAATTTTATATTAACTTTTGTTATTTACTTATATTAAGATCATACATAGGAATATTGTAAGAATAATAAAATGTTAAATATGACTATTTTTGTCACTATGAATGCTTACTTATTTTGTTGATTATCTTTTCTACCATGTTTTAGAATTTTAGTGTGTAAGCTCATTTAGTGTACTTTTAAACTTTCTCTTTCTACTCACTCCTATCTATTACAGCTTTATGATTGTGCAGAAAACATTTTCAATTTTTTGCTTTTGTTTCATGAGAAATTGTTGTTCCTACTCCATGGTAATACTGAACATAGAGATCAATCTAGCAGATCCAGTTATTCGATTATGGGACAGTTTAGCTCAAGTTCTGCCTGAAGTTCTACTTCCCATAACACCAGACATAATCCAGTTGAAACTTCTTTTCAGAGGTTGATGGCCCCTGCACAAGCCCCTAGTACCTTAAATAAGCTTGACTGAGGTACTCCATGCTATATTGGTATTACTTTTTTTTTTAGCACTTTGAACATTTTCCTTTATTTGTTTTTCCACTTTGCTCACTGTGGGAAGGCAGAGGATGAGGCATCTGTTTGCTCCATCTTTTCTCACTATTTCCATTGCTTTAGCTCATTGTGTCTCACCTATTATAGTACTGCAGTCATTTCCTCTTGAGAAGCCACTCAGAGGTAGAAATGCATAGTTTTAAGGCTGATAGAATGATGCAGAAGGCAAGGTCAAAATGAGCATTTTGGATAGTTAAATGACTAAGGCCAGTGCTAATATAGAAATATAAAAGAAGGGGTAAGTAAAGAGCTTAGTAAGGAGCTTAATTTTGAGCTTCAGGCCCTATAGAAGATTCAGGTGACTCTAGGTCTGACTCAGATATATCTGATAAAGCGTTTCCAGTACTGTCTAATGAAAAGTAAGCTGACCTACAGGTCAACCTATCAGAAAGCTTGCTTATTTGTTGTTGTCGAGTTCTTATCCTTATTCTGGCCATATTTATTTTATTTTAGTATTTTTTTATTTTTGGTTTGTGTGTGTTTTTTTAACCATAAATGGTTTATTTATCATGTGGGCTCTGTTTTCTTTATCAGTAGAAGCTGTTTTTCGTGGTAATACCAGCTTGGTAATTATACAAGATTATGATAAGAATCAACAGGTTATATTTATCAAATAATTTGTAGAGCCCTGCACAAAACTGAAATGCAGAGTGCTATACAAAACAAAGGTGTTATTATTGTAATTAGATGATTTAATCCCACATTTAATTAGACTAAAACTAGGTGATATTTCTAACTATTATTAGATGTTTATAATTAGCATACTTACACAGCATCATTTATAATGATGCTAGAGCATAATGTTAGCTCTTGCTGCATATTACAAGACTTCTAAGGTATTGTGTAACATTGCCAAAATTATTTTATTTTTGTTACAAACTTCCACAGAATTTGTGAGAGCCTGTTTGCTTCTTAAAATCTGGATATCTTGTTTTGTTTCTTACTGCCTAAATATATCCACTTCTACAAAAAGAAAAACCCTTGGCACAAAGATTAATCAGATGGTCAATCAGTTTATAAGAGATTAAAATAACTACAAAATATTAAAGAAAAAAATCCCTTTTTATATTGCTACTTGTAAAAATATCTTATGGTGCTACACTATGTATTTGAAAGAATGTTTTAGAAAATAGAGGCCATGATTAGTGATTAAATTTCCTTAAGTTATCTGTTATAATATTAAGAGATGTTTCCTATGGTATACATTTCCATGGCAGCTCTCCTCTGAAGGTTATTATTGCTAGACATTTGCTTCTCTCTGCATCCCTCCTGTCTCTGAGTTTCCCCCATATACTCAGAATCACATCCCTCACTTCTTCCACTCCCATTTCTCTCTCCCTGCTGACAAAGCCACTTGCAAATGTCTGTCCCTCTGCCCCCTCTGCTTCAGTCTGGCACTATTGCTAACTTTTGATTTCATGGAATGGAGTTCCTTGTTCTCCACCATCAGTTATTAACCTCATATTTCTCTAAGGATAACATCCACATTTCATTCCCCAATCCTATATCAAGCTCTTCCTAAAATAACTGAAAATAAAAGTTATTTTTTCCTCAGAGGCTGCCTGACCCATTTTGTAGATGTCTGGCCTGACTTCATCTTTACACTAGAGTTCAATATGAGTATATTTCCACACACACAAAAAAATCTATGTTATCAATGTTACTGATATTTTATGAAATATTTATTATTGTTTAATCTAGGGAACAATGACCAATGAATAAAGGTGAGGTTCTAAGCTGAATTTATGCCTGGCATGTAGATAATTTCAAAGTGAAGGTGGTATCATCTATAGCCAGTTTAGTACCTATCTTCTTTTTACTACTTTTCAGACTCTGAGTAAAACTTGGACATCGAAAAAAAGCAGTAAAGATTTATACATATGGAGACCCTCAGAAGCACACACTCTGCCAGGCTGAAGTGCAGGCAGGTGATGACAGTGAGTTTATCTTCCTGAAATCATGTTTAGTCCTGTTTAACCTTTTACTTGAATCTTTTTGGCTCCTTTCATTAATAGGCTATTTAAGTCCCTTCTTTTAATGGGTATGTTTGTATATATACATTCTCAGGCAATGGCTTCTAGTATTTCATCAAATCCATATCCTTTCCTTCCAGGATGCCCCGTCGTAGTATATTTCCCAGGCTCCACTGGAGCTGCAGCAATGTGAATCCTGGCCAATGTATTTGAGAAGAGATGGTGATACGTCTACAGTGGAACATAAAAATCTCCCATGCACTCTCACTCTTCCAACTTCACTCTTCCTACAGTTGGGAACTGGAGGTGGCATCTTAAGATTGACTATGCAAATAAGAGTAGGCTAACAGTGAAAACCAATGCTGAAGATGGCAAAATTTCTGCCAATGTAATGTCTGGAAAATTTCTTAAGGACAGCCCCCAGTGACCTGAAAACCTGCACAATTGTTCTATTATGCTACATCACTGAAATTGATGACTATTTGCTACCAAAAGCCAGACTACACACACTAATACAGTGTCTGTGAGCTTCTTTGGAAAGTGATGATTTGCAATCTTAACTACTTTAAGGATTTTCTTTTCTTTACCTCATTAGTGTTTAAGGTTTTGCAATTTTGTGCGGGACTGTGATTGGCTGATTTCTTTCTCCTGTGTAAATGATTGTTTTACCACCAGATAACACAGCTAATTGGTGGGAAGTCCAATTCAAACCAGGAATGCAACAAATGGCCAACAGCTGTTGAATATCTGAAAATTAAGCCTTTTCCCTTGGGGGGAAAAGGCTTAATTTGTATTCAATTATCTAATTAATGGTCACAAATCACCTCTGCCTGAAATGGTTACAATAAGGAGAAACCACTGTATATTAAGACATAAAACATAGTTAATTTCCATTTCATTGGAGTTCTCAATGGTCCCCTGAGATCTGATTAAGCAATTATATGGACCTTAGCAATACTTGCAAGTATTCAACAGCATTTGGGATAGCTTATCACATAGAAGTTAACAATTTATTGTTAGCACTCTATCTTCATTTATTGAATAGTCAGCATACAGGAAATAAGCAACATTTTAAGACTCTTTTTCATAAAATATTCACAAGAAATAAATCAAATTTAAGAACCTGTTGAATGATGGTGGATATAGATATATTTCTAAAAGAGTGGAAATGATTCTGTATGACTCTACAAGAGTGTGTCCATTTTAACAATAAAGAAAGTGGCTTTTAGAAACTTAAATAGCTTCCCCAAGGTAACACAGCTATAAGTGACTAGAGCTTTGATTTGAGTCCAGACCATGTGCTCCAGAATCCAGTGTGCATAATTGCCTACACTTCTATTTATAAACACCTAAGTAAGCTTTGAGATAAAGTTTAGGGTTTTTCCCATATTCATTCAAAATTCTAAATGTGTAGAAGCGAATCTATTAAACCAGCTTTATTTACTTCACAGATACTTTAATACAAAATATTTAAAGAGATTATAGGTGATAAATTTTATCTGAAGCAACTTAAAAATATATTTTTTAATCTTAAGCTTCTGATTAAAATTATATGTAAGTGATGGAACTCTTGAGAATTCTAGAATATTTGTTTTTAAAAAAATTAGCCTATGTAAATCTAACCATATTGCTAGATATTCACAAAAAATATGTCTAGTATCCTGAGTAACCCCACTGTTATATCTAATCATTTTATATAAAACTATAAAGTATACTTTAGTCTCTGTATATTCTTTTATTCTATTTCCTATCAGTTTTCTTATCCTCTGTGGCGACCCCTATCTAAGGGACCTGGCTCCCCGGGGAGAAGTAGCTGATCTCATGGGCCTGCCTCAACTCTCCCCCACAAGCCTGTATGGAATAAAACAGGCAGAAAGAAAAAAAAAGTTTTATATTTTGATACTTTAATATATTCTTGCCTCGTATGCATATTTCTACCCTCTCAAGTTAGTTTTCGCCTCAACTTCATTTGGATATAGACAATGTAATGGGGGAAAAAAATCATAATATTGTTCTTCTACTCACTAAATTTAACATTCTCTTAGCTTCATGGAAATAAGAGTAAAAAAAGAAAAGCATGGACAGTTTACATTATACAGCATTAATTATGTCACAAATTGATGGTATTTTTACACATTGCCTCAACTAATAAATTCATTGGCCCTCATTTTGACTAGACCACTATTAATCGATGAAATTTTGAGTCCCAGTTTTTTTTCTTTAATCCTTCTTTCAAACTGATGTCAAATGCATTTTATAAAACTCATCATTTATGATCTAGTATTCCATATTAATAGCTATCATTCTTAGAAAATAAAGTCGTCCATGTCCAATACATTTGAAGAATATTAAATCAGTTCAACTTCTGAGATTTAGAATTTTTAATTCTTTAGCATTCGTCATTAATTTTCAATGGCGATATATAATATGCAGTATTTCCCTAACATATGTGACCACAGTACCCTTTCCTTTAGAATCATGGAAAACTAGCACAATCGAATTATACATGATGAGAAAGTTTGGCAGCCTGGCACGGTAAACTCCTGGGTATCTGACCTTTTTTTTGTTGGCTCTCCAAGTTTAACCACATCTGATTTGTTTTGTTTTATTTGTTTCTTCCTTATTTGCTTTAAACATAGCCCACAAGATTGTAGAAACTTCACTTAGCCCATGGTGTTTATAGTCTTTTAATTTTCTTGTAGTTTTTATGTTCCTTCTGCATAATGTAATTTCCTCTCATTCTGTACAATACTCATTGAAAATATGGACTAATGTTTTATCTAGCTTTTATTCCCAGTGTCTGGCATAAATTTCACATGTAATAAATATTTATTGAATTAAAAAGTAAATATATGCATGGCTGCTAATACAAACTATAGATGGATGGTAGTTGACCTGGATTATCTCTATTTTTGCAATTCTGGTTTTCTTTTGAATGAATAACCAGACTTTACATGATTTCACATTATGAAAATAATCTCAAAATTATTAAGGAGTACAAAATTGCAAGGGTTAACATGACAACAGGTAATAGTCACTGTGTAGTTACAATGATAGGAGCTGTAACATCTTAGGTAAGTTTATCATAACCTAATTTTTTATTTTTCAAATAAGTTCTGTTCTTCAAGTTTGACTCACATTATAGATTCAAGATGATTTGGTTGTATAGATAAAGATGATATATAGATATGATATAGATAGATAGATAGATGATTTGGTTATTATAGATAAAGATGATTCTCATCTTTTAGTCTTTCTGAGGAGAACTAAGCTACAAGTGTTACTTTATACCATTTTAAAACGTGTTTTGCTGCAAAGACTTAATGTCACAACCTGCAATATCTGGTACTCTGGCCTTTCCCATATAGTTATCTCATAGCTGCTACATTTCCAAACATTATTCTGTCTTTAAGGCAGGAAGAAAAACAGGATCCCTGGGCATCTACACCGCATTTTTCAAGAAAGTAAATGTTTTGTCAGAAGCCAGATGTTTTCTCAGTTCCCAAAAGTGGGCTTCTGTTTAGTCACATTGGACTTACCTGTATCATATGTCCAACCTTAGCTATAATTGAAGCCAGGGAAGTATGGGACAGAATTTTCCTATTTTACTTCAATTACCATCCATCTCTCAGGACCAACCATATTGCAACAGCAGAGTTGTATTAATAAGATGGAAGGGGAGCTGCTTTCTTTCAAGCTTTGAAAACATTTATTTTTCTTTACCAAATCCAATACAGTATTATTTAATAAGAAAACAAAACCTATAACTTATTTTTGCAACATAAAAAGTTATTCTGCTGAATAATGATAAAAGTACATGCTTGGAATAAAAAAAATAGTCATTTCTGTGACATGAGGACTCTTTTAAATTCTCACTATTAAAAAATACATTTCCTTATAGTAAATATTAAAAGTATGTGTTATAAAAATCCTTAGTCTTTGGAATGGGATAATATTTTTTCTAACAGTTCTAAGCACTTTATGACAAAGAATTTATTAACAATTATTTATTTGAAGGTCTTTAAAGGAGAACATTTCTAAAGAGGAAGAAAGCAGTTTTAATAAGGGGAAAGATAGAGAAATCAAGATTAACACACTGACTAGATCAGGGGGCCAGGGAGCCTGCAGCCTTAAGGCCACATGTGGCCTTTTAGGTCCCTAAATGTGGCCTTTTGAGTGAATCCAAATTTGACAGAACCCTTTAATTTTTATTAATACATTTTTGTTTGTGCTTTATATTTTTATTTTATTTTTAAAATGAAGGTATTTAAATATATAAAATAACAAAGAATAAAATAAGTGTCAATGAAACAATCCTTCCAGAATGACTGGCACAATCAGAACATTAGTAAGTCATAAGGGCTACACTGACAGCTGCCACACTAATGATTTAATTCTAACTTCCCCTGCCTGACCGGTGCAAATACCACAAAAGGCTGGTTGGTGAGAGTTTATGAGAGCCAAGTATGCCAGTCTGTTGTCGGCTTTAGACAATGGTGCACTGTATTTTGTTTGAAGTAGAATTTGTGAATAGTTGCACAGCTTGACAGTATTTTTTAATTCTGTCTGCTTAATGGCCCACCATGTCAAAGAAGACCAAGAGAATACCAAAGGGGGGAAAAAAAAACAAAAACAGATTTTTAAATGAGGACTGGGAATTGCAATATTATCTTGTTTCTGCTAAAGATAAGATGATTTGCTTGCTTTCTGATACTGCAATATCAACATTAAAGAAATTCAATGCTCTTCAGCATTATAAAACTCATAAGGACAAAAAATATTTTAAATTAAAAAGAGAGGCATGAAAGGCAATATTGCAGAAATCAAAAGATGAAAAGCAAAAGCAAAGACAATTCTTTCAAGCAGCAATAAAACCTGGAAACAATGCTACTGAAACAACTTATAAAGTAGCTTACATACTTGGGAAAAAGAGAAGCCATTCAGTGTTGTAGAAATCATGAAAGAGTGCATTATTGCAGTTGCATGATGCTTAGACACTGATAACATTTCAAAGTACAAACAACTGCCCCTTTCAAGTAGAACCATAACTGATCGTCAGTGTGATTAGCCTTCAACTTAACAGAAAAACTTCTTGCAATACTTCAAAAGGAAAAGATATATTCTTCAATCACTTTAGATGAATCAACTGATATTACCAACTTGGTGCAGGTTTTATACTTCATTCAGGTCATAACAGATTTTCTTTGCTATGAAGAGTTACTCTCTTTGGACACTTTTGTGAACAGAACACCGGGAATGGATATCTTCAACAATTTTCAATATAAATGTCATGAATTTGTGCTGACTTTGGTAAATTTAGTGAGTGTATGTACAGGCAATGCACCTTCCATGATAGGAAAATATGAAGGGTTTATTGCACAGATAAAAAAAAATCTGTTAATACAGAGCCAAAATGCTCTTTTTTTTTTTTTTTTTTTTGAGACAGAGTCTCACTTTATTGCCTGGGCTAGAGTGCCATGGCGTCAGCCTAGCTCACAGCAACCTCAAACTCCTGGGCTCAAGCAATCCTTCTGCCTTAGCCTCCTGAGTAGCTGGGACTACAGGCATGTGCCATTATGCCTGGCTAAATTTTTACATATATTTTTAATTGGCCAATTAATTTATTTCTATTTTTAGTAGAGATGGGGTCTTGCTCTTGCTCTCAGGCTGGTTTCTAACTCCTGACCTTGGGTTACCCATCAGCCTTGGCCTCCCAGATTGCTAGTCTGATGTTTTTTCATTGTATCTTGCCTCAGCAAAATCTCTGTGCTACAGCTACTATTTTAAGTGACATTTTGCAACAAGTTATAAGGAACATTAACTGTATTCCTGAAAATACAACACAAAATCGTCAGTTTTGTAACATGCTAAAGTTGAGCTATGAGGTACTCAGTGTGGATTTGCTTTATTGTTCTAAAGTGCATTGGCTATTGCAGGGACAGGTGTTAGCCTAAATTTTATCTCTATGAGAACAGATAGTTAAATTTTATGAAAAACAGAATCAGTAATGTGAATTATTGAAAGAAGATGTCTATAGGAATGCAGCATTTCTGTGTGATATCATGTCAAATCAAAATCACTTGAATATTTATCTGCAAGGTAAAACTAAGTCTACATATGATATGTGGCAGAAAAATCTAAGCATTTTGAAAAAAGCTTCCTTTTTTCAAAGCACTTCTTCAAAAGAAAATTTCAGATGAATATTTTCCCCAGTTGGCGAAAGTCATTGATGAACAGGATGTTATATGCAGATCATTTAAAGAATAACACAGCTGTTATAGACCTATTTATTGGATAATACAATGAAAGTTTCACTGACTTTGAGAATCACGCCATCACACTCAAATTAGCATTTCAGCCTCACCTAGTTGATATCGCCAAGGCACCCAAAGAACTACATATGGAATTGATTGAGCTCTCAGTAGATGACATTTTAATGTCCTTGATGCTAAGAAAGATCCAATTTTGAAATACAGAAAAAATGCAGTAAAATACACATGCCTTTGGCAACATGCCATAAAAATGATTCTTGCTTTTCAAGCAGTTATTGCTGGGAGTCTACATTATCCTACCTACCCAAATCAAGACATCCTTATGGTCACAGGTGACTGACACCCATCTAGAGGACCAACTGAAACCGTGGACCTCTATGCTGCAACCAAATATTCAAATGCTTTCTAATAGAAAGCAGACACAGAAAGGTCATTTAAAGGTTAATTTTCAAATTAACAAATAGTTTTCAGTTTTTTGAAATTATTAACTACATAGTAGTTAGAGCTTTTAAAAATAATGTACATTTTTAAAGTATATCTAATGGAAGTTTCTTGAATGCAACCTTATTTGATTACAGCTAAATTAATGTGGCCTTCCAACATGAAAAAGCTCCCCCCTCCTGGACTAGATTGTTTGCTGCAGAGAAGGTACCATCCATCTCTGGGCTGCAATGACGAGTGAAGTGAAAAGAGACACCAAATTTGAGAAAAGAGAAAAGACTGCTTCACAAATTTAACATTTTCTTAAAGAAGCAACTGTGTAATTTTCCAAGTACATGAAAGGTCTGTTATTTAAAAAAAAATACTATATTAATTTGGAAAATTATAGCATTATTAATAAGTAGAATATAGTCATTCAGGTACATTCATTTTATATGTATTTATATATATATATATTTCAATAGATAGATTTAGGTCGAATTCCATTAAATGTATATGTTGTATCGTGGTGATGTCTGGTCTTTTAATGTACCCATCACCTCAGTTCCCATCCTCCCCCTTTTAAGTCTCCAGTGTCTAATGTGTGTCCTTGCATAGCCGTAACTTAGCTCCCACTTATAAGTGAGAACATGTGGATTTGTTTTTCTGTTCTTGAGTTACTTCACTTAGGATAATGGCTTCCAGTTCCATCCAACACTTCTGCAAAAGACATTATTTCATTCTTTCTTATGGTTGAGTAGTACTCCATGGTGTGTGGGTGTGTGTATATATATATATATATACACACACATATATATATGTATATATATATGAATAGCTACTCCTGCTTGCTTTTCATCTCCACCGGTGTGGAATATTTTTTCTACTTTTTTACCTTGAGTGTATATAAAATCTTTATAAGTGGGTCTCCTGAAGTCAGCAGATACTTATATTGACCTTTTATTTTGCTTATAACTCATGTGAGTATTTTTTTTTAGGGCTGGAACAACATTTCTTTAGCATTTGCTTGTCTGGGAAAGACTTTATTTATCCTTTATTTATGAAACTTAGTTTTGTAAGATGAAAAATTCTTGGCTGAGAGTTATTCTCTTTAAGAAAGCTAAAAATAGGACCTCATTCCCTTCTGGCTTGTAAAGTTTTTGCTGAGAAGTCTCCGTTAGACTGGTGGGATTTTATTCATAAGTTATCTGATGCTTTTGTCTCGCTACTCTTGGGAATTCTTTTTTTCCTTCATGTTGACTGTAGATAAGCTGATGACTCTCCCAGTAGTTCTTTGAGCTTTAGTATCTGGATGTGTATATCCCTAGTAAGACCAGGGAAGTCTTCCTCAATTGCTCCCCCACATACGTTTTCTAAACTTTTTGCTTTTCCTTTTTCTCCCTCAAGATTATCTATGATGCTTATGTTAGCATGTTTTACATAATACTATATTTCTTGGATACTTTGTTTATTTTTTCAAGTTTTCTTTTTTCTTTATTTTTGCTGACTGGGTTAATTTGAAAACCCTTTTTTCAAGCTCTGAAATTCTTTCTTCTGTTTGGTCTACTCTATTGTTAAAACGTTCCATTGTATTTTGTAATTCTCTAAATGAGTCTTTCATTTCCAGAAGTTCAGTTCTTTTTTTTTTTTTTTTTTTAAAGCAATGGTTGGCCATGTGTTTGAAATTGTCTATACAGAAGAAATATGTAAGATTAGAAACAAGAACACAAAACCTTATTCCCTCAAAACTGAAAAAATATTGTGAAAGGCAAAAGTATACTGGCAACACTCAAACTAAATGAGTAGCACATACTATAAATTGTCTCTGGCAGAAAGAAAGTTAAGAAAGGGCACAAAGAGTGAATGCCCAATAATATTTATATATATTACAGAAGATGAAGAGGAAAAAAAAATGAAGAATGAACAAGACAAGTATCTCCAAGACTGTGATTAAGGAAAGAGGAGCTGAACAGAAGTTCCCAAGTTGTTTTAATATCTATAGAAAATAGATATCCCTAAAAGTGATTATACCCCATTAGTGTCATCACCCTCCCCAGATTGTCTGTCAGAAACTGGGGCCTGATGACTCAGCCTGGGTTTGGGAAAAAACCTCATAGAATTGAAAGTAAATTCCCAGAGGAATATCACATGCTCCTGACTATGAAGGATAAACTGCAGAATTATTCTGCAAAATTATGAAGTAGAGAGAACAATGAAGCCCTCCAATTATGAATTTCTATATTTCAACATCTCCTGGGCATTAATCAAGCAGATACAAAACAAAGCATCAATGACCAGGCTTTAAACTGTAGTTTTAAAGGTAAGATAGGGACAAGACTGCCATCAAGAGAGAATGGAGTCAAAGAAAATATATAGATGTGTGTCTGGGCAAAAATGTTAACCTATTAGAACAACCTATGTCAGAGATACCTCAGATGAAATGACATGGTAGTGATGTAAAGATACTAGAGAACAAAAGAAATAAAAAAACAAAAAGGGAAAATACAGACCAGCGGATGAAGAAAACTTTCTGAGAAAAATAATTATACCTCAGAAAACACAGGAAATTTTGCTAAATGAATGTTTCTCCTCAGAAAGGTTACAAATAGGAAAATAACTCTGTGAACTGAGAGTTTAAGGTAAAACTAGAAACATTTGTGAATAAAAGGCATAATGAAAAGAAGACATACATTTAGAGCAAAACAATCCTCTCACACAATTAACAAATGCATTAGGACAATGGGGAACAAAATGCACAGATGGAAACCATAAGTATAATTAAAATAACAACTACTCATTTCATTTTTCAGTTTAAGGATGTTTTTATCTAAAGATATAAATCCATTTCTATTTATTTTGTATTTTATTGAAGCTTAAGAATTCTGGGATTTTCTTTTTTGGGGAAGTCTCTGAAAATTGATTGCCTTGCTATCCACTCATTTTGCTATCTTTGGCATTTCTCTCAATAAATATGCTTTGGCTTAAGATGTTTTGAGAGGATAACAAGCATGCACACATACACATTTGATACAGGGAATTTTCCTATTTTTATCAAGAAATGAAAATTTTGCTTTGTTTTTGGTAGAGTTATCTATATCTTTTTTAGGACCTGCTAATTTGACTTGGCAACTTAAAAATACGCTCACATGTTTTATAAATGTAGTGCACACTTCTGCCTAAACTTTACTTTTGCTATTATTAGTCAGTATGCTAAAAAATTAGCTTTGAAATTTAGGTTTCTGGATTACATGTAGTATTTTCAGATAGATCAATTCATACGATATATGAATGTTACTAATTAATTGGCATATCTTGCAATCAAGGAAGCATACTTTCATATAAATCCAGAAGAATACATCTGATGCATCTGAGCACACAACCATTAAAACTAAAAAGTTACTGAATTCAACAAAACTGTATGAATTTTATGACCCATGTTTACAAATTCCACTGTTCTACCAACTGTGCTGCTCTCAATGTAAAAGCTAGACAAAAAAGGATAGGAAATGCATAAACATTGCAACAGATAGAAAAAGAAGGAGAATATATACTAAAATTCTAAATAAAATCATGGGCCGGGCGCGGTGGCTCACGCCTGTAATCCTAGCTCTCTGGGAGGCCGAGGCGGGCGGATTGCTCGAGGTCAGGAGTTCGAAACCAGCCTGAGCAAGAGCGAGACCCCGTCTCTACTATAAATAGAAAGAAATTAATTGGCCAACTAATATATATAGAAAAAATTAGCCGGGCATGGTGGCGCATGCCTGTAGTCCCAGCCACTTGGGAGGCTGAGGCAGGAGGATTGCTTGAGCCCAGGAGTTTGAGGTTGCTGTGAGCTAGGCTGACGCCACGGCACTCATTCTAGCCTGAGCAACAAGCGAGACTCTGTCTCAAAAAAAAAAAAAAAAAAAAAAAAAAAAAAAAAAAAACTCTAAATAAAATCAAATTTATAATGATTGGGAAAAGAAGGAGGAGAAAGATAAACAGAACAAGAAATGTTTTAGGAACTTCTGTTTTAGACCTGTCTTGGCTGTGTGTGATTTTTTTTTTTTTTTATTGTCTAGCCATGAAAATTAAGTCCCATGTTTAAATGTAAGCACATTTTTTTCACCCTAAATAAACTAAGTTGCCAAAATTTTGAAGTTTACAAATTGTAGAGTTTTAAACTACTCTTCCTAGCATAATATTCAAATTCCTGGCAAAATTTTTGAAATTAGGAAATTGTAAAATTTACATTCAGGGAAGAAGTCTCCCATTTTGTGACCAACAAATTTTTAGAGGGGCATCTATAATAGGAGTTGGAAGAAAATTTTATTATCATTATGTCCTGTAAGTAATTAATGACAGCAATCTCTGCTGAAAGAGGCAGTAAAGATGAAGTTTTGTGAAGAATAGATGATAAATTATGAATTTATAGTTATTGACTTGTTTTTAATTTCACCTAAATAAGTAATAGCAAACTTAAAAGAAAGAGGAATTTTTATAGTATTTCAACTTCTACACCATGTGGTTTACTATTTGTAGTACAAGCAAAATTTTAGGGAAATGCACATAACAGGTTGATTATATATATATATGTTGCAAAAACAACCAACCAGCCCAAAATTTCAACATAGTGATTGACATAGAATATGAATAAGAAGTCAACTTACATCCATATTAAGACTCTCTTAAAACAATGTAAGGTCAAGCACCCCTTGCATAATATAAAAGCATATAGTTTACTTTCTAATATATTATGCTTCATTAATTATGACTTGACTACACTCCAGAGGGAAAAAGTGAAAATGCCAAATATGAAACATTCTTGAATGTAATAGAGCATATTTTGGTAAAAGAAAGAAATAAGTTGCCACATTTTTAGTGACTTTTAATTTTCTGCTTTCATTCTCTTCATATGTATGGAATACTTCTACCTCCTTTTACTTTTCTATTTTCAGTCAATTTTCCATGAAACACTTTCCGATGCTTTACGTTCCCAGAGCTCATTCGGTGTTACTTTTTCATAACTTTTTTTTTTGAGAAATTAAAGATTTCTTTTCATTCTGGAGATGAACTCAAACACTGAAAAAATATATATTATTGACTTAGAACAAATAATGCTAAGCCAACTCTATACTTCAGTCAAGAGAAAAACATACATCACATTATTACATAAAACACTTTTCAGCTTTCAGGGTTGAAAGCTTTCCCTATAATCTTCAACCACCTGCTTGAGTCTATTTTAGATAATCTCAAACAGTTATGCATCCTAGCAAATTCAGAAATTTGTCTTCCAGACAGGGCCCTAACCATAGCGGACAGACAAAAATAGACAAGATGACAAGAATGGGTAGATTCAGAGTAACTTCCAAAGTCATATAAATAGAGCAAATATCACAGAATTTCCAGCAGTAATCAATGAAAGGGACTCTTCAGTTGTAGACTATAAAGCCTGAAATGTAATAAGTTGCCAAAATAAATATTGATTAAATGAATGAATAACTGAATAAGTCCCTGAATAGTTGCTTTACTGAAAAAATAATCAGGGACAAGGGTGTGAATTAGTAGGTAGACTAATTTAAAAGCAACTCTCAGTATTTAACTCTTAGATATTCCCATAGCTTATTTTAATAGTAATTATAAGGTTATAGCAATATTTAGCAATAGCTACAAACAGAGAAATGCATCATTTCTGGGAAAAAAATATGTTTTTAAATCCTTTCAAGTGCTCTTTTCAGTCCTTTTCAAGCCATTGATTCAATAACAAAAAAAAAAAAAGCAGAAGAAACTGTATTTCTAGGCAGTCACTCAGCTATACCTTCTTGATCACCATGCTTTTCCTAGCTTTAATCTGATATTATGAGTGACCTTAATAAGGATGAGAGTTTCCTTTAAGCCCAAATGCATTATTTTTGTAAATATTATCTCTCGATGCCTGGTTCCATGTAGAATATCTTAAGAAAAATTTTATTGACTTTTTCAGTAAGTACAGAATCAACATTCTCAATGTCCTTAACAAATAACAAGTAAGGCTCCTACAGTGATGAAATTGCTTTGACAAAGAGATGAGTTGGGTGTGAATACATATGCAGAGACTCTGGAATTAAAACTTACTTAACTGAGAGAGGACTAGTCCTCACGTCTTGATGTTCTCTATATGAAGTATAAAAGTAGGTAAATAATATTGGATTTACCCCATTATAAATAAAAAAAAAGGTCTATGTTTGATTTGTTGACTCAGTGAGAAAACAGTAGAATTATATTAGAATATGAATTGACTGCTGTATTTTGGAGCGTAAACACAACCTGGAACAAAAGGTACTATCTTGAGTTTATTATTACCTGACAAATAGAGATTCATTTGACAGATTCTAATCAGAATGGTCATCTCCTCCTGGCACTGCTGCTGAAGCTAGAAGATGACATTTTATTAAATTCATATGCTGGTGAATTGTCAGCAGTTATTTTGCTTGTATGTTCTGCAGCTTTCAGCTTTATTGATCATGAAATTTTAATATAATGCTTGGAAACGTATGCCTGCATTTCAAAAGCAGCCTCAGATTGATTTAGGCCTAAGCTGCCCCCAAGAGAATAGTCTACACCATTTTGTTTATACTTTTTCTTTCCTTTCCTCTCTCCATTTTCCTCTCTTTTAATCCTCCTCCTTTTTTCTCCTCAAAACAAAGTATGCTCATGAATGAAAGAAAGACTCCAAATCTGGTTTGGCTTAATTTGTAATACCCAAGCTGCTCTGGATACTAATATTTGAAAAAGAAAATTGTATAATTGAGCCTTTTATGATAACTTATTAGCATTTGCCTATATTTAAACATTAGTACAATATACTACTTTTCCTGAGTTATAGAGAACTTTGTAAAGCTAGTTATGATCAAATTTCTTATAATTTAACTCACAGAAATAATAAAAATGTTCTATTAGCTCATATAAATAACTTCATAATTAACGCTTATTTTATTAAGCGTTAATAATTAACGCTTATTTTTTATGACAGAAATGGCTTTTGATCAATTTTAATTTTTATGATTTAGATTTTTAGTGGCCTTTTGAATGGTACCTTTTCTTTTAGCACTCTGAAGTTATTTTTCTTTTTTCCCTTCCTCTCTATCCATATCGATGCTAGCAGAAGAGGACCATGGCTTGTCTTTACTTGTATTGGTCTTATAATAAGATTGAAAGTCTGTTCAGTACATTGTTTTTCCCCCCAACAACTTGATTACTGCAATTCCTGTTAGCTGGCCACTTTTCAACTACTATATCAAATTGCAATACGTACAAAGCCGAGCTTCAAGACTGCTGGTCTGCAACCAGACAGTGGAGGAAGCAGAATCAGCTTAATTCCTTTCCTTTAGTCTGTTGCAGCAGGGGTAATCTCATTTACTTTAAAACAATTTCCATATTTTTATAATAAAAAGTTTTAAAGACCACCTCATAGTAGCATTAAAGTAATCTGCAAAACTCATAGACACACACAATTTGACCTTTCTATTAGTTAAGGAAGAAATTAAAAGAGTAACGTGTCTTGGAGAAAATTGAGTTCTATTCCAAAAGAAATTTCAGAGTCTGGTTTTGAAATATTAGCCTCAGAATAATAGAAAGATAATATAAAATTTATTTATATACATCTATTGCATGGACATATAATTTTAAAAGAATATTTTTGAAAATAAAGTATGTTGTATGTTACAATAAAATAACAGTAAAATTAATGAAGATATATATTTTAAAATATTTTGCTTAATATTCAAAGTGGTGAATACTTCTGCCATATACAGAAAACTTATTTTAATCTTCAAGGAAAATATAAATTTGCTATTGGATAACTAGGAAAAGAAAAACAATCAGGTGATACTGTAATTTATAAAGAAAGATATATCTCTGTCTCAGCAAAATATAAAAAGTTGGAAACTTTTAGATATATTTCTGTACCTGTAAAATGAACATCTTTAAAATACATAAAACATAGTAATTACTAGGTAGTAGCAACATTCATAAAGATCAAGATCCGTAAACCCTAGCCTGCAATTCTGAAATCCAGAAAGAGGTAGAAACCAAAGTTTTAATTCTTTCATTAATTTATATTTATTAATTTGGTAACTCATATGACAGACAAATTGATCTAACCTAAACTCATTTTTCAGTAAAGCCTGACCTCAACTGATTATGGCTTATTGATTGGTATTCATTTATCCCAACTTGGTAGAAGGCTATTTATTAGTACTTATTTACTCTTCTTACTAGGAATGCTCATAAGTTTTGCTACAAAAATATTAACTTGTTTTATTACTTTTGTTCCAGAATTCACTGTAGTATTACATAACTTACACTATTTGTACCATATTACCTTTCTGAACATAAACAGTCCTCAGTTTTGAAACACATCAAGTTCTAAGGGTTTTAGATAAAGAATTGTGGATTTGTGCAGTGCTAGTGGAATTTTACATTGATATATATTTTGGTTTTCATCATTCAATCACCTATTCAACAAATATATTTTATACTAACTGTGTTTTACGAAATGATCTAAGCACTGGAAAAACAAACTGCTCTTAAATAGCTTACAGGATAGAGAGTAATAGACATGTGAACAGGAATGCATTAATTATGGCAATTGCTAGGCAGAGAGAAACAATGTGAGGCTTAGGAAGCCCTTAACCTAGTGTGTGGATCAAGGGATGAGGAGGAGGCCCTGTGCAAGTAGGGAAATCCTGCCGGAAAAAGCTGAAATCCAGACTGGGTCTCATGTGCTAATTGGATTTGGTGAAAGCAAACATGAAGTGTGGAGAGTCAGTAAAGGATAATCCAGCAGGGCTTGATCTGGGATCTCCTACGTATTTGAGTCTGATTGGAAAATGGCAAGGCAAAACCGAGGGTAGGAATGGCTGATCTATTCAAAAGATTCAAGAAAGCTAATGTAGAATTTTATATAAGAACTGACATAATCACAATTGTTGCAGTGATATTGGATTCTTTTTCATTAAATAATTGATTGGAAGGGAATAAAACCAATAGGTTGCAGGAGATTGGTTGGTAGATTTTTGCAGTGATATACATAAGAAAAAAATGAAGGCCTTATCTAAGATAGTGGTCTGTGAAATTATACTTTCTTAAAGAATTTTCAAATACATATACTTTTTGCAGGTGTTTAAGATGATTAACAGCCATTGCTGGTCTAAATCTGCAACTCTATTTAATATATATCTATGACAACAAAGAAAAAGAAGGCCCAAAATGATCATAGGCTAGTAATTAAAAAACACTGCTTTTTAAATTATTTTTTGCTAAAAAAGCATGATAAAAATAGCATTTAGTTTTTATGATCTTTTTCTCTATCCTCCATTATTTTCTCTTTATGAATAGGTCAGACACGATAGCATAAAATGGTCTTCTTCAATGTTGTTATATAAGGTTTGAGGCTACAAAATATGAGCTCTATGGGAATTTTGTCTGTTTTGTTCAAGTAAAACTCCTAGATTAGTTCCTCTTACAGAATACATGCTCAAATATATTTTTTGAATGCATAAATGAATAAAGACTAAAAGTAAAGAATAGAGGAAGGAAGAATTGCTTCATTTTATACAAGTGTGATTCCAATTATGTATTCTAGACTTTAATCCAAATCCAAATGATAAATAACTTTAAGAATTTATCTGTACTTTGTTCTTCTTCCCCCACTCTACTATTACAGTATAACACTTAGTCATCTATATTATATATAAAGATACATTACTGAATTACCACTTCTTCCAGTCTGTTGAATGCATACGGTTTGCTTAGCTTAAAAATTAACAGGATAAGATCTATCATGTTACTTTTCTTTCTGGGACTCTTTCTGATGCTAGCTGTGGTGAAACATGAAACAACTCAAATCCAAAATCCTTGTTCCATCATTTATTTAATGTGGCATTGAATGAAACCCAAAGAACACATTCCTCCTTTCATTCTAGACAGTCATTATGCATGCAAAATAGTGGTACCTCTCTCAAGAAAGAGAAACCCACAATTTTATCTCCATCCTTTTCTTATATCATTCTACCTTAGCTTATTTTAAAGTACTTATTAATAAAATAATAGCCATGATGAAATGAGTGCTGTGTGTTAGGCATGGTACATACATTATTTCATGTATTCCTTAAAAATAGCTATAAGGGAATGTTACAGACGTCATTTTATAGGCCAGGAAATGAAGCTTAGTGAGTGAAATAAATCATTTAGATCTCCACTTTAGTAAATGGCAGAACTAAAATTCCAGGATTGGGCTGACTCGAATGTCGTCCTTTTACTACTTAAGAACATTATGTGCTATTTTCATAAAATTCCCCTGAGATGCACTGTATGGTCTAAATTTACATTGCACTTATAGAATGGCATATATGTTTTTCATATATTACACATTATATAAAGTATCTTATGTAAATAATCCAGTGACAATTTAAATAATTTTTACCATTCCTATAAAAACTTGAAACATATTGTATGAAAAAAATCATCAAGTTTGAGATATAAAATCATTAAGAAATAGTAAGTTTTAGTGATTTACTGGCAGGTAGTAAGAACACAAAAAATACAGGTTATAAAACATAGATACTAAGTATTTTTCAAACATTTTGTGAATGATAAAGTAAGCACATAATTATAAGTATTACTATAGGCAAATTATATTGTGCAGGATTTACACTAATTAATCATTTTGAATATTTATTTTAACCTCAAATATTTTAGCTTAAGTTTAGATTTTTCTCTTTCTGGATAATACTTATTGAGATATTCAATGAGATTGGCCCCCACTTCCTGATAATATCTAATCCAAAGCAAAGCTTTGGTTCCTTAAAATACCCCCAAAATCCCCTAACACAGGCTCAAATCCTATAGTTTCCTACTGAGATACACCACAATTCACCATGGTGTACATCTTCCCTCACTGCAATTAGTTCAAGCCCAACATCAAGTACATATGTGTTCCCAGTGGGCTTTGGTCATTGATATTTGCAAGAATTCAAAGAAATATATTTGCTATCAACTTGATAGTAAAGAACTAGTTTGACAGTTCTAGTTTGTTGGGTTTTGACTCACAATAATTTGTTTGGTCCTATGAACATTCACTCTTTCTATTACAATGACCCTAGGTAGTAATTCGTTTCTTCCTCTTCCTCCTATTCTTCCCCTCCTTCTTCCTCTGCTGCTGCTGCTTTTTGTTAGAAATGGCAATAAAGGTTGCATGTTAACTCTAGTTATTATTTCATAAAGTATGTATTTTTTAATTAAAATCCAATATTTTATAACAAGGTATTGTATTAATCCGAAGCCTATCTAAGCTATTCAATGGTCAACTGTTCACGTTATGATTTCTGCAAATATTTTGAAAAAAAAAATGAGGCAGCTGAAGATAAAAGCCAGAAGCAAGGAATGCAGTGCTCATTGGGATTAATGATGTCCTCAAGAGTTCCACAAAATGATTTCAAAACCCCAAGAGTGAAAGGTCAGTGAATCGAGTAGTGCCACATAAACTGTTATGGCCATGCTCCCAGACCCTGTGTGACCTGAGGTCATCCTAAGATTTGTGATAAATCACACAGATTAATTTGACACAATACCCACCCACTATCTTATAATCTATATATCTTTTTATGCCCAGAGATACATTTATTGGGGGGAAAAAACATGATGAGGAAAAGTATGCAAAGCAAAATGAAAATATTTTTTTCAAAAGTGATCGTTATTTTTGTGATCTCTCAAATTTCAGAATAAGAATAGGAAACATTTATCTAGGATACAATTTATAGCAAAATTCACTTGACTAAAAGCTATTTACAAGAAGGGGCTTACTGCAAAATTTTGGCACCTCTTAAAATAATGAGAGACACTATGTATTTCTTGGCCAGTAACTATATTTGGAGAGTGTGTTAATTTTCTTTGATTCTTCTTGTAACTCCTGCTTCACATACATCTCAGATCAAAATCTAGTCATATTTTTTACCAACAGTTGATATAGAAAAAAAAGCATACAATGTTTGTATGCCTTCAGAGTTCTTTTATATTCATACATTGAAAGTTTAATTTCAATATTTGTTTAGCTAAATGTAATTAGGTGTTAAAGAACTATGCCAACTCTAAATTATTCTAATTATTAACTATTTTAAATGTATAATAAAACCAAGGCTTCCTTTATTCTTTCTTCATTATTAACTCTAGGTAATAAATTGTTGACTACTAAACCCACTTTTAATTATTTACAGTGAATTATAAAATTTATCAATAACTAATTCCTCTTATTTCCCATCCTGTTGTCAATCTTTCAAAGGATATTAATTTTTTTTATAAGGTACGTTTAAGAGAAGCAAGAAACACAAAGTTACAAATTGCTTTTTAGTGGTAATATTAAATCATTTGATGGAAGAGAAATTTGAAATAAGTGATCAAAACAAAACAAAATTTGTATTGTAAACTCTATCATTCCTACAGAATAAAGCATCATAATTTTACAAGACTATCCATCCAGCTCTTATACCAACACCCCACTCTCAACATTGAACTGATAATTTAGACTAAAAAATCAACAAAGAATCATTGAATTTAAACTGCACTACAGACCAAATGGACATAACAGACTTTCACACATTTTGTTCAACAGCTGAAAAATACATGTTCTTCTCATTAGCACACTAAATGGTCTCCAGAATGGACCATCTATTAGTCAATAAAACAAGTCTCAGAAAATTAAAAAAATAAGATCGTATTATGTTTCTTCTGACCATAATGGAATAAAACTAGAAATCAATAACAAGAGGAACTTCGGAAACTGTGCAAATACATGAAAATTAAACAACATAATCCAGAATGACCAATTAGTCAATGAAGAAATAAAGAAGAAAATTAAAAAATTCTTGAAACAAATAAAAATAGAAATACAACATAACAACATCTATGGGATACAGAAAAATCAGCACTAAGAGAGAAAGTAGAAAGATTTCAAATAAACAAGCTAAAAATACACCCCAAAAACTACAAAAGCAAGAAAGAACCAAACCTCAAATTAGCAGAAGAAATATTAAATATCGGAGCAGAGATAGATGAAATCATGACTAAAATCATAAAAAAGATCAACAAAACAAAAAGATGGTCTTTTAAAACATTGAACAAAATCAAGAAGCAATTAGCAAGACTAAGAAAAAAGAGACAACTAAAATACACAAAATCATAAATAAAAAAGGAAACATTACAACTGAAACCACACAAATACAAAGGATCATTAGAGACTATTATGAATGACCTTAGGCCAACAAATTGGAAAAACTAAAGAAAATGGATAAATTCCTGGACATATACAACTTACCAAGATTGAATCCGGAAGAAATAGAAAATCTGAACAGATCAACAAGTAAGAAGATTCAATATTCAATCAGTAATAAAATGTTTACCTCTTAGTAAATTTTTTTTAGTTCATTTTATAATTTTTGTATTATTTCTTTTTTTTTTTTTTTTTTTTTTTTTTTTAGGCAGAGTCTCACTTTGTTACCCAGGCTAGAATGAGTGCCATGGCGTCAGCCTAGCTCACAGCAACCTCAAACTCCTGGGCTCGAGCAATCCTGCTGCCTCAGCCTCCTGAGTAGCTGGGACTACAGGCATGTGCCACCATGCCCGGCTAATTTTTTCTATATATATTAGTTGGCCAATTAATTTATTTCTGTTTATAGTAGAGACGAGGTCTCGCTCTTGTTCAGGCTGGTTTCGAACTCCTGACCTTGAGTAATCCACCCACCTTGGCCTCCCAGAGTGCTAGGATTACAGGCGTGAGCCACCGCGCCCGGCCAATTTTTGTATTATTTCAAAATATTATAGGGGTATGCTTTTGGTTACATGTATCAATTTTGTCATGCTTGATTCAGGGTTACAAGTGTACCCATTACCCAGATAGTGTTCATTGTACCCGTTGGGTAGGTTTTTGCTTATACCCTCCTATCACTACTCTCTTCTTGATTTTCATTGTGTTTTACTTCCCCCTGTGCACATGTGTGTTTATTGGTGAGTTCCAATTTAATGGCAAGTACATGTGGTGTTTGTTTTCCATTTGTTAGATATTTCACTTAGGATAATGGTCTCCAGTTCCATCCAAATTTTTGCAAAAGCCCTTAAGTCATCATTCTTCAAGGTGGAGAGTATTCTATAGTATACACATACCAATGTTGTTAATATACACCTGAATTGATGGGCACTTGGATTGATTCCATATCCTTTGCAATTGTGAACTGTGCTGCAATAAACAATTGAGTACAATTGACTTTTTGATAAAATTACTTCTTTTCCTTTGGGTAGACACCCAGTAGTAAGATTGCTGGGTCAAATGTTAGGTCTACTTTTAGTTGATTCAGGAATCTCCATACTGTTTTCTACAGAGGTTGTAATAATTTGCAGTCCCACCAATAGTATATAAGCATGCATTTCTCTCTGCATCTATGCCAGCAGCTATTGGTTTTGGACTTTTTAATAAGAGCCATTCTAATTGGGTGATATCTCATCATGATTTTAATTTTCATTTTCCTAATGATTAGTGATGAGTATTTTTTGATATATTTATTGGCCGTTTGTCTATCTTCCTTTGAAAAGCATCTGTTCATGTCTTTTACCCACTTGTTAATTGGGTTGTTTATTTTTTTTCTTGCTAATTTGAGTTCTTTGTAGATTCTGTTTATTACCCCTTAATCAGATACATAGCTTATGAATATTTTCTACCATTCTGTAGGTTGTCTATTTTCTCTGTTGATTATTTCTTTAGCTGTGCAGAAGTTTTTTAATTTAATCAAGCCCCATTTATTTATTTTTATTGTTGCTATGATTGCCATTGTGGTCTTCATAAATTCTTTGCCCAGGCTGATATTTAGAAGAGTTTTCCCAACATTTTCTTCTAGAATTCTTATGGTTTCATGCCTTACATTTAAGTCATTTTTCCATCCTGATTAACTTTTGTAAGTGGTGAGGTCATGGATTCTGTTTCATTCTTCTGCATATGGCTATCCAATTTTCCCAGCACCATTTATTGAATAGGGCTTCTTTTCCCTAGTGCATATTGTTGTCTGCTTTGTCAAAGATTATTTGGCTGTATTGTAGGTGGTCTTATATCTGGCTTCTTTATTCTGTTCTATGTCTCTATTTCTCTGCCAATACCATGCTATTTTGGTTACTATAGCCTTGCATGTTCATGGATTGGTAGAATCAACATTGTTAAAATGTCTAAATTCCCCAAAGTGATTTACAGATTAAATGCAATCCCCATAAAAATACCAATGTCATATTTTAAAGATCTAGGAAAAAAAATCTAACCAGAAATGAGCCCAAACAGCAAAGCAATCTTAAGCAAAAAGAACAAATCTGGAGGCATCACATTATCAGTCTTCCACCTATACTATGAATTTAAGGCAGTAGTATACCTCTTGGTAAATTTTTAAGTGCTCAACAGTATTTTTAACAATAGGCTCTATGTTATACATCAGATATCTAGGATTTATTCAACCTGTATAATCATAACTTTATTAAATAACAACTCCTCATTTTCCCTCCTCCATTCCTTGACAACTCCCATTCTTTTTCTCCATATACAAATTTGACTACTTTAGATACCTCTACCTCAGATAAATGGAATCTTGTAGTATTTATCTTTAGTGATGGAATTCATTCATTTAGCAGAACATCTTCCAGATCTATCTAAGATGACAGAATGTGAGAGTTTGTGCTCTTGGGCTCATATGTGTCCTCTATTGTTGTCACTGTGGCCACTTTGTGTGTTCATTATGCCAGCAATGTGGCTATCACTGAAAAGTACTAATTAATATCAACTGGCTAACTCATTTTGCATAATTATATGTTATAGATGCTTTATGGTTAGTGTTAATCTATGATACAAAATCTTTACACTTTATACCCACTTCCATATATGTATTCCCATCCCTCTACATGGGCCTTCCCCCCCACTATATTTTCAATATTTTCCTTTTCATGTTTCCAACTGGCCAAGCTGCTCACCACTACCAATGTATCCATATATATCCTACACTTAGGCTACTTTGCCTACTACACAAAGGGGAAAGAAAGATGCACTTTCCAAAGCTTCACACATTGGAAAAAATTTGTTCTTCAAGGCCACTTATGTGCAAGGCTGTATTAGCATCATTCTCCATGTTTAGCTTATATCCACTTGCTGACAAACTCATCCATAAGCCAAGCTCAGGTTTTCCTCTCCTATGGATCTAATCATTTTGGGGATCATAACCTTCATGTGAGTTTAAGGAGGGGCATAAGTGAAAATTCACTGAACAGGAAGATCACATGAGGACATGGGACATGAAATATCACCTGCTCATGTGCCTTACTTCCATCCTCTTTCCTGCTTGTACTTAGTCTTGGACATGCCATTTGTGTTTTATAAAAGATTGCTTCAGGGCTAGCCCAGATTTATGACTTGATGGGTTCAAAGGGACTGAGATCATGGAAGGCAGTTCTATATTCATGGTCACTTGATATCTCATGGTCAAATATTCTATTTCCACCAGGATTCAGTCACATATCAGAAGCTTTTTTCAACATACACATAATTATTTGCTACATATTTCATAGTCTTGTTTTAGGACCATGGGGAATATGTATTGAATCTTCCTGTAGAACTTGCTATAAATGCCACACAGCATTTTTTTAAAACTAATGATTCCTTCAGTACATGATCTTTTGGAATATGTGGCCCATAGGGTAAGATTGCTTATATTACAACCTTACATGCCACAGAGACTTTCAGGTTACCTGTTATCGGACAGAGCAGCATTTCTATATTTAAAATAGTACTTTCATAATGTGCAAGGGGCTATTAGTCATTGTGCCTACTTTTTTTAGTAAAGGATACAAGAAATTACAATTTGTATTTTAATTTAGAAGACATATCTGGTATGCCTCTTACTAATAGATTTCTAAGTATTTTTACTGAAATGGAAGGCCTCTGAATATTTATAGGGCTTAGTCCTTGCCTTCTAAATTGAATATCTCACAAGTTTTCCAGTACTGTAGCTACCTCTTGGCTCTTCTGTACAATCAGCTGATGACATTGATACAGTGGATAAATATGATATTTCATGTGTTTCCAGATGATCTGGATTATTTTTGAAATTTAATTAACTCTGTTTATAAGCCTATTGTCCAGAAGAAGTAGTGGGATTAGCTCATGAAAGGGTGTCTTGTTGCCTTATTAGGGAAAGGCCTTTATATTATCTTTCCACACACAAGGGTGTTAGCTTTTAAGGTATGTAGTGAAAGTATATGAAACCAAAATCTTTGGGTCTGTCCTCAAAGTTATCCCTCTTCTACATGTCAGCAGATCAGGTTTTCTGAGTTAGAGACATGGCTTTAGCATAACAGAGTTGCTTAGATTGAACACTCAATCATCTTTTAAGATTAGCACTCTATTACATCCTGAAATTGATGTTCAACATTTTCTTCTGACCCACTGCATGAGATGAGCATTTCTTTGTCAGTTATTAAAGAGACTCTCTGACTCTGACATTTAGTTTCATTTGCCTGTTAATTGCCTTCAGATATTTTACTTATTAGTAGAAAATCATACCAGCCCAAAGGGGAGATTTGAAGCAAAAATTTTTCATTGGAGAACACCAGGTTGGATGAAAATATGCCACTGTAACACCACCTCTTCAGTCACACACTGGGGGCCCTCCCAGAGGAAACTATCCCTGCTAGGAACCTGTGGCAGATCTTGAGTATGTAGTCTGTTGTCTATAAGCCAACCACTCAACTGCAGCTGGGAAGTGAATACTTTATGGCAGGGGTGCATAGGAGGCCTAAATCAGTGTTTACCAGATGAGTAGTCACAATTCTCTCTAAGTTGAGTTTTTTTCAAATCTCTTTTCTAAAACTTAACTTGAATTAAAGCCAGAGACATTATCAAGGAGATCAACATAGTGTGAGTTTAGAGGAAATACAAATACTGTGTAGCAACCACAAAAAAGGTTTCAAACATTTTTAAAGTGTTATATTTTTCTCTTTGCTAAAATTATCAAAGACTGTTTCATTTGTTTTCCAAGAAGTATTTATTTAGCACAAATATTTTATTTAGCAGACCAAAAAAAGCCCCAGACCAGAGGGATTCACAGTCAAATTCTATCAGATCTACAATGAAGAACTTGTAATCCATCCTTCAGAAACTATTTCATAACATTAGGAAGGAGAGAATCCTCCTTAACACATTCTATGATGCCAGTATCACCTTGTTACCAAAGCCAGAAAAGGATACAACACAAAAAGAAAACTACTGACCAATATTCCTTATGAACATACATGTAAAACTCTTTATCAAAATTCTAGCCAAATGAATTCAACAACATATCAAAAAGATAATCCACCATAATCAAGTGGGTTTCAACCCAGGGATGTAAGGATGGTTTAATATATGCAAATCAATAAACATGATTCACCACATAAACAAAAACAAAAACGAAGACCATATGACCATCTCAATAGATGCAGAAAAAGCATTTGATAAAAATCCAGCACTCTTTCATAATTAAAAACCCTAAACAAACGAGGCATAGAAGGAATATATCTAAAAATTATAAAAGCCACATATGACAAACTTAAAATATGTTAAATTATTTATATTAGATGTTATTATACAAATGTACTATGAAACACATTCTAAACATGTGATTGAAGGTTTTAACAATAAATATTATATAATGTTAAAATATATATTAACAAATATATTGACAAAAAATATATCCTCATAAGCATTAAATACTTTTTTCCAAAAATATTGGTTAAAATCCAGGACAAGTTTACAAGAACTTCCTGTCTCTGCCTGTCTTAGTTCCCAGTGAAATGTTTTCAGCATGGGTACCTAATTACTTCAAGGTTTATTTAGAAAGTGGTTATGTCTGAGAATACTTAATTTCTACTCCTCTGGCCTTTGATAAAGAGGCTCCAAGTGGATTTTTAAATTTCCTGGTGGACACTTATTATTCTTAGTGCATTCAGTAAAATATACCGGCAAATTAGCCCCTGTCTCCTGATTGGCCTAGGACTACATAATAAAAGCATTCTATTGTAAGGCTTGCATTGACTTGACATAGAACTTTTTCTATTTCAGGAAATTAGAACCTGACATTGAATTCAAAGATCATTATAGCATCAGTGAGGTTGAATGTAAGATAACTTTCCTTTTGAAATGGATTTTCTTATGACTAAAATTTAGGCTAATAGTTTACATGAATATTTGCATTTATAATCACACTTATTGTGCACTTTTTCTGTTAACTGGCTGATACTTAGTAGTAGCATTTTCTTGAGTTTTCAGTTTAAGAATTCAAGTTGCACAGAGGTTCATGGTTTGTGAAACTCACAGCATGTTAGCAGTAGATCTAAACAGAGGATGTATAGCATGCAAACCAGTATCTTCTTTCTGAGTCTGTTTTCTCACCTTGTATGCAGCTATGCAAATCAGTAAACATTGAAATTAATTTAATTTGCTAACATTTGTATTTTATCACTATTCTTACTTCAGAAACTATTTGAAATCATCTCAGCAGTGGAAGATTTTGTGATGTCAACAAAATAATCCCATTAATTACCTGAGTGCTATTGTCCATGGGTAATTAGTGATTGTAGTATTGTTGGTAGTCTAACATCTAAGAATCACTATTAAAATGATGGATCACTGGATTATTTTAATAATAGTTTTAAAATGTTGGATTTGAGCTATGAGTAAACAATGAATTCTCTATATTAATTGGGTATTTGATGTATTTTGAATTTTATTTTATCATCATATAGCTTCTCAGAATAAAAATCTACTCATCTTAGTTTGATTTACCTTTATATGAACCTGAATTTGTCATAACACAAAATGTCCATTGTTTTCCCCAACTATCTTTCTTTATTAGTTCATCCTTTAAACAATCAATTGCCAGGGGAGAGGGGGAAATATATAACTCTACTGTTTCAGTATAATTGATTACAAAATGAATAAATCTTTTCTAACAAGGTGTCCAGGACATAATATAAAGCAATTTCCCCATAAGCTTAATTTAAATTATTTTCAACAGTGTTACATCTTCTATGTTTCCAGTTACACATGATATACTACATATATGTATTATTTGTTTATTACAGAAAAGTTTGCTATAAAAAATAGTATGGAAAATCCTCAAAAAATTAAAAATAGAACCATATAATCTAACATTCTTGCTCCTTAGTGTATTTTGAAAGCAAATAAAACCAATATATTGACTATTGACATATCTATACTTTCATTTTCATGATAGCATTATTTGTAATAACCAAAATATGGTAACAACTAAAATGTCAGTCAACAGATAAATGAATAAAGAAGAAAGGAAGAAAATTCTGTCATCTTAGATAGATCTGGAAGATTTTATGCTAAATGAATTAACTCCATCACTAATGAAAAATACTTTAAGATTCCATTTATCTGAGGTATCTAAAGTAGTCAAATTTATATATGGAGAAAAGAATGGTAGTTGTCAAGGAATGGAGAAATTACTTACCATTGTGCACTTGAGTACTGTTTAGTTGGCTCCAATTTAATAGTGAGGTACATGTGACATTTGTTTTTCCATTCTTGTAATACTTCACTTGGGAGAAAAGTCTCCAGTTCTATCCAGGTTTTTACAAAAGCTATTAATTCATTTTTTATGGCTGAGTAATACTCCATGGTACACATATACCAAATTTTATTAATCCACTCATGAGTTGATGGGCAGTTGGGTTGATTCCACGTCTTTGTGATTGTGAATTGTGCTGCTATAAACATTCAAGTGCAAGTGTCTTTTCAATAAAATGACTTTGTTTTCTTTTGATAAATACCCGGTAGTGGGATTGGATTGCTAGATCCATGTTTTTGTTCCATGACACTTTTACTTATCTTTGGCTACTTGACTAAAATTTTGTCATTCAGTCAAGTCGTATCTACTACAACTGGAATTTCTAGCTATTATTCAAGGTCTACCCTTCAGAGACTAGATTTCTCCCATTGTGATTACTTGCCTATAACATATGATAAATGAACCTTGCACTTGTATTCCAGGACCTATATAGAGTTTTTGTAATTTACATTTTTATAATTATCATCTAGCTGTCTATGACCACTTTGGTCCATGATTAATACAACATCTAACTCTTTGTTCCTTTTGCTTAAACATTTTGTTTTTTCTGGTTGGGATTAAAGGATGTATATTGGGAGTGGTTACAGCATTGGAAAAGATTTGTGTTTTTTGTATAAGTGAGGTTATAATTTCTAGAGTGGAGGAGACAAGAGTTTGTTTCTAAGGCAATGGAATAGCTACTGAGGCTTTTTTGATTTATGAAAGCAATACAAAGTCATTTGCTGAAAACTACTCTGAAAACTATCTTCACAATGGGTTGACTAAAAAAGAAAGACCAAGACAGATGGAGAAAGTTGGGGTCTACTGCAATGAGCTGAATGTATAAAGCATCAGAGTCCTGAGCTAAATTTGTTGCACCAAGACTTGAAAGGCAGAAATAATTATGAGTGATAAAAAAGAGATATTTTTGTTTATGATATCTTATTTGCTATTGGAGATGAAGAAAAGGTAATGATTAAGAACCATCTAAATTTTCTTGTCTGATGAAAATGTGTTACATTTGAAATATTATTATAGAATAGCAATGAGTTGGGGAGTAGATGCATTTCATTTTAGATGTGTTGTACTTGAAGGTACTAGAAACATGTTCATGTGGACATGTCCTGTAGGCAGTTGAAAACGAGGTGGAAGTTTAGGCAAGAAGTCAAATTTAAAGAAGCAAGTTTAGGAATTTATCCATGTGAATATAACAGTTAATAGTATAAGATTGGCTGGATCTCTTAGAAAGAAGAAAAGTTGAGCCAGAGACATAAAAGTTGCATGGATTTCTTAGGAAGAAAAAAGTTGAGCCAGAATAGTACATGCCAGAGAGTGAAAGCAAGAATGGACAGAGTGAAGTCATAAAGGGCTGTTCTTGACTCTGTCTCTAATTTCTGGGTAGAGACCTTGGGCACATTATTTAGTATTTTATACAATATATTATCTATGTAAATCTCTGGTGCACCATCATACAGGTTTAAGACACTTTAGCTGAAATAAAATGAAGGTGAAAACAGAGAATTAGAAATAGAAACAAGATAATATAGATCTTTAGGAAGAATATTTCCATGAGTGGAAATACACTTTACAAATTCTGACAGAGAGGATGGGAAGAAAACTAACAGGGAAATACCATAGAATTTGGTGATTAGGACATAATTAGTGACCTTTGAGATCAGAGTGTGATCATATTCAAATACAGAAAAGTAACAATAAAGTAATATTTCTAAAACTTACATCTGTAGCTCCAAAAATTTCTTTTTTGTCTGTGGTCACTCTCGTGTTTTGATATAGCATGTTAGTGTCATTAACCTTTTGTCCACATTTGAATAGTAGAGAAAATGAGGCATAGAGTCAGGATACAGTTTATAGATATTGGATTAAAATCCAGAATTTTAATTTGGCATACTATTCATTGAATAGTAAACTAAATGTTTTTTTTTTTATATCATTGTCTTAAGCACTTATTCTTTATGATGTGATCAGCTCATGTGTGTAGTTAAATGTTATATAAACAACAATCAATTCAAATTAAATCATTTCATTTTTAGATATAAAACCCACCAAGCCATCTCATATCACATAATTGTGTAATTCACTGTAATTACATAATGCTCAGATGGTTCTAAAAAAATTGATAGGCTGACATTAAAGCAAAATGACTTAAACCTATCTTAATTTGAAATGCAATGATCACATTACTAATAATAAGATTAGTCTTAAATTTTGGAATTATATCCCCTAGGAAATTTATGAGTTTTCCTTTACATAACTTTAATAACATTCAGAGGAAACCCCAGGAGAAAATACATTAACAAAATGTCTATATATTTGTCACATATTTTTAGTATTTCCTGATTAAAACTTCTTTATATCCAATCTGCTAAGATTACAGATATATTTGGCCATAAATAGTAGCAATCTCTTTTATAATTAGCCTTGTCTTCAGTGATTTATTCAGTAATAAAATAAGCCAGATTCTGGGAGTTTGATCACTTCTTAGGGAGTGAAATCTGGCATCACCAAAGGCTTCAGACTAAATTTAAAAAGATAAAATTTCTGCTATCCTAATGCTGCATATATTACAGCTAGATTCAGAAGGGATTTTCTAATTTAGTTATAACCCTAAGACTTCAAGGCAACAGTTATAACAATTTTGATGGCCCACAATATATTTAAAATAGACTTTTTATGATAAATAACTGCAGTTATTACTTTTCAATACTGAATGTAAAGGATTTATTCAAGTAAAAATTGCCCATAAGACATATATCTGGAAATAATAAGACAGCCATCTTCCTTGAGAAAGTAAAAGATGCTCTAATAGTAAGTTTGTTCACTAACGAGAGTGTGTTTGGTATCAGACATAGTGCAGTCCTCTAACCTATTGGGGAACACTGTGCCTACTGAGATAAAATAAGCAGAAAGGCAAGATTATGGTCTATGAACCTTTCAAAAATTTCCCACAACCTTGAACTGCCACTTCTACCAAAAAATTTTCATTATGTTTTTGTTATAAAAGATAAAAATACTTTTATTATAACATTGAGTTAAATATATACTGAAAAGTAGCTACCTTACTTGTGTGTGTGTGTGTATATATATATATATAGAGAGAGAGAGAGAGACAGAGAGAGACAGAGAGAGAGAGACAGAGAGAGAGAGATAGTATGCCTCAAAAATTAGGCACTTCTGAACTCACTATATTTTTCTCACCAATAAATGACCTGTGGCTTTTAAAAAAATTTTAATTCTGGCAAATTGTCTGAGTTTAGTCTATGTCTCCAAAACTTAGTTTTTAAATTTTTTTTCTAACTTTTATTATGGGAAATTTTACACACATAACAAAGTAAAGATAGTAATATAATGAACCATGATGGATCGATTTTAATTTTGTATAGTTTGGTAACTATATCCCCAGCATCCCTAGATTTTATTCTAAGTAAATTTTAGACAGCACATTATTTCATTTATAAATATTTAAGTACATTCCTCTAAATAATTACTATTTTAAAAATATAAACAAAACATTATTAATATTTTAAAGTTAAAAAATGCACATTTGGTTTTCATATGATTCTGATAGTCTTTTTTATTTCCTACTTGCTGATTTTTAGTTCATATATTTAGTTCTTTGGTGGGCTTCTTAGACTTGAGCTAAGTTAGGATAACAAGAGGAACTTAAGACTTGGTGAATCCAAAAGCACCAAAATTTCAGCTCAAATGTCTTTCCCATAGGGCCCAAGAGATGACCAATGGGAGAGGAATCTAATACCTCTTTGTTTTAGTCTTTTTTAAGCATTTCTTTGTACAAATGAGAAACAAATGCCCAAATATAATTTTTCATATTTTTTATTAGTTTTTTAATATATAGTTTCTATTTCTTTCTCTTTTTGCCACTTGCAATTATTTTTCTCTGTTTTCCGTGTGAGATTTCCCACATTCTAGATTTTACTGATTTCATTCCATTGGCTTCAATATTTACATTTTCCTTGGTCTTAATTGGTAGTTAGATCTAAAAACTCAATCTGATAGGGGTTCAATTTTGTGGAACGAATATATGGTGAGTCATTGTGTATTTCCATCAGTATGTGTGCCAGGTGTAGTTTTCCTTTGTTTATGTATTCATTTATTTAGTTATGAGATCAATTTAAAACACACAAAACACAGCCTTTTTTCACTGAAGAGGTAAAATACATACCATTAGCTCTCAAATTATTTTGTCAAGAATTTTACCCACATTTTTCCTATAATGCCCAATTTAAAAAACTGATTTCCAAATGTATGGCAAAAAATAATAACAATTTAAACCTTGCTTTTGTCCAGAAAATGATTTTACTGTTCTTTATTTCTCTTCTCCTTATCCTGCAATCCTTTCTGAAAACCTACAAACTATGACTAAGAGCTGTGGAAGGGAAAAAAAATCAGTTGAAAGCATAAAGAAGCATTTATAGTTGTAATTTTTAAGAATGTATTCATATATGTCATATTTTTTTATTTTTTGTTCACAATATTTTACACAATTTCAAATAGTAACACACAAAGACTATGTTTTTTTCTTATAAAAAGTCATGGGCTATTAAATTTTGAGGGACTTGGCTTTGTAACCTTTAGTTGAACTGATACTTTTTGCTAAATTTGATGACATAATGTTTCTCTACTGGAGCCTCCCTGTGTATATAATACCAAACATATTTCTAACCCATATCATAACTCATTCACTGATTAAGAGGCAAGACAATCAGTAGTTAAATAGTTCTTTTGACTTAACAGCAATTCTAGAGTTATGTTTAGAACAATTTATGACAGTGTTGGCATTCCTTCTAATATACTCAATAACTACACAACCAAAACAAACTTCTGTATTTTTTGCAATTATTGACCAACACATATTCCTGGAAATGGCCATTCTATTTCATAACTACATATTTTTGACTTACAAATCTTGTGTTAATGTCATTCATAATTACTAAGGTGTTTGTACTTCCTAAATATTTGCGAATGTGTAGCAAATATATATCTCTGCTATGGGAAATCTGTCAATCTTTGCACATTCCAAAAATAGAAAATATAATATAAACTCAGGTGGTGCTTCTTTAACTAGGGAATGCAATGATTTATCAAGGAATATCTAAAGCCAAAGGATAAAAATGATGTATCTTCCTGGGCCACTGATTTTACCCTGAGATTTGGTTAAAATATTTGAACTTTTATCCTCTTAAAAATTATCACAACAATGGGCAAGTGAAATGCCCAGAAAATATATCAGACGATATTATGTTTTATGTGAATATAACATAATTTTTTAAATTACATGATGTAATACCTTGAAAATTTAACTATTCTTTATGCTGTTTGCAAATCTAGTAAAATTAGAACTGAAAAATATTAGAAGTTAGGATTAAAAAGTCACACACAAGGTAAGGTTATCCCAATGGCAATGGGGTTCTTAACTGCTCATCCTCTGTCAAGACAATCACAGTATCAAGCTATGCATTTTCATATCCAAATAGGGGAGTTAACAAGTGGTTGAGTAGACTATGTTTAATCTGTTTCTTTACCATTGAGTTACATAAGATCAAATAACACAATTATATTATTGGTCATGCTTTTATTTAAGAACAATAGTATCTATGAACACAAGTAAACCTCACAGTGGTAAATATTAAACTAACTGATAAAAATATTTTCATCCAGGTGAGGCAACTTTGTCTGTCTATAGAATGCAAGCTATTTTCTTTTTTTTGTATTTTCAGAGTCTCACTCTGTTGCCCAGGCTAGAATGCCAGTGGCATCAGCCTACCTTACGGCAACCTCAAACTCCTAGGCTCAAGCAATCCTTCTGCCTCAGTCTCCCAGGTAGCTGGGACTACAGCCATGCGCCACCATGCCCAGCTAATTTTTTTCTGTATATTTTTAGTCAGTCAATTAATTTCTTTCTATTTTTAGTATTGACAGGTCTCGCTCTTGCTCAGGCTGGTTTTGAATTCCTAACCTTGAGCAATCCTCCCGCCTCAGCCTCCCAGAGTGCTAGGATTACAGGCGAGAGCCACTGCGCCCAGCCTCGAGCTATTTTCTGGGTAATATGTCTTTATATAACCAGATTACAAAAACAGAAGGAAGTTTATTAGTTTCTTCCAGCTGAAAAATTTGAAAATCTATGGTTAAATTCATCCCATTAGGAGTTAACTTTCTTTTTGGAAAATGTTTTTTAGGAATATTTCCTTGAGAGATCAAGCCGTGAATGAGAGGTTCTTTGACCTCACAGCAAGAAAATATACTTTTTGAAATTTCCGTTAAGAGCAATCTGAAAGTGTGCCCCATGCCAACTCTTCAGTCTCATCTGCACATTTCTTCTGAGAAATTTGCTTGCTACAGATCAAAAAGTGGTGAGAAAAATAGTTGTCATTTGTGTCTACTTACTTGATGAGTCAGTATTTCTAATACATGATTCCAAGACAGAGAAATTCCCAACTGTAGAACCTGATAGAGTATCACCTCTATTTAATTGAACCAAACATTCTATTATAAAATCTGTAATCATGACACAATAGCATTTTATCCTAACCTAAGAAATATAAAAGGAGTTATTTTCCATAAAAATAAGTAACTTATATTAGGTAATATGCTATGTTATGTTTTTATGTTTTATTATGTTATGTTATAATACCAAGGTTAATACAATAATAAAAAAAATAAGAGCCCCTTTAGGCTATTTCTGCGGAATCCTAAAAGATGTGGATTCATCTACTCTACCATTAGGGTCCACACATGGAAATGTCTGAGAAGCCATTTCTACCATTGTTCATTTTTTTTTACCTAGGAAGGAATGTTGCCTAAGGCAAAAACACAGTTCTCTGACATTAGAACATAGTACCTCTTTTCTCCAAAATTTTAACCATTCAATGGAAGGCTCACCCTGAAAAGTAAGGAATAGTGGGTAAATAAGAATCATACATTATTCTAGAGTTCCTATGATCTTTATTTGCTTAGTAATTAAGTAAATTAGGAATAATATTAAGTAGAGAGAATATCTATTCATATCATGGCTTAGAATTTTTTCACAAAACAATTGAATTAATCTGCATGATCAGAAATCCCTAAATTAGTAAATTTAAATAACCAAATGTGTATTAGTAGAGATTGTAGAGTTGGAAATCATTATAGCAATTTCTGGAGTTATAAGTGAATATCTATGGAATATAACAGAGACATGGTAGCATATTAAGTAAGCATAAAAGGAAAATATTCAACTAGATGCTAACATTCACGCCATCAGTTGTTAGAATGGTAGAAATAACCATGTGACATCACCGTATTATCTCATAGAAACTGTTGTCATATTTCGGTTCTCTCTCACCCCATAATCTGTCTGATATTTCCAGATCTAGAGATTCCATATTAATTGGATAAAGGGATACTCTCTCCAACTTTGGTTTAAGTTCTAGTCTTTTTATAAAAATATTTCCTTGTCCCCATTTTGGAGACTGAGAGGAGTGGTGTGCACTAATTTTATTTTTAACAAATTTTAAAATATTTATTGAGGTATAATTTACATGCTATAAAATTTACTCATTTGAGTAGTTAATTCCTTGAACTACACTACTGAGTAGCACACACATTTCATGTGGCAATTATGCCTATTGTAGAGTTTTTCTATTACCTTTTGTCTATAACAATAACATTTATCCTTATGTTCACTTATTTCTTGCTTCACTGTAAACTAAAACCACTTTTCTTCCAATTCACATTGGTTTATTATTCATTGCTAAGACCAGGGTTCATATTTTCTTTCATTGACTTATTGCTTTGAGTTGTTAATAAAGCTACTTAGTATTATTAAATAGTTAAAAATATGGAATTTATCTCCTTCAAATTGATCACTCTTTATTTTTTTGTAGACTGAAGACTAACTCAACATACATTCAAAACATTGCACAACATTACAGAAACTCAATATTTCTGATTTCCTCTATCATGAACTGACATTTCAGACTGCAACCTAACAATTCTATAAACTAATCTTGTATTTTAGCTAAAATTTCTATTTGAAATATACAGAGGTCAGTCTAACTAGGGCCAAGTCTAATTCAAAGTAGTTAAAAAAAATCTTAAACATGCATTCTGTAATATTTAAGTGATTGCTATGAATTAATCAAACATAGTAGTATATTTCCCTGATTCTTAAAGAAAATATCAATTTTTACTTTGTCTTTGTCTTTTTTTTTTTTTTGACAAAATCTACATTCCCTCCATAGGCATACAAAGCCGTTCATGAGTCCCGTTCTTCCTATCCTTTTAGATTCTCCTGCTATGAGGTCTCTATACATACCTTTTCATGAGTTACAAAGCAATTTTTTAGTACTAAATGGATTATAGCTTCTGTTTTGAATAAAACTCTTCAGTTTCTGGACCAACTTAGCTGGTAGTATTTTTCACATAAGTCACCCGAAGCTGGGACAAAGGAGCACCCACAGGAGATTCTGCAGGGATCCCTTTAGGCACCAGCACTTCAGTGACACAATCAGCAAGGTTTAAGAGTTTTCAGTACTTACAGACCCTGGGGAGTGCAGGGCAAGCCTGAGGCTACGGGAAAGTCTGAGAGCACAGGCAGGGAGAACAGCTTGGCAACTAGCAGCATATACAGGGGAATAGGGTGTGGGTCACTTTAAGGTCACAGGCAAATACCTGAATGGTTCTTTTAAGGGGAGCAACAAGAAAGAGGGAGCCCAGTATAAGTTCTTATTTCTGGCCACTGGTAAGAGCCATTTGGATGTTATGTAGAACTGAAAACTATGTGGAGGGGAACTCAGTCTTGCCTCTGGCAGGAGGAAGCTAAACCCGCATTCAAAATGGATGCTGAGGCAACAGGAAATTATCAGCATTCACTACAGCTCCCAGAACTAAAAACCTTTTCATGTGCAATTTTCTCTGTCAGGGATATCAATTTTTCTTTAATTCACTGCAATCCTCATCACTTTAGATAGGTATACCTTTGCTCAGCCCCCAGGCTGTTTGATGTCAACATTCTTCATCTTTGAATTTTATCTTTAGGACTTCATGGTTACCACTAACTTAGGATTTTACAGTCATTTCCTCAAATTCACAGAAAAGGAATGAACCTGAACTTTCTCCATTAGGAATATGCTACAACTTTTTCTAAATACCTCTCTAATTCTCTTTCCCAGATCTTTTGTTTTATCCTAACCTGAATTTTATTATAACCATAGCAGAACACGACCGCCATTCTGTTGACCCAATCAAAGTCATGACATTAATTCATTATTGGCAATATAGATGACGAAAATAACTAATATAACACCTTGATGGAAAGATCATATTTAAGCCTTTTTGGAAAATCACTTTTGGGAAATTTGTTATGGTTGTGATTTTGCCTTACATAAAGAAACATCCATGGATTTGCAGGGGTTGGGAAATTTGCCAAGAAGGAAATAAAATTCAACTTCAACCATCTTGTATAACCAGCAACTTCCACAAGGCTGGCTGGGAGCACGTGAGCATATCGCTTTGTGCAGTGGTGATCTCAAAGTGCTATTTTCCCAGCGCTATTGCCATCACATGAGGCCATAAAGATAATTGGCTCTCACACACAACTTTCTGAGTCCAAATTTCTCTATATGCAGAATATGGTTATCGGTTCTATGCTTTCTCACAGAGCTGCTTTGCATGTTAATGAGATCATGACTACCGCTTCCTTTGAGTTCTTTGAACTAAGGAACTCTATAAATAAAAGACACTATTATTTCACCACTCTTGTTACTCACTAAAGAAATGGTCCCTGAAAATACATCCTTTCACTTGCTCTGTGTGTATAATCTCTACTGCCTGCAGTGGGAGGGCTTGTGTGATATAATTACAGGAATCTGCCGGTTCTGCAGAGCGTTGTACAGTAGCATTCCAAAACGTTTCTAAAGAAAAGAGATGCTGACATCCACCCACACTTCACCTAACGCTGTTAATGCAAAACACTGACTCCAGATGTCCACAGCTTGCTTCCAAGAAAGCCTCCTCTCGGGAAACTGAAGTTTAAATGTTAAAAAATTGTTCCTGAAGAGTGGGAATTAGAGCTTCACTAATAACTCCATGACTACTTTTGGGATTCTTGACGACATTTTCATCCAAATTTTGTTTTAGGAGCTTTCTTTCTGTACTCTATTCAGAGAGAGGTTAACAACACTGGCAGCACAATTAATCTTGACAGGCCTAAGAGCTTATTCCCCCTTTTCCCTATTTTACTCCAGTTTATAAAAGATTAAATTGGTGACGAATAGAGACAAAACAATAATGCTAATTCATGCCGTTTTCTGTAGCTCTGGTACTATTATACTATTAATATATCATAACTATTTTTTAATTGATTTAAGTAAAATACCTAAGTATAATTTAGCAATGGGCAAATAATATATAGAATTTTTTTTAATCATTTAACACTAAGTATAGCAATATGGCAAAAGACCCTGGAGATAGAATTTCTTTTAGTTTAATATTTATATGATCTGTTATCAGTAATACATCATAGCCTGGTACTAAATTTTTTTCCTTAAAGAAGTTTAGTAAAACTATTAAATTATATTATCGATATCCATTTATTTGTAGTATTCTAGTTCCTGGAAATTTCTGGCCAAAAGTTTTTTTTTTATATATTCTCCCTATATCACTTATTGGGTTAAGTGTTTTTAAGAAGGCCTTCCTTTATCTCCATAACTTCAATATTTCTTTCCTATAATCCTTAATAGTTTGAATATATTTTGCCTTAGTATTTAATCTTTTGATGTACAATCTATAATGAGTTACAACTTCTGTACAAGAGTTCACTTATATCTGGATATATTTAAAAATACTTAGAGAAAGTTAGCTTTCTAAAATTACTTTTAAAAATTGGTTAACTAGGCAGCCCACATTCAATCCTTCTGTTTTTTTTATCTCTAAACTAAAAAGCTCTATTAATGAACAAAAAAAGTAGTGAATATGACTTATTCGAAAGTAACAGAAACTAAGGTAAAATCAAATTCACTTTTCATAAATACACAGCTGAGTATCACATGTTCTTAGTGTTCTGTATGAATACTCATATTAGCCTTCTTTGCTTTGTATAGTTAGTATTTGTGGATCTGCTTTTTCCTATCTCCCTTCTCTTTCTACCACTATTTTAACTTATTTGAACGTTTCAATGTGATAAATTTTTGGTAATGAGAACATTAATTAAACTTTTACTTCACTTCATGATCTTCTAAACACCCAATGAATGATTAAAGGCTGTAAATTCCAAAATTCTTCTAAAGTCAATATTAACATATATATGCAATATAAAAACATATATCCATAAATGTGTGTATATATTATTATAGATCAATAGACACAATACATTGTCCCATACAGAAAAATGCTGCCCAGAGAGGTTATTGAAATTTGTGTGGGTGTGTGCACACACATGCACACTTATTTGCTTTTATACATATGCATATGTAAGTATATTAGTTTTGCAATCCATTTTGCATGTATTTTAAAACAAACATTGTAGATGTTTCAGTGGCCCAATTTTCTCCAGGTGATCATCAGGCAACTACACAATACATGCAATACAAAGCATGTCCAAATATTAGTGCGATATTTTCCATCAAAGTACACAATTATTGGTATTTCAAAAAATGATACTTTCTCATATTAACTCTTATCAATACAGAAGTGAAATACATGATGAAACGAAGGCATAACTTTAGATTTGAAATTCTTCTATAGTGATATTTCCACATTTTAATTATTTTTAAATAATGCTTTATTATTTTTCTCAATAAAAAGTAATAAAATTAATATAATATTTATGGATTTTAACAATACTAAAGGCATTTCATAAATAGTAAATGGGTCTTTTTTCCCAATGATGTGTAATGCCCTTTTTCATATATTAAATTCCAATACATGCACATCTCTGTTTTATTCCCACACATTTTTTTTTTCTTTTGTATAGATGTACAGACATCTTGAAAAATTTTAGCCTAGACCTCAAGTGTGGCGGCATCCTAGGTCAAAATACCAACGGAGTTGCACTGGATTTCACATAGGGCAAACTTTAGAATCATTGTCTCCTCTCCAAGAGTGGGCACACAGATGTTAATTATCACTGTTAATTATCATTAATTATCACTGTTGGAGAAGCTAGTACCATTCACCCTTACCGTGGATATTCACGCCTAATGGGTGCAGTGCAGTGCGCACCCCACGTCCAGTGGGGATGGACACGCTTGCAGCTCTGACTCGGGCTGGACAAAGACAATATACGTAATTGAAACATTTGTACCCCCGTAACATGCTGAAATAAAAAATAAATGAAAACTTATAAAAATGAATATTTCACATGCCAATTCAAATTTTAAACTTGTCTTAAGAAATCACAATAAATAGAAAACTATGGCCTCCTTGTTACTAACGATGGTTACCTTTTAATAAGTGTCCACTATGTGCTGTGTTCATTTCTAAGAGCTTGCAATTAATTAATAAATTTAACAGTCATAAACATACTATGAGTTTGGAAATATTGTCGTCTCCATTGTGAAGACGAAGAAGCTGAGACAGAGAGGTTCTGCGACAGGCCAGAGGTTATGGTCCTGGTAAGTGGCAGGGGTAGGTGCTCGGATACAGAGTCCATACTCAGCCTCCGTACTGGACGACGTCTCCATGACAGCAATAGCCCAGAGCTCAGTACTTGCCGCTTCCTTTAGATACCACATACCCTGCGCAACGCACCAGAATCTCCACCACTCCTCACTGCAATCTTTTCACGATGGTCAAGAGAAAGTGGCCATCAGTATGTTTGTACTTCTACTTTTCCTATAGCATATACACACACACACACACACACACACCCCTTATATATACATGTATATATACACACACATAAATACATATTTTGACATGTGTATATATGTGTGTACATACATATACACACATATATACACACCTCATATATGTGTGTATATATGTCAAATATGGTAAAAATGAAATAAAGACCAAGAGAACAATTGCATAAAAAATGGTAGGAAGCATACATAGTTCTGTGTGGATGTGAAGAACATTATGACTAATAAAATAAATAAAAGATTATTTTACATTATTAAAACGACCACTGTTAACACTTGAGCTTGTAATCCTTTCTTCCATCTTTCCAAATCCTCTATTTTCTTATTTAGTGAACATCTCCTTCAACCTCTTGGAAACCTCCACTTTTGAGTTTTCTTTTCTTTTTGAACACGTATTTTTATCCCTAATGGTACCATCTTTCAACTGTTTCATTTCAGTTGCTTTATCATTCTAACTCCATCACACTTATTTTGCCCTGACACTGCCAAATCTCAGTATTGAAGTAATTCAAAATGATCTTTTTTTTTTTTCCTTCGTGTTTGGATGCCAAACTCATTCCCCTGCTAACACAATTGATGACTGAATCTTGGGTTTGAAACTTTCATTGATTTTACCGTTTTAAAATCTTATTACCTTCCAAACAATTTTGCTCTGATAATTTGCATTTTAGCTCAAGACCTCGCTCTACACCTCTCAATGGATTCTACGAATACTGAATCGGTTTCCTACTCTGTAGTCTTGTCTCCTCCTATTCTTTTACCCTGCTGACAGAGTGATCTTTCAAAATTGCAAATGCGATCATGTTGTCCACGAGCTTGCAACATTCTGTGGCTGTCTATGTCCTATAGAAGGAAGTTCAAATCGTTTAACACTCACTTCATGTTCTAAACTATCACTCAGGTTGTGACTACAGCAAAACTCGGTCTCTGAGTATGAAACTGATTAGGGCTGGAGCTTTAGAATATAGAGAGTTTCTGTCTTAACTTTGCAGACTTCCTTGCCTTTCTAGTACTTTAGCAATGCTTGTTCCTGTTATATAAATCTGTGAAAACTGTGCAAATTTAGAATATGTAGCCTTAATGATATATAACCATTTTCTCTGCAGAATTCTTATGTCTGCCTTAGAAAAAAAATCAAATATCTCTGAATTCATTCTATGTGTTTAATGGCAGTGGCTTTTGCAGGAAAATGATGATCTATTTATAATAACTTCAATGTTCTGTGCAAAATTCCACTATTGCTCAGAAACTGTTTTTCAGAATAGCCATATATATTTATTATTTTCCTTAAACAATTGGGATATTTAGAATATGGAATTAAAAGATACTTTCTTGAGAGATAAAGTTTTTTTTACATGGGTGTGATGATTTTACTATTCAAATCTTCATGCATATATGTGATTAGCTGAGGAAGGTTATTTATATCTAGGCTTGCATCCATGGGTCTGTGTGTCTGTCATTCTGTTTGTGGCCCTTTCATCAGGATTGATCTGATGTATTTCTTACTGTAGGGACCAGAATATAAGAAAGCTCCTATTAGCACATTCAATTAAGCCACACCCTTCTCCCATTTTTTTCACAGGATATACATTACCTTCTTTTATCTATTTCAGTGAACTTGTGGTTTCACATCCCTGCTATTGAAAATCTACATACAATCCACTTCTGTGTTTCATCAGTAAGTATATATTGTCCATTCCAGCCAATCCACCTCATTTTTCCCTTAATGCTTTTCTATTTTGTGTTCCTACAAGAATGTGATATTTTAATTTCTGACTATTCTTCTAGCCTAGAACTTGTCCTGCCAAATAGCAGGTGTTCAAAAATGCGTGCATGAATGGAATTCTGAAAGCTTTGGATAAGATGCACTCCCTCCACTGCTCATGGGCCTTTGAGACCCACACAACATGAACTAGTAGTTCTAGCTTCCCCACAGGACATGAGGATTAACAAAGCTTTGCTTTGGTGAAAGAGTATTCAACATTTGGTTAATTCTCTTGCATTGTTCCCTGGGACACCTGAGATATGTAAAATGTCAGTTATAAGAGTATTTATATGAAAAATATTTGTTTATTTATGAATTGTTTTGGGGTTTTGAGAGGGACTCTTAACTTTGGGTTTCCCTAAATACAGTGGCTCTTGAAACTGACATGGGCACGGCAGGTATCTTGCATATGTGTATGAAGTTGTTATTCATATTAGCTCCTTAAGAGCATGGGAGTTTTAAGCCAGGAGAAAATTTATATCATGTCTCCTTGTACCTGATATGTCCACTAAATGGTTACTTCAAGGATCTGTGATGAAGAATGGCTAATGTTGACCTGATGTCAAGTTGGGCTTTCTGACCAATATATTGCATAAGATAGCTATGTGTGCTAAGAAAATGTCATCATGGGAATTATAGCAACAAGGAATGTTTAGAAAACAAGTTTCAAATTTTGAATATGAAATAGAATGTTTGAAAGTGTATCTAGTCTGTTAGAAATCAAATAATGCATTTGAAAGGCCATTGGAAAGCATTAAATCTAGTAAACATTTCTGATGAAGCATATATATATATATATTTATGTATACAAAATCAGTAAGCAACATATCAAAGAGATAGCATAATGCAATGGAATATCCACTGTTAGAAAATTTGGCTGAATGGAGATGGTTTCATATTGCATTCTCTGTTCTATTCCATTGTTCTGTGTCTCTATTTTTGTGCTATTCCCATGCTTCTTTGGTTACTATAGCCTTGTAGTATAGTTTGAAGTCTGGTAAATTGATGCCTTCCGATTTGTTCTTTTTGCTTAAGATTGCTTTGGTTATTCAGACTCTTTCCTGGTTCCAAATAAAGCATAGAATTATTTTTTCTAGATCTGTGAAATATGGCATTGGTATTTTGATGGGGATTGCATTGAATCTATAAATAACTTTGGGTAGTATGGACATTTTTAAAATGTTGATTCCGGCCGGGTGTGGTGGCTCACACCTGTAATTATAGTACTCTGGGAGCCCGAGGCAGGAGGATTGCTCAAGGTCAGGAGTTAAGAACCAGTCTAAACAAGAGTGAGATCCTATCTCTACTAAAAATAGAAAGAATTTAATTGGCCAACTAAAAATGTACACAAAATATTAGCCAGGCATGGTGGCGCATGCCTATAGTCCCAGCTACTCGGGAGGCTGAGGCAGGAGGATCGCTTGAGCCCAGGAGTTTGAGGTTGCTGTGAGCTAGGCTGACACCATGCACTCTAGCTTGGGCAATAGAGTGAGACTCTGTCTCAAAAAAAAAAAAAAAATTTGACTCTACTGATCCATGAGCATGATATATTTTTACATTCTTTTGTGTCATCTGCAGTTTTTTTCATCATTGTTTTATAGTTCTTCTTGTAGAGGTCTTTTACCTCCTTAATTAAGTATATTCCAGGCTATTTTTTTAGCTATTATAATTGAGTTCTGGATTTGATTCCCAGATTGGTTTTCTTTTTTTTTTTTTTTTTTTGAGACAGAGTCTCGCTTTGTTGTCCAGGCTAGAGTGTGTGCCGTGGCGTCAGCCTAGCTCACAGCAACCTCAAACTCCTGGGCTCGAGCGATCCTTCTGCCTCAGCCTCCCGAGTAGCTGGGACTACAGGCATGCCCCACCATGCCCGGCTAATTTTTTTATATACATATCAGTTGGCCAATTAATTTCTTTCTATTTATAGTAGAGACGGGGTCTCGCTCTTGCTCAGGCTGGTTTTGAACTCCTGACCTTGAGCAATCCGCCCTCCTCAGCCTCCCAGAGAGCTAGGATTACAGGCGTGTGCCACCACGCCCGGCAACCCAGATTGTTTTTTATTAGTGTATAGAAATGGTATTGATTTGTGTACATTGATTGTATAACCTGAGACTTTACTGAATTCATTTATCAATTCTAGGAGTCTTTTTGAGGAAGCTTTAGGGTTTTCTAGGTATAAGATCACATAACCAGCAAAGGTGATGTTTTGCATCCTATTTTCCAATTTGGATGCCCTTTCTCCCTCTCCCCTGATTGCTCTTCCTGGGACTTCCAGTACTATGTTGAATAGAAGTGGCAACAGTAGTTATCCTTGTCTTCCAGCTCTTAAGGGGAATGCTTTCAGCTTTTCTCCATTCAGTGTGATGTTGGCTGTGAGTTTATTATATATGGTTTGATAGAATTTGGCCATAAATGCTTCTGGTCTTATGCTTTTTGGTTTTTTTTGTGGGGGGAGGGTGATAGTTTTTGATTACTGATTCCATCTCACTACTCCATATTGATCTATTTAGGATTTCTGTGTCTTTGTTTCAAGCTTGGGAGGTGGTGTGTTTTTAAAATGTATCCATCTGCTCTAGATTTTCTGGTTTGTGTGCATAGAGGTGTTGACAGTAGCCTCAGATGATCTTTTGTGGCATCAGTGGTGTGTCCTTTTCCTTTGCTGATTGAGCTTATTTTAATTCTCTTATTTTCTTGGTTAAACTAGCTAGTGGTTTTTCAATTTTATTTACCTTTTCAAAGAACCAAGTTTTCATTTCATTGATCCTTTATATGTGTATTTTTTGTCTTTAATTTTGTTTAGTTCTGCTCTGATCATTCTTATTTCTTGTCTTCTGATAGATTTGAGTTTTGCTTTTTGTTTGTTTGTTTTTATAATTTCGTGAGGTGTGACATTGGGTTGTTAATTTAGGATCTTTTTGGTTTTTGATGTGAGGATTTAGTGCTATGAACTAAATGCTATTTAGTGACTTATTTTTGCCTTTTCCTTGCGTGTGCCAGAAACTTAAATTTTCCCTATAGTTTAGTACATTTTGTATACTGCAGTGTAATTTTTCAGCATTGCAAAATTCTTTTCTGACTTTTCCAATCAGTTAGAGGTTCCCCCTGCCCCCATCTTCTCAAGATTGCACCTAAACTCTTATAGGCTTATTAATGTCAAATACTGGAAGAAGAATAAGCACTTATTAGAAGATATTATTTTAATGCATATGTAAATAAAACTATATCACTTTTATTCATCTATTTATCCAACAAATATTTATTATGCATCTACTAATTGTTCAAAGAGATAGTTATGGAGCATCTAGCAATAATAGGGTCCTGCTCTGAAGGCATTTGGTGCACAGATGATGCCAGAAAGCAAGTAATTATAATACAATCTGATGTGTGATACTGCAGAGGCAAACACACGCTTGGTGGCCATATCAGTGCCACCACACCTAGTCTTAGAGAAATAAGCAACAGCATCCCTATGGAAACAATAAATAAAAATAAAATGGAAGTAGATAAGAGTTATCCAAGCAGAAATTAATTTGAATCAGTGGTGCTGTCAAAGGTCAATGAAAAGATCCAATGACACTCTACAAAAAAGACACCTGCACTCGAATGTTTATAGCAGCACAATTCATAATCACAAGGCTGTGGAAATAGCCCAAGTGCCCATAAATCCAAGAATAGATTAATAAAATGTGGTATATGTATACCATGGAATACTATTCGGCTCTAAGAAACAACGGTGATATAGCACATTTTATATTTTCCTGGTTAGAGCTGGAACCCATACTACTAAGTGAAGTATCCCAAGAATGGAAAAACAAGCACCACATATACTCACCAGCAAACTGGTATTAATTGAGCAGCACCTAAGTGGACACATAGGCACTACAGTAATAGGGTATTGGGCAGGGGGGAGGGGGGCAGGTGTATACATACATAATGAGTGAGATGTGCACCATCTGGGGGATAGTCAAGCTGGAAACTCAGAATTGTGGGGGGAGGGAGGGAAAGGGCATTTATTGAAACCTTAAAATCTGTAGCCCCATAATATGCTGAAATAAAAAAGAAAAAGAAAATGGAAAAAAAAAGTCTATGAGGGGCGATGACAGAGGCTGTGTTGTATTTGAAGAATTGTGTGCAAGTCAGTAAGTGGGGCAACAGGTAGAGCAGAAAGACCAATGAGAAATAAAGTTGGAGATGGAAGCATGGGCCAAAAATGGAGAATTTTAAGGAATTAAGTCTCTAAGGTAAAAATAAAGTCATTGAAGTTTTGAAGTTTTTCAAGTATTGGGGTCACTTGAATTCAGTTGAAATTTTGAATGACTACACTAGCTATGATATGGAAATATCTTGATATAGAGGCAGCCTGAGGCAGAGAGAGACCAAATTGGAAGTTCTTGGCACAATTCAGGTCACATGTCATCATGGACTAAAATAACAGAAATAAGAGAGAGAGAGAGAGAGAAGGAGACTAAGAGGCAGACAAACTTGAAAAGTTTACAAACTTAGCGATAAGAAAGCATTTTATTTCAAAGATACCTGCACTGATCATGTTTACTGCATCCCTATTCACAGTTGCAAAGATGTGGAACCAACCTACCTGCCCACCAACTGGTGAGTGGATAAAGAAAAATACACACACACACACACCATCGAATACTATTCAGCCATTAAAAAATTTTAAAAAAAAATCTTTCACAGAAAATTTGATGGAACTGCAGGCCATTATCCTAAGTAAAGTAACCCAGGAAGAAGAAAACAAATACTGCATGTTCTCACTTATAGGTGGGAGCTAAGCAAAGGGTATGCGTCGCCATGCATGGTGACCTAGTGCAGCTGTCCCCCACCTTTTTGGCATCAGGGACAAGTTTCATGGAAGACAATTTTTCCACGAGGAGAGAGTGCAGGAGGGCGGATGGTTTCCGGATGATTCAAGCACGCAACCTAGATCCCTCCCATGTGCATTTTACAGTAGGGTTCCTGCTCCTATGAGAATCGTTTGTGCCAGTGATCTGACAGGAGGTGGAGCTCGGGCAGTGATGCCAGCAACCGGAGCGGCTGTAAACGCAGATGAAGGTTCCCTCACTTGCCGGCTCCTCACCTCCTGCTGTGCAGCCCAGTTCCTAACAGGCCATGGTACCGGCCTGTGGCCCGGGGATTGAGAACCACAGACTTATTGGACACTGGAGACAGCAGGCAGAGGATGGGAGGGAGATGTGGGATGAAAGTAACCTATTGGGTACAATCTGCACTGTCCAGGTGACAGATATATTAACACCCTAGACTTTCTCCACTATGCAATTCATCCATGTAACAACAACAAAGAAAAACCTACTTGTACTTCCTAAATCTACTTAAATAAAAAATGCAACAAAAATATTAGGCACCCCTGTAATCCCAGCACTTTGTAAGGCTGAGATGGGAGGATTGCTTGAGGCCAGGAGTTCAAGGCCAGCCTAGGCAATATAGCGAGACTGTGCCTCTACCAAAAATTTTTAAAAATTAGCCAGGCATGATGTTGCATGCCTCTAGTCCCAGCTAGTCAGGAGACTGAGGAAGGAGGCTTGTTTGAGCCGAGGAGTTGGAGGTTACAGTGAGCTACGATCATGCCACTGCATTCCAGTCTGGGTGACAAAGCAAGACTCTCTCCTGTTTTTGTTTTTGTTTTTTTAAAGAAAAGAAATGAAAAAGTTAAAAGACAAAAAATATATAGTGGTGTTAAGACTTGACAAGCGATCAACTCTGAAAGTCAGAATTTGGATAAAATTTCTAGTGTATCGGATCACCTAGAGTCAGGTGTAGTCAAGAAGAAAGTCTGAAACAGATGTTGAAATTGATGCACAGCACATCAAAGAAGCAAGGTATTACTCTTCCTGACTAAGAATAAGAATATGACAAAAACAGAACAAGTCCAAAAGTGCAAAATGTAGTTAATCACACAAATGTCAGTCCTAAATAAAGGCCATCATTTAGATGCCTGACATGACAGCAAGAGAGCCTTGTTTTGTCAGTATCTCATAGCTCCCATGAGATACTCTCAGGCAGTTACCAAAACCTACTGCAGTTGTTGGCCTTGAATTCTCCCTAATGGATGCCATTCAGTTACCGCTCTCTGATCATTCTGACAGAAAATGGAAGTCTGAGGAGACCTTGTTTGTTTGTCCTTTAATATCCAAAGGGAACAGCACGCTTCATGTTCCATCTGTGAATCACCCTTATTTTAATCAGTATCTCTTACATAAGATAACAGAGAAATTGATTGAAGCTGTTACTTTGCTGGCAAAGTGAAATCTTTTTATTTGCAAAAACCTCTGGAGAAAAATATGCTTTTTGCACAGACCTAAGCAGAGCAGTTGCATTTGGAGTCTCTACACATTGTATTATTGCTTTCAAAAGCGTATCTAACAAAGTGATTGTGATGGTTAATTTCAGGTGTCAGCTTGACTGGATTAAGGAATACCTAGATAGTTGGTAAGGCAGCATGACTTCTAGGTGTGTCTGGGAGGATGTTTCCAAAGGAGATTGGTGTGTGAGTCAGAGGACTGAGTGGGGAAGATCCTCCCTCAATGTGGGCAGGCACAATCCTATCAGCTGGGGGCTTGGATTAGACAAAAGGTCAAAGAAAGGAAGATTTTTTTTTTTCTCTCTCTCTCTTCTGGAGCTTAGACACTCTTCTTCTGCCTTCTGGGACATCAGGAACAGAAATCCAGGCTCTTTGACCTTTGGACTCCAGGACTTATGCCAGCAGCCCTCCAGATTCTCAAGCCTCTGCCTCACTGAGAGCTAAATCATTGGCATCCCTGGGTTCTGAGGCTTTCTGACTTGGACTGAGCCATGCTACTGGCATCCCAGTGTTTCCAGCCTGTCAAGGGAGTTCTCAGCCTCCATAAGCATGTGAGCCAATTCCCCTAACAAATTTCCTCTCATATATCTGTCATCCATCCATCTATCCATCCATCCATCCATCATATTGGTCCTGTCTCTCTGAAGAACCCTGACTAATATAGTGATACAGTTCAAATGCTAGTTGGGAAAATTTGAAACTCTCTTTAATTTATACAATGTCATAAATCTCTTTCTTTCTCTCTTTCTCTCTCTCTCTCTCTCTCTCTCCATCAAAGACATATAATGACACCTATTCTAGTTGATAAACAATAATGCACTGAATTTCATTTTCACCTTTTTAGTCTCTTTAGCAACAAAGAACTCAGTGATTTAGGATTCTGGAGTCCTGAGTAAGTTGAACTTTCTTCTTGGACAATATAACTGTCCTGGATTTTCTTAGTTAGCTTTTCAAACAATCAACCAAGTAACCCTTTTGCAATGAGTGTGTTAAAAGAAAAACTTTTGACAAATTAAATTTAGAAGAATTTATTTGAGCAAAGAATGATTAATGAACTAGGTAGTGCTCAGAACCAGGAGTGCTTCAGAAAGCCCAGTAAGGTAGGAAAGCAGTATTTATAGACATAAAAAAGAAGTGATGTACAGAAACAGCATGATTGGTTATAGCTCGGCATCTGCTTTATTTGAGCATGGTCTAATCAGTTGGCAGCTTGTGATTGGCTGAAGCTCAGCTGCTGTGATTGTCTGAGACTCAGCTGCTTGTTACAGAAACATACTCTTGGTTAAGTTGCATTTTGTTTACATGGTAAGTTAGATTGCAGTTTGTTACATAAAAATAATACAAAGTATAAGGCAACTTTAAGCCATATTTAACTTAATTTAACAAGTGTTTTGTAATAATAAGTAAAAACAAAATATATTCTAGTCTTGAATTCAAAATTAGGGTATTGATCCATAACTTGACAAATTCCTAGCTCTCTATTGTTAACACCCAAAAAGAGAAGCACAGCACTGGAATAATGCAATAGCAAAGTGTGCCACTTGGTAACCTTGTAAGTTACAAGGCAGCCCGCTACACAGAAGGGTTTACCTGCAGAGAGAAATCAAAGCTGAATGTGACCTCTGCTGCTTGCAGCAATTCACCTTTCAGGCACTATGGCAAATTTTCAGAAATCACAAAAATGTACTTTTAGAGAGGAGAGAAAGAATATCATCATGCTGGTCTCACTTGATATCGGGGATGGGAGGTTACGAGGAAATTCGAAATGCTTGGGCCTTTATGTGTTTTTTCACAATTCAGTCTGCAGTCATGCATCACTTAACAATGTTCTGAGAGATGTGTAAGTAGGTGATTTTGTTACTGTATAAACATCATAGAGCATACATACACAAACCTGCATGGCATAGCCTGCTACATACCTAGGCGATAAGGTATAGCTTATTGAAATATTATTTCAATAAGCTGTATGAAATATTATTTTTCTTTATAACTTTATTTTAGAAGCTTCTTTTGCCTTTAAAATCTCTTATTTTTAATTTTTTTGTTAAAAACTAAGACAAATACACACATTGACTTACATAAGGTCAAGATCATTAAGATGTTACTAGGCAATACGAATTTTTCAGCTCCATTATAATCTTATAGGACCACCGTTGTATGTGTAGTCTGTTTTGACCAAATCATCATTATGCAGTGTGTGACTGTATTAAAAAAAAAAAAACAATTTATTGTTTTCTTTGCATTTTAGTTTAACTTGTTCAGGTTTTCTGTAAGCATAGTCATCAAATGTTAAATTCTGAGAAAGGACAATAGCTATGCTATCATTGTAACTATAAAGATTGATAGTGATTTTTAAGAAATTACAATAATTATTTCCCATACTGTTCAATATAAAGAAATTAAATATACAAGTAATGAATTCTACATGTAGTCATTCTATTATGAAAGTGTCAGTGCTATCATAAATATACTGAAAAGAAAATCAAAGTAATGTGTTCATTAAAGTTGTAATATAAGAAAAGTGTAGATTGGAAGATGACAAAATTTAATGCAGATTAACTTGATATTTTTTTTCCTTTTATGTTGCTATTATAGTAGTTTCTATGATTTTATATAAATCTCATGTTTGGGAATATTTGGTGACAAGAACCCTAGACTAAGAGCCATACAGCCCGGATTCTTGTCTAAGTTCTACAATTATTATAAAATATGTCCTTGTCATTTATGCTTTCTGGGTCTTCCCCTCTAAAGGAGAGGATTGAATGAAATAAAAACACAAATCTCTTCTAGCTCGTTTATTTTCTATTTATCAAAATGTTTGATATCATAATTCTCTTATAATTAAACTGTCTCATTTCCTGAATTTAAAGTAAATTTATTTTTAGTTTACCATAAAATAATATTTTAATAAGTGGAATTATCTTAGTGAAAAACATACTAAACCTTCAATGTGATGATGGATAGAACTTGCCACATAGCAAGCAGTGAATTAGAGCTTTCAAAAACTTTAGTTCCATCTGATAATTTTTGTATACCTCTAAGGAAATTGGTTACTGGTTTAGTATTTGGTACATTACATTTGTGTCTTTGCAGAAAATGCATGGCAACTTCATTTTTTCAGGTGTGAAAAGGAAAACAAACTATCTCAACCTCTGTCACATCAATAAAAAGGAATGTATTACTTATAGAATGAAAAAGAGAGAGAACTTTAATTTTACTAGCCAAATTAAGTGGTGGAAAGATTCTGCTACCTTGTCAATAGATGACTAGCATGATCTTTCCACTGCTGCAACAAATTCTTCCTAGTTACAGTCTCCAAACAATGGACTGTATGTAAGTCAAGGGGCTCAGAGGAGGTTCTGACATGGAGAGTCTAGATGGAGCAGCAGAGAATCTATTGAAGTCTTTGGGTATCTTCTTTGCATTTCCCAAATCTACTTGCTTCTTATAGAATTACAGCTTCTCTAGGACCCTGGTTGTTCTTGTTTCTTAGGGAAACTTAAAAGTAAAAGCTTAATGGAGTAAATTAGAATCTACGCTACTATAGTTGACCAGAATGCTAAACAGATGACATTTCATCCCTTTGTTCCCCATCCATTCCAGATTACCCTCATGCCCAACCAGCAACTGAAGGGATGATCAGAAATATACCCCTTCTAAGTATTAGTCATACACCCAGAAAATATTGATCATACTTTTTTTCTATCTCTTTTGCTGCTTTTTCCTGGAACTTTTAATGGTGGTATGATTTATACTTTCTTCTCTTCTCTACCAATACTCATTACCTTAGGGATTTCATTCTTCCTAATGAATTTTGGCCAAAGCTCATGCACAAATTCAATCAGGGGAGGACAGAGTTCATGAAGGATCAGATAATCAGTCTCCTGAGAGAAACTGGAGAATAAAGCTATTGTACAAGAGAAGAAAATGTCTGAGAACGGGAGACTTCATAAGGGACGAATGAGAAATCTTCAATTTCTGACCTTCCATTTTCATTTCCTTTATAGCTCTACTGGATTTTGTCTCATGTCCCTGGATAATTGTGAGATTTTGGTTATATCAGTTAGACAATTGTAATCATAGTGTCTCAAATCCCCATATATACTTTAAGAGATTTTGAATAGAGTTATTCACTGAAACCAAAGACACTTGATTAAAACATTCATAATGCTTCTCTGCCTCCATTATTTTTGTATATTTTTTACTTTAAAGATTTAGTGGGTACAAGTATAAATTTGTCACATGGATATATTGGGTTGTGTGCCTAAGCTTTTAGTGTAACCATCACCTGAATAGTGTATACCAAGCTATTAGGAAATTTTTCATCCCTCACCCTCCTCCCACCTTCCCACCTTTCTGAGCCTGCAATGTCTATCATTTCTTTCTCTATATCAGTGTACACATCATTTAGCTTCCATGAATAAGTAAGAACATGTGGTTTTTGGCTTTCTGTATCTGAGTTATTTTTCTCAAGCTAGTGGCCTCTAGTTCCATTGATGTTGCTCCAAAATACACGATTTAATTCTCTTGTTATGGATGAGTCGTATTTTATGGGGTGTGTGTGTGTGCGCGCGCGCGTGCGCGCGTGTGTGTGTGTGTGTGTGTGTGTGTGTGTGTATGCATATCTATCACATTTTCTTTATCCAATACTCTATGACGGACACTTAGATTGGTCCTATATTTTTTCTACTCTGATAGCGCTGCAATAAACATACTAGTTCAGGTATCTTTTTGATGTAATGATTTCTCTTCTTTGGGGTAGATTGAAGTCCCACCAGCACTGTGTGACTGTTCCTATGTCTCCACATTCATGCCAACATTTGTTGTTTTGGGACTTTGGATAAAAGCCATTCTTACTGGAGTTAAGTGATATCTCATTGTGGTTTAGAGTTGCATTTCCCTAATTATTAGAAATGTTGAGTAGTTTTTGATATGCTTCCTGGCCATTTATATGTCTTCTTTTGAAAAATGTCTATTCATGTCCTTTGCCTACTTTTTAAAAATATTATTTTTAAATTTTTTTCTCCAATCCTGATCAAGAGAGTTTGCCCATGGGGTTTTTTCTTGTTAAGTTCCTCATAGATTCTAGATAGTAGTCCTATGTTAGATGCATGGTTTGCTAATACTTTTTCCCATTCTGTAGGTTGTCTGTTCAATCTGTTGATTATATCTTTTTCTGTGCAGAGATTTTTAGTTTAATTTAATCTCATTATTCTAATTTTGTTTTTTATTGCATTTGGGTCATTTTGATAAAGGCCATTCTCACTGGAGTTAGGTGATATCTCATTGTGGTTTAGATTTTCATTTTCCTGATGACTGGTGACATTGAGCATTTTTTTCTTCTGTTTACTGGCCATATGTCTATCTTTTTTTCAAAAGTTTCTGTTCATGTCTTTTGCGCTCACTTTTTAATGGGATTGTTCGATTTTTTCCTGCTGATTTGTTTGAGTTCTTTGTAGATTCTGGTTATTAGCCCTTTATCAGATATATAGCATGCCAATATTTTCTTCCATTCTGCAGGTTATCTATTTTTTCTGTTGATTGTTTCCTTGGCTGTGCAGAAGCTTTTTAATTTGATCAAGTACCATTTATTAATTTTTTGTTGTTGTTGTAATTGACATTGGGGTCTTCTTCATAAATTCTTTGTCTAGGCTGATATCTTGAAGAGTTTTCCAACATTTTCTTCTAGAATTCTTATAGTTTCATTTCTTAGGTTTGAGTATGTTATCCATCTTCAATTAATTTTTGTGAGAGGTGAGAGATAAGGATCCTCTTTCAATCTTCTAGATGTGGTTGTCCAATTTTCCCAGCACCATTTATTGAATAGGGCTTCTTTTCCCCAGTACATATATATTGCTGTCTGCTTTTTCAAAGATTATACATCGATCAACACAATAGACACCAACCAATTTGATGCCTTTTATTTCTTTTTCTTGCCTGATTGCTCTGGCTAGCACTTCCCATATTATATTGAGTAAGAGTGGTGAAAGTGGGCATCCTTGTCATTTTCCAGTTCTTAAGGGGAATGTCTTCAACTTTTCCCTGTTCTGTAGGAGGTTGACAGTTTGTCATATGTGGTTTTATTATTTTGAGGTAAGTTCCTTCTATGCCTTATTTATCATGAAGAGATGATGAATTTTATCAAATGCTTTTTCTGCATCTATTGAGATCATCGCATGGCTTATGTTTTTAATTCTACTTTAATTCTATTGAATCACATTTACTGATTTGTGCATGTTGAATCATCCTTACAATCCTGGAATAAAACCCACTTTATCACAGTGTATTATCATTTTGATGGGCTGTTGGATTTGGGTTGTGAGTAGTTTGTTGAGGATTTTGGCATCTACGTTCATTACAGATATTGGTCTGTAGTTTTCCATTTTTTCTTGTGTCCATGCCTGGCTTCATAGAATAAGTTAGAAAGGATTCCCCCTCCTCAATTTTTTGGAACAATTTCAGTAGATTGGCACTGGTCTTATTTATAAATTCTTTACTAAAGTATTAGAAATATATTTTCATACTGTATGTTATATACTATGTGTATATATATGACAGTGAACAAGCTATAAGTATATAACTTGATAAATTTGCACCTGTAATCTCCACCCAGATCAAGAAACAAAAATTTATCAACACCCTAGAAGGTCCAATAATTATATATTATCAGAATCCTCTCCAAATAACCATTATTCTTAATACCAAACCCGCATATTATTATCTAGTCTAAATTCTATATAAATGAAATCTACTTCTTTATTATTTGAGGTCTGGCTTGCCCCCCAGCAGCATTATGTTTGTAAGGTTAATTTCTCCTTTTCATTTAGTGTTACTATATTCTACTGTAGATTTTAATATCATTTTTAATATCAAATTTATTGTTAATACATTTGAGTTGTTTCTGGTTTGGCACTATTAAGAATAATGTTACTTCTACACCTTTGCTTGTTTCTGTTGGTGAACATATTAACAAATTTCTGTTGGTATATACTTAAGGATGTAAATGTATTCTGTTGAAATATACCAAGGAATCTAATCACTATGTAGCATTACTAAATATTGCTAACTAGATTTTCAAAATGTCCTAATACACTACAATAGCAGTGTATGAGAGTTGTCATTATCTCACATCCTCTACAACACTTGATCCTTCTCATCTTTTTAAACATTCTACTCTGGCTTTATTACATTTACTGACATTGAGAATTTTTAAATTTTATTTATTTATCTTATTGTTATTATAAACTTCCTTTTATTTAGTGGGAGATTCATTTTAATGTGTTGCTCTTTAAAGTAAAAATCAGGGGCACTCATTTTAATCTATGTTTAATTTGAATATAAATATTTAGCAATAAATATTTCTGTACCTATAATTTTTCTTACAAACTACAAATTTCAATATTTTATTTTAATTTTTAATCAGTTTAAAATTGATTTCTTCTTTAGAAATGTTATGTAATTTAAAATATTTGTGTGTTTTCTAGATCCTTATTGTTATTGATTTCTAATTACATTTTATGTTGGATTACATGAAATATCAAACTTCTAAATTTATTGAGAGTTATTTTATTGGTAAGTATATAGCCTATTTTGGTAAATATTCTTTGTACAGTTGAGATAAGATGTGCTCTGAATTTGGTTTCTTTAACCTTCTATAATATCAATTCGGTAAATATAAATAAAGTGCTGTTTAAATCTTCTATCCTTGCTGATTTATTTTGTACTGTTTACTCAATTACATGTGTTTTAACTCTGAATGTGGAATAGTTTATTCTTCCTCCAGGTCTATAAGCTTTGCAATCATGTGTTTTGAAGGAAATTTATGTGTCCAAATATCCTTTTATTGTTATGTCTTCCTTAAGATTTGATCATTTTACCATATATTCCTTTTCATTACCAGTAATAATCCTAGTCATGAATTCTACCATTTCTGATATCATTATAGAAATTTGACTTTTTGCATGACTACTTTTTCCATGATTATGGTATTCCAGGTTTAATTCTCACTGTGAGTTTTTAATATTTAATGTGTAACTATTAATATTTAATAATTAATGGTAATATTTAATAATAAATATTTAAATATTTAATGTGTAACAACATATACTTGAGTCTTGTTTTTTTGTCCAATATTACAATCTCTGCCTTTCACTTGGTATGTTTAATATATCTATATTTAATGTAATTACTGATATACTTAGCTTTATGAGCTGAGCTGTGTTCCCCAGAAGATATACTGAAGTTCTAACATAAGAATGTGAACATTAGAAATAGGGTCTTTGCAGATGTAATCAAGTTAAAATGAAATTAAACTAGATTAGTTTGGGCCCTAATTCCAATGTCTAGTGTCCCAATAAGGTCAGTATAGCCACAGAAACAGAGGAACAAACCAAAAGAATGCCTTGTGACAATGGAGGCAGAGATTGAAGAGAATCAAAGGAATGCCAAGGATTAGCAACAAATACAATAATCTAGAAGAGTTGCACTGAACAGATTTTCTATCAAAGCCTCCAGAAAGAACCAACCTTGACAACATCTTGATTTCAGTCAGACTTCTAGCCTCTCAAACTGTGAGAAAATTAATTCATGTTGTTTTAAGCCACCCAGTATCTGTACTGAACATGTACAGATTTTTTCTTGTCATTATTCCCTAAACAATACAGTATAACAAAAATTTACATAACATTTACATTGTGTTAAGTATTATGAGTAATTTAGATATGATTTAAATTATACAAGAGGATATGCATAGGTTAAATGCAAATACTATGCTATTTTATATCAGGGACTTGAACATCTGTGGATTTTGGTATCTTTGGGAGCTCTTGGAATGAATCCACAGATACTGAGGGACAACTACATTTATATATTCATAAATACTTCATAGATGAGAAGACATATTATGTTTTAAAATATTGGTAGGATAAAGATGTCAAGAAAGAGAAAAAGTAGAGTTGGCTTCAAGCCAGAAAAAGAAACAGTAAATCTAAGCATATCAAGTAATTTATTTCTAGTTCAATACATATGTAAGGTTCAATACATACCTTTAAGTTATTTAATATATAATCATAATACTATGATCACAATTAAAATATTCATATACCTCCAATATTATCAAATTTCTAGTCAGTGTGAAAAATTTAAGTGGCAATTAAATTTAAAAATTCAAACATCATAGTAATGTATAAAATTCAAAAGAAGTGAAAATAATTATTTAATTATCTTCATGCACATAGAGACAGACATCTATATTATAAATGCTGGTTTTATGAAATGTATTTAAGTTGCATACCAGTTCCAGAGATGATAAAGCAAAATAATGTGTTTCAACAGTGTAAAATATGATTTAGGCACAGTACTACGATTCTCATTTTCTTTTCCATGTAATTTATGACATTTTGAGATTATGTGAATAACAATATTTGTGTAAGGAATGAATGAACTATGAACCCTCCAAGGAAACATAGGCTAGTTTACTATCTTTTAAATAGCATAATTGCCAATATTTGACATCTATTTACTATAGTCTAGTCAAGCGATCCTCACAAAAATCATCTACTAATATTTTTTTATCTCTTGAGGATGAGAACTATTAATGATAGTTTACTGAGATATTTATATAGTGAACAATGATTCTTAGGTGATGAAACTAGTTAGGTAGTTTCTATGCTTGATGAAAATACAAAATTTTCAACTGTGTTCCTATAAATTCTGCCAGAGCATGCCATTTTGCAGGAGCAACTACAGGCAAATCTTCTCAGCAATATTTTTTTGCAGATACTGTCCATCTGCTGACTCAGCATCCATTACACCCTTCCCATAGTGTGCAGCTCTATTTTGCAGAGGTGAGATGCTAGAATATGTATGACTCAGCTTGCAGATGTTTGAATTTTCACCTATCAGATTCATCTGCAAAACATTTGGAAAGCAGAAATAGAATACTGCAAGGTAGAAGCCTGCCTAACATCTGCTATTTCTGTTGTTTTCACTGGCAAGTGCAGTGTGGCAGCAATTGCCTCCCTTCCTCTCTCTCATGTCCTGCCCAAAAGCTATTTCAGAGGTCTTAGTGCCCATTCTGTGGCCTTAATGGAATCAGGAGGCAAGGAGTGAATGTTAATTTTGCTGCTGCAGATTGGAGCATAACAATCATAGCTCTGGATGGGACAACTCTAAGAGCACGTTTCCATTTTAGAACAAGGCTTCCTAGTAGTAGTGGCAGGAGGAGCGTACTACCACGGTGGTGACTTCCTGATTCTACTGGTTTCTGGTAGTTCTACAGGTAGCCACAACATTGGCAACACAGAACTACAATGACACTTTGGACATCTTTCTTGGAAGATCAGCTTAGGGTATGTTTCCTCAGTCTGCCCAACTTTATTTTATAAGCCATGTGATACTCCTACAATACATCTCATTTGCTTAAAAGAGTAAGAGTGGATTCTCTATAAATATACCCAAGCATTACACTATTCTTGCATATGCCATACAATAAATATATCAAATAATATTTGGATATTTCTTATTCCTTAATCACACTTTATGAAATTCCTGGGGCCACAAAGAATAAAAGGGAGAACCTTCTTACTTTGGGATGCTTCTCATGTCCTCTCACCTTTAGTGAAGGTGGGTAATCTTTAGATACAAAAATCCAAAGCAAACAGCCTCACTGAATAGAACACTTGAATTAGTGTTTTAGTCTTCACCTCACTGTACAGGGCAAGGGTCTGTATCCGTCTGATTTTCAATGTTCATTTCGGGGTAACATTTCCTTGAGCTTCTGTTTTCCCATTTGGAAAATAGATATAATTATATTGAACACATACAGTCATTAGGAGGGTTTTAAGAAACTTAAATGTTGATCTTGGTACAGTATTCATCACAGGGAAGAAGTGGCATTGGTAGTATTGGTGGTACAAGTCATGATTGTGATTCTTGGAGTTGTTGCTCCTGAAAATATTTTTTTGCTTTTATTATTATTATTATTATTATTATTTTTTTGAGACAGAGTCTCACTTTGTTGCCCAGGCTAGAGTGAGTGCCGTGGCGTCAGCCTGGCTCACAGCAACCTCAATCTCCTGGGCTCAGCCATCCTACTGCCTCAGCCTCCCGAGTAGCTGGGACTACAGGCATGCACCACCATGCCCAGCTAATTTTTTGTATATATATTTTTAGTTGGTCAATTAATTTCTTTCTATTTTTGTAGAGACGGGGTCTCGCTCAGGCTGGTTTCGAACTCCTGACCTTGAACAATCCGCCCGCCTCGGCCTCCCAAAGTGCTAGGATTACAGGCGTGAGCCACTACGCCCGGCCTATTTTCAATTAATGCATAATAATTGTAACATATTTATAAGATACAGCATGATATTTCAATACATGTACATAATGTTCAAGGATCAAACCAGGGCAATTAGCATATATGTCACCTTAAACATTTCTGTTTAAATGTTCAAACAGAACATTGTATTGAGAACATTCAAACATTAATTAAAGCAGGAGTCTCCAAGTAAGATCTAGCATATAGAAAATTGCTTGCCTCTTATTATAAATTTCAATCAATAATATTCCACAGCATGATAAATATATTTATATATTCAAAAAGACACTAATATTAATCACCAAAAATGTGGAGTTTGCTGTGGAAGGAAAATTAAATGAAATCATTATTAGTTTATCATAATGTGGAATATTTCAAGCAAGATTTAATATTGTACAAAGATTGAACACCCTGAAATGTACGAAGAGAATATGGAACACCTAACCAATAATCCTTTATGTGTGGGTGTGGGGGGGGGATAAGAAAACTTAACATGAGATCTACCCTTATAAAAAATCTTTAGGTCTACAGTACAGTATTGTCAACTACAGGCACAATGTGGTGCTGTAGATCTCTAAAGCTTATTCGTCTTGCACAACTGTAACTTTATATCCAGTGAACAGCAACTCCCTATTTCCGCTCACTCCTGTCCCCTGGCAATGGGCATCTACTCTCTGCTTCTGTGAATATGAAGACTTTAGATACCTAAGGTAACTGTAATCATGGAGTATTTGTCCTCTGGGACTGGCTTATTTCACTTGGCATACTGTTCGCAAGTTTCATCCATATTGTTGCATATGACAGGATTTCTTCATTTTTAAAATTAAGTAGCATTCCCTTGTATTGCATAAAATTAAGTAGTATTCCATATGTATTGCATTTTCTTTTTTTCCTTTTATTGTTTTTTTTTTTTTTTTTTTCCCTTAGAGACAGAGTCTCTCTGTCACCCAGGCTGGAGTGCAGTGGCATAATCATAGATCACTACAACCTCAAATTCCTGAAATTTTCCCATCTCAGCCTTCCAAGTAGCTAGGACCACAGGTGCACACCACCCTAGATGGACAGTTTTTAAAAAAAATTTTGGTAGAGATGGGTTCTCTCTACATTACTCAGGCTGGTCTGGTACTCCTGGCCTCAAGAGATTATCCTCCTTGGCTGCCCAAGTGCTAGGATTACAGGTATGAGTCATTGTGCCGGCCAACATTTTCTTTATCTACTCATCCAATGATGGACATTTGGGTTGACTCCGCAGCTTGACTGGTGTGAATAATGTTGCAAAGATCATAATTTGTTTTTAATAAAACTGTTTCATAAGAAAGAATCATTAAATTAGTTAAAATAACTATATCTATTTATTTATTTAGAAATGGAATCTTGCTCTGTCACCCAGGCTGGGGTATAATGGTACAATAGGAGTTCACTGCAGCCTCCAACTCCTGGGCTCAAGCAATCCTCCTGCCTCAGCCTCCTGAGTAGCTGGAATTACAAGCACATCCCACCACACCTGCTTAGAATAACTTTAAATGTTGGTTGGACCCATGGAAAACAATTTATAATAATATATATTATGAAACTGTAGTGTTGTATTTTCATTTATAAAATAATTTGTTGTTTTAAATGGAGTTTATGTTTTAAATTGCTTTAATTTTACTGGAAATGTTTACCAAAATGTGAAAACTATGACATTAAAAATATTATTTGATTTAAATAATTTGTAATTTTTGTATTATGACAATGACAATAATTTTATTTGTGATATACAATCCTGCTACTTAATTCTCTTGTTAAATTAAAGCATACAGTCTGGGCATGGTGGCTCATGCTTCTAAGCCCAACACTTTGGGTGGCAGAAGTGGAAGGCTCTCTTGAGGCCAGGAGTACCAGACCAGCCTGGCCAACATAATGAGACCTTGTTTCTACAAAAAATTTTTAAAAATTATCCAGCCCTGGTGGTGCACACCTGTAATACTAGCCACTAGCTGAGATAGAAGGATTGTTTAAGCCCAGAAGTTTGAGGTTGCAATGATCTGTGATTACATTACAGCCTCTAGCCTTGGTGACAAAGCAAGGCTCTGCACTCTTCCTCAAAAATTAAAGTATAAAGCACGGAAATTATTCCCATGATTCAATATACTAACAGAATTTCCATGAAAACTCCATTTAACCATTTAAATTTAATTCTATGTTAAAATATTAATAAATAGTTTAAGTAGTTTAATATACTCAATCTTTTTAACCTAAGACACCTATTTTTAATTTTGTATATCATCATCCAATCTTAATTTATATACCTGCTTATTTAAAGGTATTTGAGCTCATATGGTATATACCTTTTTTGTTTTGATTACTTTTCCTTCAATACCATATTATTTAAAAATTACTGTTACAATATAGTCTAAATAATCACAAAGTTTTGTGGCTGACCAGTGACATCTAAAGCATTCCACAGTTTAATGAACTATTTCCTTTTTTGAGGTTTTTAATCAATAGTAAAAAAAAAAAAAAAGTCACGTGTATTTTTATAAGTGGTGGATTTTGTTTCTGTTTTTTTTTTTTATTTTTGTTTTTACTTTTGTTCAATTTTTCTTTTAATTTAGATTTCTGAGAGTTGGACTCCTGTATTAAAAGATAAGGCTACCTATATGTTTATTTCTATGAGTTTCATAATGCTTTTCTGTTTTTGTAATGTTTTTGAAGGCCACCAACAGTGTGTAAGAATGTACCAATTTAAACACAGCGTGCCACACATTTGGAGTTATCACTTTTCCCTAATTGAATGGACAACAAAATAGACATAATCTTTTTTTCATCTCTTACAGTATGCCTACTTTAGCCAAATAGTCTATTCTAATATCTATCATTTTCTTAGCAAGAAAATTTTACTGCATTATAACAGTGTCAGCATTTGCATTTAAATAACATGCTTAGTATTAGAATGAATTTAACAGAACAGTATTTTCATTGCATGATTGAAAATGCTTACCCTGTAAATATGTATGTATTTTACAGAAAAACATGTCAGTGCAATAAAAAACTAATGAAGTCTGCCAAAATTAAACATTGACCAGACATGCCTGTGAACAAAAAACTGGAAAATTTGAACATATGTTGAATAGATCAGCATATTGAGAAGGAAGATGCACACTGAAATTGTTCAGTCATTGCAGGACAATATTTTACTTCTATGAAAACATGTGGGAAACACAGAAAGTTAAATAGTTGTAATGAGCAAGAAGAAGAGGTAAATGTTGAAATAACTCTTTATAAATGCTTATGAAAATAATTATGTCTCAAAAATCCTATTATATTTGATCTTATAAAAATCTATAAACATATTAAGAGGACAATAGAATTTTGAGCATTAAGCAGCATGAGGTTTATTAAGAATAGACATGCCACAGAAACTTAATAGCTTCTTTTGATTCATTGTTAATTACAAAATTAGAACATGCTGTGAATAGACTCTATCTCCAATATTTGGACTCTAATAAGTATTTTGGATACTGTTTGTAAAGTACTTTACCATTGTAACTTCTAATACATTATTGGTATGGAGCATGTTTGAAACTAGATATTGTTATTAACCTATTCTATTAAGTAGAGACTGAGATGAAAGTTAAGTAATTTTTTGTGAGATTGTGAACCAATTTAGTTCAGACAGAAACCGACATGTTCTAAATCTATTATAGGGTTTTCACCAATTATATTACTATGTATCATCAGTGTAGACTCATCAGAATAATTTTATTTCAATTAAAATAGTATGATTGAGGAAAAAATCAAAAATAATAAATATAAAGTACTGACATTTAAGTAGGAGTACAAAGCACAAGAAGACCAATATATACTAACATCGTAAATTATTAACAGAGAAATAAGATATATACTGAAAATCTATTTTAATCTCATCTTTCACATAAATTAATAAAAAGTAGATACATTTTAACTTGAAGCAGCAAAGAATATACTAATCTTAAAAGGAAGCTGGATCATTTTGGACTTTAATAATAATATTGCTTTTAGGAGGTCATTAACGTCATTTCAATGCACCAAATTATCACTATATTTAAATCTGTTTCTGAGGCAATAACATTGCTAGCATTATAACAAAAAAAGTTAGGTTTGATAAATTTTATGCATGACATTTAAAAGGTGAGCTAGAAACTTAACAATGCTCTTTGGCTAAACACAAACAAATTCTAAACTAAGTCATTTCACTTCCCTGCTCAAAACTCTCCAGTGGTTTCTCCCCTTATAAAGCACACTACACTCATTATATGGCCTCAGATTACGTCTCTAAATGTATTTCATGCCATTCTCCATTGCATAGCATATTCCACTCTTGATTCACTGGTTTTCTTGTTGATCTTGACTCCATGGAGCTCATTATATCCCCAGAATATTTTCACAGTACCTCCTTCTGTTTCCAATCTTCCCTCAGCCATTTGCATCTGTATCATTTCATTGAAGTTTCTATTATCATTCTTCCCGGAAAATAGGACCTACCCATAAAATAAGCCCTAGCACGATTTCTAAGCATTAGCGCAATATAAGCCCTACCCCGAAAATAAGACCTAGTGCTGGGCGTGGCTACACAGCATATCTGCACAACCCATGCATTTCATCTCGGAGCAGTAAAGAAGAGGAGCAGCCCTTCTCATCTGCCCCATCGTGACAGCTACTATCCCAGAGGTGACTGGAAAGGTGCGGACAACCCCACCAACAAGGTCGGCTCCCCCTGTCAGGTCCTGGCCATCCTGTGCGTGCTGTGAGCTGAGGCTTTGAGGGGAAAATAACACATCCCCTGAAAATAAGCCCTAGGGTGTCTTCATGAGGAAAAATAAATATAGAACCCTGTCTTATTTTCGGGGAAACACGGTACTATATTTCCTCCTTTTAAACTTCTTCCCTGAGCATTGATTCTATAATAGCACCTTCACTGCCTGTCGCTTTTTATCCCTATTAGCACATAGTAAGAAACCCATAAATATTTCTTGAATGAGTGTTTGAAAGAGCTTCAGTTTTTCAGCTATAGAGTGAATGTACTATAATAGGTGATTTCTAGAGTTCTCGCTATTCACACCTTATTATAAAATAAAGTTGCTACCATACATGGAGTATCTATCACAGGCCATGCACTTTCATATTTAATACTTTCAACTTGCAAGTAATTTTTATTGTATATATTTTATACATGAATAAACTAAAGTCAAAAAAGCTTGAGGTATAAGGCTGTACATCATAGTAGTAGCAAATGAAAGAATTGGAATTCAAATTCAGGTTAACTAAACTGAACAGCTAATAAACTTTATTCTACTGAGGAGCTTAAAAAATAGACTTGCTTCAAAAGACTCTTATGTGGGAGCTGATGTGTAAAGGCAGCTCCAACAAAATCAGGGAGGCTTTAAGTAGCAGCAGGAAGGGAGACTTGCAATGACATATCCCACAAGCTGTTTCCCTCCCCCTTTGGAGGAAGCACCTACGAGATCAGTCTGAAGACCAATGCACTACTTAGCACCATCACTCAAATATTAACTAGGAAATATTGGTGATAGATATTTCATATAGATTTTACATAGTTCATTTTGAGTTTTTCTAAGACAGCTCAGAAATGCAAAGTACCTATAAATATATCTGCCAAATAAATACTGGGAGAATCTAAATAGGACCCAAATAACTGAAGTAGTAAACTATATACATGAATTTAAAAATTCAGTAACTAAAAATTTTCTTCTAAAATTAATCTATTAATCTAATATTTAATGCAATTCCAATCAGAAAACCATGTTTTTACATAATACATTGTGTGTATATGTGTATGTGTGTGTGTGTGTGTGTGTGAGAGAGAGAGAGAGAGAGAGAGAGAGAGAGAGAGAAAATAATATAGAAAGGTATATATTTATTTTCTATAGAGAGATATAAATATAGATATAGAGATATAAATTTATTTTCTCTCTCTCTCTCTCTGTCTCTATTAGAGAGAGAGAGAGAGAGAGAGAGAGGAGAGAGAGAGAGAAAATAAATTCACAGTGCCTAACACCTAATCAAAATTTGAAATGCAAGTAATTTAACTGGTATCAAAACAAAATCTAACACCCTTCACAGTAATATAATATCTAACCCTCAAGAGTAGATTGACAAGGCCTAGCATCTAATCAAAATTTACTACACTTGCAGAGAACTATATAATATGTGTTCCATAATCAAAGGGAAAGTTGATCAAGAAAAATGATATAGGAAAAAAGAGAATAAAATCAATGGAAAGAGCTTCAATGGCCTTAAGATATAAATTCTACCATATATGCAATCAGATTTGAAGAAAGAGGAAAGAGAGAGGAGGAACAATTTAAAAACTGGACAATATTAAAATTTTTAAAAGTTTATGGAATGAATAAATTTACTGATTTAGGAATCTCAACCAATCTCAAGCAGGATAAACATGAAGAGAACTGTATTATGATAAACCAATAAAATATTGCTGAAAACAAGTGGCTGAATCTCTTCAAAGCAACCAAGAGTAGAAGGTGGGCCAGTGTAGATATATACAGAGAAACAAAAAAACAAAAAGAAACAATTTTATACATCTGATAAGACACTGCAAGCAGGAAGGCAACAGACCAACTTTAAAATATTATTTAAAAAAAAATACTGTCTACCTAGAAATCTAAACCCAACAAGAAATTTATTTTTTAAACAAAGAAGTATTTTTTCAGACAAATACAATCTGAGATAATTTATAGTGAGTGAAATATTTTTGTGAGTAGAAAAAAATATTAAAAGAAGTTTTCATGCAGTAAGAAAACACCAGGTAGAAACTTGAGTCCATGTAGAAAACTAAAGAGCACTGCAATGGGATATGTGGGTAAATATATTACTTTTTCCCTTTGTAAAAATTTTTCTTTAAAAGATAATTTAGCTCAATGTCTCTAATCATCAGGAAAATGCAAATCAGAACCACAATGAGTTATCATCTAATTCCAGGGTCAATGGCTTTTATCAAAAGTTCCTAAACAACAAGTGCTGGGGGGATGTGGAGAGATAGAAACACTTATACACTATTGATGGGACTTCCCTCTGTGTACATGTGTACTGGCCACTTAGTTTCAATTTAACAGTGAGCACATGTGATGTTTGATTTTTTTTTCCATTCTTTAGGTATTTCACTTAGGATCATGGTCTACAGTTCAGTCCAAATTGTTGTAAAAGGCATTAAGTCATCCTTCTTCGTGGCTGAGTAGTATTCCATGGTATACATATACCACATTTTATTAAGCCATTCATGAATTTATGGGCATTTAAGTTGATTTCATATCTTTATAATTGTGTATTGTGCTGCAATAAACATTGAAGTACAAGTGCTTTTTTGATAAAGTGACTTCTTTTCTTTTTGGTAAATACCCAGTAGTGGGATTGCTGGTTCAAATAGTAGGTTGACTTTTAGTTCTTTGAAGAATTGCCATACTGTTTGTTTTCCATAGACATTGTACTATGATTTGTTGTATTAGTAAATGTCTCAATATATTTTAAATGCCTGAAATAGCACACAATATATTTTTCTGAACAAAGTAGAATTACAGAATCCCCAAAGTCACTAGAAATTTTAAAAACACATTTTAAATAACAATGGTTTAAATGTTTAAAGGGGACATTAGAAAATATTTTCTATTGAATTAAAATAAAACACAACATATCCAGATTTGTGGGTTGCTGTTAAAGCAATGCTTAGAAAGATACAGTTTAAAATAATTAAAAAAGAAAAGCAATGAGCTACCAGCTACCCTGCAACACTGACTAGAAATATTCTAATTAAAATTTTTAAAACTGAAAATACTAAGTTTGGTGAGTTTGTGGATTTGCAAGACATCTCATGCTTTACTGGTGGGAAGGCAAAATTTTATAATAATTTTCTAAAACAATTTGTTAGTTTCTTATGATTAAAAACTGCACTTTCCATGAACCAACAATTCTAATCCTATGTATATATTCAACAAAAATAAAGACACATCCACATAAAACTATGTAATGAAATGTTTATAGTAGCTTTATTCATAATAGAAAAAAATGATCTATGAAAGTACTTGGAACGTCATAATTAAGGATATGTCAGAAGAGAAAGATTATCCCAAACTAAGAAGAAATGTCCAGAAAGTTTGAAAGAAAACAAGGAATGTGTGGATCACACAGAGAAAATAATGGACAGTTTTGAGAATGGAGTAAACAGCATTACTAAATTGCACAGTGAAATCAAGTTAGATATGGACTAGAAAGTGGTCATTTGGGTTTATAACTAGATGTCATTGGTAACTTTGGCAAGGGAAGTTTTATTACACTGGTCAGTTCAAAGCGGATTGCAGGTTATGAAGAGGGAATGTTAACCACAGTATATGAGAAAGATATATGACTTGCTTGCTGGTGAAATGCTGGAGGCAGGTTAGGAAAGATGGAGAAGGACACTGTTCTGTTGAAATTGAGATAAAAAAAGACTAGTGTTGAAATGATGTCTCATGCAAAAGGAATGTTTTTCAACTACATGTGGGAAATGAATAAATACTGAAAGGAAAATAGGATTTCATTCTAAATCTTACTTTTGCAATTGAATAAACTTCTTTGACATTTTATATAACCCCTGAAAATACAAATTGTCACATTGAATTTTATAATCTGAAAATATGCCTCTTAATATGCATCTTCTTAGACTATCATTATCATTTGAAATATATTTTGAAATTAGATCCAATAGCACCTTGGGGATGATATCGAGCCGTTGTGCATCTCTTTCTTAAGACTGTAGCTTATAATTGTTAATATATATTTATCTCCTTCCTTGTTAATGGGAATTAATTTAGGCACAGATAAACTTCTAGGAAAATTGGGGAAAAAATTACTGAATACATTTTTTAAAAGTCACGATTCATCTGTTTCTGGCATGCAGTTTTAACTTGTCAACAGTGAGACTGACATAGATAGTAGTTTCATGCTTTTGCTAAGGCAATGATCTGAATACTGATTGTGGATTTTGACTGCAGATGTTAGAAGCAAACCATTTCTAACAGATGTATAATCTGATTAAATATGCAATGCAATGATATTGTCAAAACCTATTAATCACTCTTTCAAGACACATTAGCGTAGGCTTTACTGACAGCTGTGAGGATTGGAATGTCTCTACAGTTGCAGGTACCGTTGATCATCGACACCACCCAATGGAAGCAAAAGGGAAAAATAACTACACTAGGCAAGTGTTCAGTGTACTTTGAATGTTGGATGTTAATTTTTCTCACCATTAGAGAGAAAAGATGTGTGCTTTTTTTGTTCCAATAATGTTTATCCTACCTGCATTTATTTGTTTCCTACCCCCAAATTACAGGGATTTTCTGTCATGCTGGGACTAATTCAGAAATGCAGATAAAGAGCTGAACCTCAGGCATGCATATATTAGGAAGCAGTCCCATGACTGATGATTGTACAATATGTGTTCACACATGAATAGCAGCAAAGCCTTGTTCCCCACTGAGAATGCTAACAAGTATTGATTTCTCGGCCATTGATACACACAGGTGCTACAATTCATTTTGGAAAGGGTTGCACCTTCATTTCATGATCATCAGCCCCCTGATTTTATTTCTGTCCTTGGTTCACCCTTGCTGTTTGAGATTCCTGACAGTATTAATGATAGTTAGCAAAACTAAACTAAAGCAACTGTTTGGCAATATGTGATCCAAATGGTCTCACATCGAATTGTCTGAGTTCCAGAGTTTTTACACCATAGTGTATGCATAATAAACCAATTATAATCAAAATCCACTCCTTTTCCAATTCTCTCGTTCTCATTTAAGAAATAGAACGTGCTAGAAAAGACCAAAATTATCAAAGTTTGGGCAACTCAGGTCATATGAGATGAAGAGACATTGCAGTGAGTCTCTAAGCCAGGGGTCCTCAAACATTTTAAACAGGGGGCCAGTTCACTGTCCCTCAGACCGTTGGAGGGCCAAACTGTAGTTAAAAAAAAAAAAAAAAAAAACTATGAAAAAATTCCTATGCACACTGCACATATCTTATTTTGAAGTAAAAAAACAAACGGGCAAAACCACCCGCATGTGGCCCGCAGGCCATAGTTTGAGGACGCCCGCCCTAATTAGAAAAATTAAGGGAAAAGGGACAAAAATGTCCTTCGGCCTTCAAACCATGCATTAAAGCTTGAACTGACCAACTGTTCATCTAAGAAAGTGAAAATAGCAGTAGCAGCATCCATCCCTCCCAAGTCTCTTGAGGGCACAAAGCTTGTCCTTTCCAGAACTTTTCCCCTAAGAGGTATGTTACTGGTCATACATACCATTTTGCAAATTCCCTTATGCCATGACTTGGCTATTTGGAGTCCCTACCAAAAGTGTTTTTATTAAGGGGAAATATCCAGCATTAAATTAGGCCCCCAGATGTCTTCCCCAGGTGGAGAATATGTATCATAGCAAGCACACTCTGCTGACCAATACTTAGTATTGCCATTTGTTCCTCCCAAACTGCTGGCATTAGGAGAGAAAACTTCTATTCACAGATTCATATTCTTTTTTTTTTTTTTTTTTTTGAGACAGAGTCTCACTTTGTTGTCCAGGCTAGAGTGAGTGCCGTGGCGTCAGCCTAGCTCACAGCAACCTCAAACTCCTGGGCTTGAGTGATCCTTCTGCCTCAGCCTCCCGAGTAGCTGGGACTACAGGCATGGGCCACTATGCCCGGCTAATTTTTTTTTTTTTTATATATATATATCAGTTGGCCAATCAATTTCTTTCTGTTTATAGTAGAGACGGGGTCTCGCTCTTGCTCAGGCTGGTTTTGAACTCCTGACCTTGAGCAATCCGCCCGCCTCGGCCTCCCAAGAGCTAGGATTACAGGCGTGAGCCACAGCGCCCGGCCCACAGATTCATATTCTTAACGATTGTTATAGCAGAAGTAGGGATTATATTTCATTGATGAATTTACTCTTAGAAAATGGAGTTTCCTTAAGATTATGATTTTAGGAAAAATATAAACTAAATTTTCTGTGGTCAATTCAGCAAGAATATAGAAACAATTATTACTTTGAAGAATTTGAAGTTGAGAACAAATTTATTAATCATCCTCTTTTCTTAAGTCAAAGTAATAAAAGTGACAAATCTTAATTTCTAAGTAAGATACTCTTTTTCCAACAACATTTCTATAATATTTTCTCATTTTTCTGTAAAATTTAACCAATAGTTGTGTTGCTGTCTTCAATTGCATGTATATTCAGGAATACTAACAAGTCCTCAGATCAATGAATGACTGTATCAATGTCAGTTTATACAGCAAATATTACAAATGACTCCATGTTATTCAGTAGTAAATAGTTACAAAATTAAAAAAAAATGATTCTCTTTACTATTTAATTTGTTTCAAATCCTGGCATTGAGGAAAAATATAATAGTATCATAAAATCTGCTTTTATGAAAGAGTTAGAATTGATATGACAAATAATTAATCCTATATAACTATGGGGCATTCTATGAAATTATAATACTTATTATAAAATAAAAAGTGACCCCATCAAGTAATCACTCTCTCTGAGAAATTTGGTAACTTTCTTCTGGGGTACATCAATCTTTGCTATTTTTGGATTTTTTTGTTTCTCCTAAAAATTGAAGAAAGGATGACCTAAGTAATATTAAGTATTAAAATAATATTAAATGAGACAAAATGACCAGATTTTGAATGTTCAAAAACTGGAATATTCTTTTTTAACATTTGAAAAAATTTCAAGACAGATACTTAAAAAGCTAAAATATACAAAAAGTACATAAATCACTTAAATTTATGTACTTAATACACTTACATAAATCACACAATATTTCATTGTTGCCTAAATTCATTATTTAATGTGCTGAAATAATATTATTAATACATGATTCAATTTAAGTGCAACTCCAGCCTGCCACCATTACTGATTTTGACTTAGTGTTAAAAGATATATTTAAATAGTAAGTAGCAAGACTAGAGTGACTTTTCTGGGTAAGCTCACTAAAACAAATAAGAAACCCCTTCTTCATATTTTGCAAGTCATTAAAATACTATGGCATATTAATGTCTAATTAAATTGTTACTTTTATCAAAAAAAGCATGCACATATTTTAAAATGTCAAATAATCCTTCAAGGCTTAAAGAAAAACATTTTCTGTTCTCAAATTCTCTACTATCAATTTTTATTCCTCAAAATCTTTTGCCTTTAGCTGTCCTTGTTTAAATTGTAGCACTTAATTCCTTATTCTAAGTATCAGTTACAACTATTACCTACCTTATTTTTCAGTTTTAGATAAATTTGTTAATTTTCTATAATAGAAGCTGAGGATTAAAGTTCATTATAATTCTCTCTTACCAAGAGCATATTTTTAGTCACCATCCTTGTCACAACACAGACACAAACTCCCAGTCCCTCATCCTCTCAGTATCATGATTTTAGGTTATATAACCAGAGATTATTCATACTATGTATGTGGCATTAATATTTACCAAGTGCTCTGCTAAACTCACAATTCCTTTCCTGAGCAATTTTTGCTTCTCTTGAGTTATCAGTTGCTACCAGAATTATTTTCAGTTTCTCCCAAATTCTCCTGATGAAATTGTGGTCACTCTTGCAATGTCTTTAAACTCATTTGTGATTTGATCAGTTCTTTTATATGTTTGTAGATAACTCTCTCCAGCTACTTACCTTGCCCTTCTAAATGCAGAAGGCTAGCTGATTGGATTTTATCCTGGACGTTCCACTACGACTGTCCTACGGATTCCCTTCACCATTTTTCATGTCGAATCATGTTTTCTGCATACCATGTCTTCCACTTTCTTGCTTTCTTTCCTCCTTTTAGTGGAGCAAATCTTTCAGTAGGTGGTGAGAGTGGTGTGCATGTATGAATTTTGATATGTTAGAGATATATGTATATATGTTTGATATGTATGTTTATCTAATAACACTCTATGTATATATGCCTATGTATACATATATGTATATTTATTTTGTCCTTTCTCATCATTAAAAACATGGTTGGATATATATTTATAGTTTCTAATCATTTACCCTTAAATTTTTGTAGGACTTGTTTTATCATCTATATTACCTTATTAGAAACCCAAAGTTATTCAGATTCTTATTGCCTTTTTTCTGAGAGCATTTATAATATTTTTATCATAGTTCTCTGAAATCTCATTATTATTCTGCATTTCATTCATTGTTCTGGGTATCAATAAAACTTTTAATTCTGCAAGCATATATTCTTGAATTGTAACAAAATTTTGTGTTATTTCTTTGATAGCTTTCTCTTCTAGATTTTTTAATGTCTAGTGATGCCAGTACTTGTTTGCACTGGTCCATTGATTGACATTTTTAACATTCCCTATTATATTTTCCCTCGTTATTTTTCTTTTTGTTTCAGATTTCTGAGAGAATTACTTCACTTTATTCTATACTACTTCTATTTAATTATTTTATTCAATTTGTGTCATAATATTTTTAGTTTATCTTAAGGATGATAGATCTTTTTACAATTTTCTTCCACTTGTATTGTCTTTTTTATCCTCTTGGTAATTTTTTATGGTTATTTCATCGGTCTTCCTTTTTTAACAAAAAGACATTGTAGAGTACAATGTCTGGCATAAACATCTGGAAGTTTTATAAATGTTATTCAATTTATAAAAGCTTATTTGTTTATCATTTTTCAATATTTTTTCAAGGTTATATATTCCTATTTTTCTTGATTTTACAAACAAAAAAGTAATAATTCTAGTAGTAGTATTATCCTTCTACATATCATAAGGGTTTTTGAATAAGGACTGATTGCACAAAGAGTAAGGATGAGGCCATCTTGCAATTATTATTTAATATAGAATGTTAGGATGCATAAAATGCCACAGATATCCAGGGGTCAAGCACTTAGACAGAATGAGGTAGACAATCTGTACAATAAAGGGCAAACTCATTACTTTTTAGGTGTTGAAACCCTGTGCCTTCCAAATAAACTGATCATTGACTGGCTCCTGAGAGAGAACTTTAAGCCCTTGGAATAAAAGTATTTTGCACACATAGGAACTTGGGGCACACCAGATCGTTAAGGGTAAATATATGGTTCATGGTAAGGACCTTGAGCTGTGTCAGCTTGATGTATCTGTATCTGCAAGGGCTGGGGATTGAATAGTGAAGGTCAGCTGCAACGGTGCTCCACGCCTATGTGACTGACCCCTAGTAAAACCTCAAGGATGTCAAGTTTGATCTGAGTTTCCCTGGTTGGCAATACTACATACATATTGTCACACACCATTGTTTGGAGGATTAAATGTTGTCCGCGCAATTCCAATGAGAGGAAAACTGGAAGCTTGTGTCTGGTCTGTTCTGGATTCTGCTGTCTGTACCTTTTTCCATTGCTGATTGAATCTGTATTCTTTTGCTGTAATAAGCCATGAATTCTGTGAGTTCTCCTAGTTTCTCATAGAAACTAAGGGTGGTTACTGGGAACCAGCAACACATATTCTGGGAAAAGTGTCATTCAAAGGAACTATACGGGGGCTGTCCAGAAAATATCCAGCCACACAATATGTTCTTATTATATTAACAATAGTTGGATACTTTCCAGACAGCCCTTGTGCAAAACGGATAATAATTTGAAAGCATCCAGAGACTAGACAAAGCACTTAAGTTCTGAAGACCCGTACAATAGGACACGACTCATTCTGAAGCAATTTCTAGAGATAGTATTTACGGTGTGCTTGAATCCTAGCCTATTGGGGGAAGAGGATCAGATATAATTAAATTTCATGTGTTTTTTTAAAAAATGAAATCTATTCTGATCATGAATATGAGGCCTGAGTTCATTGATGTGTATGGCTTAATGGGTAAATGTGGAGCTTAACTCAGGCTGCCTGAGCTCTGATTCAAGCTTCTCCTATTACTAGCTGGGTGTCCTGTGATAAACCAGACTCACTCTCCCAGTATGTCAGCGTCCCATATGTACAGTGGTGATACTGATCAGGCCAGCTTCATAATTTATGGGCATTACGGAAGATAATGCATGTAAAATGCTTAACCAGTGACCGATAAGAGCTTAATAAAATGGGGCGTTTTTGATTATAAAAGTTAAAAAATGATTTTTATAATCATCCCAGAAGGCAGCAACAAATATGTGGAATTGCAAAGAAATGAATTACTGTCCTGGTATTAAAAATTATTTTTAAAATATTCTCTCTTTAGGCTATTTTAGCCTAAAAAATCAGCATTTCTTTTTCTAAATATAATAACTTTTGTCATTTTACTTTGTATATAGGAAGAATAATTTTCAATGATTTTAAAAGCATCCCTTTAGAATTCATGGTAAACATTATTGCAGGACGTGGGGTGGGGCTTTATTCACTAATATGAACCACTGAGTATACCACACTAATTTATAAAGTGCTTTCTTTAACATGCTTATACCATAAAACGATAAATCTGCATTTGTAAAGTGATGGATGATTTTTTTTCTCTCCCCTCTCCCATATGTGGAAGCATCCTAAATGTCCTAGAGCATTGCCATTCATGATCTCCACAATCTGTCTTAGGAAAGAAAAAAATTAAAAATTTCTATACCACTTTTGAGACTGTGATGTGCAAATATAACCAGAGAAGGGAAGAACCACAGCAGAATGCCTCTGTCACCATCTGCCGATGCCATGGCTCGGAGGACCACCCCAAATGAGGACACCATTCTTTGTGAAGCTGATGTCATTGGTGGCAGAGAGACACTCTGCCACAGACTCAAAGAAATAGTGTCACATTCTCTATTAAAGGTGTTTCAGCTTGTGCATGTACTATGATATGTTTCTACCCACTGAATACTGCTAACACCAAATGTAGTTGGTTATTTTCTTTTTCACACCAAGGACCAATTCTTCAATTTTCCAGACATGAACTGGGCGTCCAATGATTTGATTCAATTCTGACACTAACTACCTGGAATTACTGTCAGATCTTCCTGGTCAAGGGCTCATTGCCAAGCCTCTGGTGCTTCTGACTGACTGGCTATAAATAAATCAGAGGGTCTCACAACACCCCCTTCAGGTGTAATTACTTGCTACAACATCATGAAGAACTCAAGAAATACAGTTTACATACTATTACCAGTTTATTTTAAATGATATAATAAAGGATGTAAATGAACAGCCAGATAAAGAAGCACATAGAATGTTTATAGCAGCACAATTCACAATTGCAAAGCTGTGGAAACAACCCAAGTGCCCATCAATACATGAGTGGATTAATAAAATGTGGTATATGTATACCATGGAGTACTATTCAGCTCTAAGAAACAATGGTGATCTAGCACCTCTTGTATTTTCCTAGATAGAGCTGGAACCCATTCTACTAAGTGAAGTATCCCAAGAATGGAAAAACAAGCACCACATGTACTCACCATCAAATTATTATAAACTGATCAGCACCTAAGTGGACACATAGGAATTACATTTATTGGGTGTTGGGAAGGTGGGAGGGGGTAAGTGGGGATGGGCATATACACATGTAATGAGTGAAGCCTGAAGCTCTTACTTGAGGGGGGAGGTGAGGCAAGGGCATTATATGTAACCTTAACATTTGTACCCCCATAATATGCTGAAAAAATAATTTAAAAAGCACATAGAACAAGGTTCAGAAAGGTCCTGAGCACAGGAGGTTTGAACTTAGGGTTCACCAACCCAGAAGCTCTCCAAACCCCATTGTTCAGGGTTTTAATGGAGGTTCCATCATGTAGCACTATTGATTATATCATTGGCCATAGGTAATTGACTCAATCTTTGGCTGCTTTCCCCTCTTAGGGGTCCAGGGGTTGGGACAGAAGTTTGAAATCTCTAGTCATGTCTTGATCTTTCTGGTGACCAGGCCCCATTCTGAAGTTATCGACGACCTCTAGCCATAGGTCATCTTAACAGCATAAAAAGGTTCTCATTACTCTGAAAATTCCAAGGGACTTAGATGCTCTTATGTTAAGAACCAGGGCTAAGATCAAATATTAAAGCAAAACATACTCCTATCACCACATCACTGAGTATATTAGAAGAGTTTAGGAGCTCTGCATTAGGAACTGTGGTCAAAGACCAAATATATATTATTATGTCATAGTATCACAATAGGAAAGGGAAGATCTAGATAGTGAGAATACTTCATTTCATACCCAAGAGAAAGGGAAGGACTCTTGCTTTAATGTCATGAATTTAAAAGTCTTCTATTTCAGTAAATGGCATTAGGCTATAGCTCATATCAAAAATCCAGGAGTTGTCCTAGTCATTGTCCTATTTTTCATCAACTACTGTTTCAATTGAATGCCAAATTCCAGTTAATTGTGTCACACATTTCTCCAATATACATAATTCTTTCACTAGCATTAGCATTAACAGAACATGCACCACCATTCTTTTTCCCCTGGGCAATAGCAATCTCTTAATATTCACTTTTAGCACTTAAAAAGAAAACAAACTGAAAGCTATTAAATAAGAAGCTAATTATGCTTCTTCCCTTATTAAAACCCTTTGGCAAATGCCCATTGCTTATTGGTTGAAATCTAAAATTCTTAAATCATTGCAAAGCCACAATTAATTCCCTGTAATCTAACTTTCCAGCCTTACTTTCTAATATTCTTGTTTGTATTATCAAGCTTTGGCCACAGTGACCTTATTTTAACCTGAAGTATACCAAGTTTTATTTCTCCTAGTTTCTTTATATTCTATGTTTTTTCCTCTGCTTGAAATTCTGTTCACACACCTCTCTCACCAGCTAATCCCTGCTCATTCTTTAGATCTAAGCAGCAAAGTAATTTACTCAGAAGAGCTTTCCTTTGTTGGCCATAAAATGGTTCCTATTTTTATGCTTTTATTATACATGGTATGTTCCTTTATGCCATATACATTTAAATTTATTTGTTTAAAATTTTGTCACACCCAGTAGACTTTAATCTGTGTGAGTTCAAGGAATCTATCTTGTCAATAGTAGACTGTATAAGACATAGTATATTCTCAAGAAATATTAAATTATATAATTGAATGATTAAATTAATATGAATGGGAAGAAACTAAGGGGCACTTGTCAGCTGATCTTAGAATATATGTGTCTCTGGATATCTGGCTCTTTTCGTCTAATCAAAAGGGATATCAAAATAATTTGTTGATTGCTACTAAGAAATCTTTAATTTCTCTTAGTTTTGTGAAATGAAGAGGAAAAGAAGTTTAAATGAAGAGGAATAGGTTTAAAATTATTTGGGTAAAGGCTGGGTGTGATGTCTCTTAGCACTTTGGGAAGCCAAGGCAGGAGAATTGCTTGAGCCCAGGAGTTCAAGACCAGCGCGGGCAACATAGTGAGACTCCATCTCTACAAAAAATAGAAAAATTAGCCAGGCATGGTGGTGTGTCCCAACTCTTTGAGAAACTGAGGCAGGAGAATCACTTGAGCCCAGGGGCTTGAGGTTGTTGTGAGCTCTGATGATACCACTGCTGCACTCTAGCTCCAGCAACAGTGTAAGACTCTGTCTCAAAAAACAAAAATATGGGTAAAACATTATAAAAATTTTTTTATAAAATATTCTTCTAATCAAAATACATAAAGAATTTTAGTCTAAAATAGTATCCTACTCATAATTCATTTTTCTTCTTTCCTCCAACTTAGATTCACGTTCACACCAAAATCAAGTCAGTCACCAACATACGTGCAGTATCTCTATGAAGTCTCATCTAATCACAATACTAATAATATGTGATATTACAATGAGAATCACATTTGACAGATGGCTTGTTTTCCTATTTGAAACAGAATAAATTATGGTTGGAAGAATTAAAATTAGCACCAAATCAAAAATTAGGTAGTTTTCTCTAATGCACACATATTTCTTAAAGTGGATTATTTTTCTGTTGTAGTATGTTCAACAATATACATATTGGAATATCAGTTCCCATTATTAAGCTTTATGGTATATAGATGTATTCTTGGGGACACATTCCATTTAGAGTGACAAAATTTTCAAGGTAAAATGTTGCAGAAAGAATATAGATACAATTTCATTAAGGTGAATGGTAATTTTCTCGGTATTCAATGAGAACAACACTAGCAGGAAAAAGAAGAATAGACAAACCCCAAACCCAGCAGAAGAATTGAAATAATTAAGATCAAATCAGAACTAAACAAAATTGACAATAGGGAAACTATACGAAAGATTAATAAAACAAAAAGTCGGTTCTTTAAAAAAATAAACAAAATTGACACACCATTGGCTAGACTAACGAAGAGCAGAAAAGAAAATCTCTAATAAGCTCCATCAGGAACAACAAAGGAGAAATTACAACTGATGCCACAGAGATATAAGATATAATATATGAATACTACAAAAACCTCTATGCACACAAACTGGATAATGTGGAGGAAATGGACAATTTCTTAGAAATACACAGCCTCCCTAGGCTCAACCAGGAAGAAATAGAATTCCTGAACAGATCAATATCAAGTACTGAAATTGAAATGGCAATAAAAAACCTTCCTAAAAAGAAAAGTCCTGGACCAGATGGCTTCACACCCAAATTTTACCACACCTACAAAGAACTGGTGCCTATCCTGCAGAATATTATTCCACAACATCAAGAAGGATGGAATCCTCCCCAACACATTTTATGATGCGCACATAATCCTTATAGTTCTTATATCATATGTTTTGATTTGTAAATATCAATGTGCCATCAGCTTAAGAATTGAGAAAGGAATTCTACAAATATTTAAATGTAAGTTTACTCAGTATTTCATGTTTATCTTCATTGATGATATATGAGGGCTTCATTCTAAAAGTAATAGAATGTTATTATTTGACAAATGTGATTTTATTCTCAAGTTTTATATTTTAAGGTAAATGAGAATTTGGAGAAAGTACAGTCCACAGGCCATTAAATAAAATTCTACTGGAACAGCCATGTTCATTCATGTATATGTTACAGATCTTTTACACCACAGACTAAAATACTAACAATCTGACTATCAGAAATATCTGCTGCCCTGGTATAAATCATTGCACTTATCTGTACTTTTAATGTGGGAATGTTAGCTTTAACTGTTTTAGCCTTTGTTAAAATTACCAACAAACATTACATGAATAAACACCAAGGTACAAACCTCACACAATCACTGAGCCCAAGGAAAATTTACATATGTAAATTTTAAAGAAACAAACCTATATAGATTTCTCCTCCTTACAGTATATATAAGTGGAACAACAAATTAGTTAAGTACAGGAGCTTACCTAAAGGTAACTTTTCGATTCTATTATCCCATAGAAAGTAGAAGGTTCAGAGGTAATATTACAATTTGAATAATATCAGTCCCATCTGGCAGTGATTTTATAAATATAATTACCCTAAATCCTTATGAGTTTTCTATATATCTGATTATAATTTACCCCATGCTCCAAAAGTCATATACATAGTAGTTTTTGATAAATGCCTCTCACTAGCAGGTTAGCATATAGATTAGACTTTTTAAGAATCATGATTTTTAGGTTCTCTAGAAGTACATTTGTCAAGCTAAGACTATCTACTAAATATAACCCTCATTCTTTGAAAGGTCTTAACAAAGGATCTCATAAATACACTATTGATTTAATATGTATTCTGATGCTATGTCTTAGTTTTAGATTATCTATCTTACTAGATATGTGAAACAATTTTATTTTCCAATCTGGAAAGATTTTATAACTCTGAATTTCCTTATAATTTTGATTCCAAAGTATCCAGTTTTTATTTTATTTCTTCACAAACAACCAAAATAAATCAATATCTGCTTTCAACATTTTGCTTAAATAAGTCTTCCAAAATTCAAAAAGTTTTTTTTAAAAAAGAATCCAAGTTACCTGAGGTAACATTTTTAACAGATGATTACAAAGATGTAACACAGGTGGCCATTTCCTCATTACTTTAAAAGTTTTATTGTCATTTTTTTGCAAGATCCACGAACAGTTTCTTTACTAGTTTTCCAGTCTCCACTAACACTTCTTTCCTATTGTCAACTTGCCTTAAAATCAAAGCCACATACTTTATGTCTCTGTTATGGTAACACCTCACTTTGGAACCAATTTCTACATTAGTTATGCACTACTACAGAAATGGCACATAACAAATCACCCCTAAAATTAATGGTGTAAACCAATGAGCACTTCTTTATCTCATAATAATGTGGTTCACCATTTAGAATGAATGGCTCTTCTGGTTTTAATATGGCTCACTCATAATTCCGGACTTTAGTAGAACATTTAGTGGAATAACAGGGGAAACTGGGTCACCTGTGTCTCATCCATAGCAAACTAACTCATTAATATGGTCATAAGGACAAGGTCAGAGGACAAGAGTGAGAGCACATACTTTTTAAAGCCTATACGTGGATCATGTCTGCTAACATCCCTTTTGTCAAGCACATAACTTTGCTAAACTCAGAATCAAGGGGTTAAGAAATGCATTTTGCCTCATTGGTAAAAGAACCAAAAAAGTTGCAGGCAACAAATGTAGTTATTGCTCCATTGTTATGTTCTTAATGTGCCCTCTAAAAGTTCATATGTTGAAATGTAATTGCCAATGTAACAGTATTAAGATGATGGGGCCTTAAAGAGGAAATTGAATCATGATGGTGGAGCCTTCATGAATAGATTAATCTAGGAACTAAGTTAGTTCTCTCAAAGTGAATTAGTTCTCCCAGGAGGAGGCTAGTTATGAGAGCATGTTGTTGTAATAGCAAGTTCAACTTCCTTGCTTTTCTCTTACTTTCTCTCTCCCCATGTGGTCCCTTCCATTTTTCTGCCACATTATGAAGCAGCATAAGACCCTCACCAGATACATCTGCCTGATCTGGGACTTCCCAGCCTCCAGAACCATAAGCTAAATAAACATTTATTCCTTATAGGTCCAGATGCAGATATTCTGTTATAGCAACAGAAAATGGACTGAGACTGGTACTGGGAAGTAGGATTGTTGCATTTCTCAGATAGAAATGTGAAATATCTTATTGGAAGCTGGAGAAAAGGCCACCTTTGTTAAAACTTGGCAAAAAGAGGAAGGATTCTGTTCCTTTCCAAGGACTTTGTGAAAGGTGGAATTTAAGAGGGATGAACTAAGATATGTGGAGGAAGAAATATGTAAGCAGCAAAGCATTCAGAATTCTACATGGCTGCCTTTGGCTGCTTACCATGAGATGGAGAGCAAAATGTTGATTTAAAGACAAAACTTTTAATTAAAAGGGAAACAAAGCAGAAATATTTAGAAAATCCACAGCCTGGTGATGTGACCAATAAAAAAGTGTGCTTGGGACACTAAACACAGGGTGTGGCTCAGAAATCATTAGCTAAAGAGATTAATATAGCTAGAAGAGATCCAGGTACTAATCATCAAGACAATAGGAGAAAGATCCAGAGGGTATTTCAGAGATCTTCAAGGCCTTGATTCCCATCACAAATTGAGAACATTAGGCCTGAGGGAAGAAAGAGCTCACTGTTCTGAGCTGCCTTGGGTTTCTGCATTCTGGTCTAGTTCTCCTTGTCCACTCCAGTTGTGGCTCAGGTGGCCCCAGTGTGGCTTGACTCACCACTCCAAAAAGTACAAGCTGTAAACCTTGGTGGCATCAAGCCATGGCTGGAGTGGGCACAGACACAGCTTGTGCCACAGACACATTTGTTCCAGGAGGCACAAACAGTATGCCTCGGTAGTGTTTACACAGTGTTGATTTGGCAAGGGCACAGAGAAGCCCAGCTGTGGAGTCATGACAGCTGCCACCTTGATTCCAAAGAATGTATGGAGCAGGTTGTGGACCCAGTTAGAGATGTGCGACAGGAGTAGAACCACCACACAGAGCTTTCACTAGGGCAATGTAGAGTAGATACGTGGGGTCAGAGCTGCCTCAGAGAGTCCCCACCAGAGCAATGCCTAGTGGAGCCACACATGCAGGATCACTGCTGGTACCTTAGAACTGTAGAGCTACCAGTGTGCAACACCAACCTGGAAAAGCCTCAGGCACTGGACTTGAAACTGTGAGTGCAGCCACATAAACTGAGGCCAGCAAAACCATTGGAGTGACACTGCCTGAGGCCTGGTGGGCTCAACTCTCCAACATTAAGGCTAAGTGTAGTTTTCCCTGTTGGGTTTTGGACTTACTTGGAGCCTATTACTTTTTTCTTTGTGCCTTTCTTTGCCTTTTGGAATGGGATTGTCTGTGGCCCCACCAGTGTATTTTGGAAGTAGATAATTTGTTTCTATTTCACAGGCTCACAGCTGGAGGGAAATTTGCCTCAGGACAGATCCCGCCTTGAGTCTCAGATAAGACTTTGGATTTTTGACTTTTGAGTTGGTGCTGAAATTAGTTAAGATTTTGGGACTATTGGAATAGAAGGAAAGTATTTTGCACTGTGCAAAGGAGATGAATTTTAGAAACTAGGGACAAAATGCAGTGATTTGAATGTGTCCCCCAAAAGTTCATGGGTTGGAAACGTAATTGCAAATGTAATAACATTAAGAGGTGGGTCCTTAAAGAGGTGACTGGGAGGTGGGTAGTTATCATGAGAGTGGGTTGTTATAAAAGCAAGTTCAACCTCCTGGGTTTACTCTTACTTCCTCTCTCTCCATGTGTTTCCTTCCATTTTCCCTCAATGTTATGAAGGAGCATAAGGCCCTCACCAGATGCAACCACCACATCTTGCACTTCCCAGCTTCCAGAACCATAAACTAAATAAACTTCTATTCTTTATATATCACCCAGTAGCACATATTTCATTATAGCAACAAAAAGAAGACTAAAACACCCATCAATGCATTCAATATACCAGTCACAAGCCTCAGTAAAAACCATGTACATTCCCACCCAGGAAATTGTTTTTCTCTTCAACATTTGCAACATAAATACCATGTCTGACAGCAGATGGTTCAAAGAGAGTGAACCACACATGCTCATTTTCTTTTCCTACTATCCCATGAGCAGAAGCCCTTATACAAATAAACACTGTGAGTGAGAGTAGAGAGACCAGAAACATTAATCGGATACATAAAAAAAAATAGGAAATACATGTTCTATTTAAATTTAAACTTAATTATTTCAAATAGTTGGGGACTTTGGGTACCTCATTTACTCTCTCTCTCATTGTGTGCTGTTCTATAAGTCATTGTATTTGATCTCTCTGTGCATGTTTCCTTCTCCTTGATCTGGGGACTTATCTTTTTATCATAGACTTTCTCTAACTTAGACAGTGAAGGACATATAAAAGTTTTGTTGAATAAATGAATTAACTTATGGAAATTTTGAGTTAATGAAGAGGATATTTGAAATACAATAGTTCTCTATGATAATGTCAAAATCCGAAAAGGACAAGGAGCACAAAGAAATTCTTGGTTAATTTGAAATGGGTTGACTTAGCTTGGTTTCCCCAGAAAACAGAGCCATAGATGTGGACTTTCTGTGTATTGTTTTACTAGATAATGCAGTCTCATGACTTAAGAATAAGAAAAACAAAACAAGAGACAGTGCATGAAAAGATATATCATCAAGCTGCCTTCTGCCATGAAGGTGAGTGATGGTCTGATCTCTGGGATCATGCCCTTTAAAAACCACATAAATTGTGGCTTACAATTGTGTATAAGGAATAGGAAGGGGTAAGAATTTATCCACTAGCTCCTGTATCATGTTGATCAGTTTAGCTTCTGTCATTTCAGGATTGTGCATGTTTTTGCTACACATGTGTAGGCTACCCTGCTGTGAGTAAGGACATGGACCTTGTGGACAGCACCAACAGTGTATCCCTAACCTGAAAGTAAGAGTTGTACATAAGGGGCAGAAGTAGAGGAGAGACTAGCCAGTACTCCCTCCAAGATGAAGCAAGAGGCAGATAAAGCTGAGATGATCAGCAGTAGGCTTGAAGAAGAGCTTTCACACCAGGTTAGTAAAATACAAGCAAAAGGTAAAATTCGCCACACTTATCTTTTGATCAGGTGAGAACCATTGATTTGATTTGTTAGTTTATCAATTCAGTAAACATTCATTGGCTGTCCACATTGTACCAGACATGATACTGGACACCACATAGTTGTGTTAGTAAGAGGCATTTCAAGGAGTTGGAAATTTTACCTGAAGGAGAAACTGTGTTTTGGAAAGTGTTGACAAGTCACTCGTAACCAGTGTTGAACTATACGGGAAAAAAAAGCTACTCATTTCTGTATGGAGCATGAATAAGTATACCTTTTAGAGTGAGTACCAAGTATAGCAGTAAATTAACATTCTGAAGAAGGTAGAGACACAACAAAAGCCTCAGAAAGATAGAAGTGAAAGAAATGTCAGTGATTCAACCAGAAGTATCAAAGAATGTGTGGGCTTTGCATGTGCAGGTGTCAAAATATAGTGTCAAAGAAACTAAATCAAACAATATTTTATCCTTTTGCAATAAAACTTCAGGCAATAAAGCAACAGTCACGAATTCTAAATAAGAACCAATGCATATGGCAAAACATTGGGATTGCTACATTAAACAGATAGAGCATGCATTGAAAATTATTATATGATGGTTGTTATATCAAATAATTTGTTTTTAATTTTTTCCTGGTTGACCTAGCCCACAACCAATTTTGATATGTGCATTTATATAACATAAATTTGGGAAGAAGAAAATGATTTAACCATCTTTATATTTGGATAAGGGAGAAACAAAACAATTCTGTTTTGTATATACAAATGGAAAAGGCATCGAGATTTCAAATACTTTCTCTGCAGGATGCCAATGTTAGATAGCAGAGGGACCAAAATAGATTTGGCATACAGAGGGCACAAAATTTGTCTAAATCATTCAGTTGAAAAAGTCAGAAGAGAAAACATAAGTGGTAAAATTCAGCATATATTAACATATTGCACCATTGAAATGGGAGAAAATTTGGTGTGGTCCTATTGATTTTGAAGAATGTCTAACATTTGTGAATTTACTGTGTGTGTGATAGAGAACCTGATTCTTAGGTGTTTCTTCCAGTTTATCCAATATAAAATATTTCAATAGAACCTGTATTTAAATTAGATAAATGTGTTCATATATATGAAGATTTATTTGTATGATTCCTTCTCTCTCCACTTGTTTTTCTCATTAAATATCTTGGTAAAATAATGAGGATAATACAAGTAAGGTATCTGCAAACAGAGTGAGTTTTTCCCTTTATATGTCTCTCCATGGTCAAATTGAGGTCCTTCCTTATGTGAAATGCATGCAGTGTTTCCAGTTCAATTTCAGTAAATGAGATCCTATCATGTGGCTACCACATACTAGTTTAGTACAGTTTCATTTGACAGATGGTCACTATTTAGGAACATATTTTTCCTCACTCTGACAGTACCTAGGAGTTGAATTTCCTCTTATATGTTAGATTTAGCATCAGTGAGGTTTTGAGTAAATATGGCAACATATGCAGCACGGTGATGGCCCATCTTTTTGAAACTTGAGTATAGTATGGCAAAATGATTAAACATACATTGACATCCTGTGTGAATGTAAATATATTTGTATTTCTCTCATGTGCAAAATACAAGTTATATTATATCAGATCTATTTCAGCTAGCTCAAAATTGGTTGCTATTTATGACAATTTATATTACAATGCAACAAGCAGCAATGGTATAATTTGAAAATATAAATGTGATATCATGTCGTTACAGAATAAAAAAATATATAAGCAGCTTATAGACACAAAGCAACCTAGAAATTCAAGATTTTCAAATAAATATTATTATTTACTACTTGTACTTAGATGAGATACTCCACTCATAAGCATTTCTTATGCTGCAAATAAAAAAATGTTTTCTATTTCTAATGTTAACTTTAAATGAAACATCCTCCATGTAATTATAAAACCACTTTGTTTGAATAAATATATCATAACAACCCTTAATAGATTTGCTTTACAACAGATGAGAGTATAAGACATGCCCTAAATCTCTTGTCAATGTAGTATTTTTTCCTCTACTTTTCAATTATTATACAAAGGAAATCTTGTTATAATCTGCTCTTTGTTCTCCATGTAGCTAAGCATGGGTATTACCACTGGTTTCAGTATTGAGAATTTGAGTGCACAAAAGATTGTCAGTTCAAAGGGTGTTCAACTAATGAAACTGAGCAATTCCATTGGTTGGAAGCTGTAGTGTTGTATCATTAACAAGGCTTTCAGAACAAACAGTTATTTTATTAAAAAAATAAAGTAGGGCAGACTTCATAAACTTATATAATATTTAAATGCTTGAAAATGTACAATGGTGATGACATATTGTTATTAGAAATTAGCAGGCCTGTCTCTTGTCACTGTAGGGATATTTGGTAAGGATTATGTTTGAATGTGTGCATATCTTTTAAGTTATATATTTGCACATCTCTGTTTCTTCTAGCTATTTCTGAAGAATGAAAAAGGAAATGTGTAGGAACATCTTATAGATGACTCTTTGCAATCCCTGAAGTACTATAATTATTGAAAATAATAGCCATAATCCACTATAGTAGGAAAAGGTATTTCTTCATGTGACATAACATCAATTTTATTCTATCTAAATCCTAAAAAGTCAGCTTCTATGAATTTCTTAAATCTGAGTTAGTAAGTTGTTCTTCAGCAATCTTTGCAAGCATTTTGAGTGGTTAAATGTTAAACAATATAGTAAACACATAATACATGTTCATAGAAAATGATTTTTTCTGAGTAATATAGCTTGCTCATGAAATTAAATTAAATTAAAAACAAAAAGTATATAACATGATACAAACTGATTCAAATTAAAAAACATACTCTACTCCCTCTATTGTCCTTTATATAATCTCCAAATTATTGTTCCAAATTCTTATTGCCTATTTAATCTATTAACATACTTTGTTCCAAAGTTATGATAATAAATAGTATTGATCTATCCTTACCATGGTCTTCAGATGTATAAAAGAGTTCCATTTAAAAAAATAATAAGAAATGAAATGGATTAAATATGGTTAACAGAAACTAAACAAGTATAAAATACAAAAAGAGCAAGATAGCTGCTACTGGGCAAGATAAGGGTAACAGAAATGTGATTTAGTCTCTCATCTGAAACAAGTAAAAATCCAGACAAAATAAATGAAATAATGGTTTCTAAGATAATGCACATTGAACAACAAAGAACAATACTACTGAAAGAAGGCAAAAAAGTCAAGTGTGTGTTCTATGATTGCAACAGCTTAATACTAAGAAACAGTTTCTAGGCAGCAGCACAAAGAAGGGTATCTAAGCAAAGCTTAGGAATCTTAAAGAGACAAGGCTAGAAATTTGAAGAAGACTCAGAGAGAAAGAACTGGAAAGAGAGTGAAGGATCTTCACAACATGCCTTTTGAGCCTTTGACTGAATACTGATTAGAACATATGTTTAAGAAAATTGATGGAGACTAGACAAACATTAGAGGAAGTGATGTTCTAAACTCTCACAGGGCTGGGAATATTTCCTGATCTCACCCTTGAGAGTGAAAAAATTCATAATTCATGGAATATCCAGTATAGTATACGGAAGGATTATTCTTCAGTAGTGGTGAAAATTAGTTCAAGACTAACTGCTGTTCTGATCTTACCTAATCAAAATTACCAAGCCTGTATATGAGCAAGAAAATAACCAACGGAAAGGGAAGAATCAATTAAATGAAACCAACCCAGATATGTCAAAAGGTTAGTAGACAAGGAGATCAGAGCAGTTATTGTAACTCAATTCCATATGTTTAAGAATCTAGATGACACATTTAATATGTTAAACAAAGACATGGCAGATAATAAATGTATCAAGTTTCTATACATAAAAAATGCATTGTCTAAGATGAACAATACACTGAATATAATTAAATACATTACAGACATTTTAGAGGGATAAAAAGGAATAGTGTTTGAAGACACAGAGAAATAAATATCTAAGAAAACAAAAAAGTCTGAATAAAAAAGAATTAATATTCTATGAAAATCTTTAAGCATTTTCAAAGTAAGGAATATGGAGAACAGAAAATAAAGTATAGTTGAAGAAATTAAGGATGATAACATTTTTTTCAAATTTGTTGAGAAGTATAAATCTATCATTCCAAGGGTTAAATCAATTCCTGGGAAAACATATGTAAATTTATACCACGGGAAAACATAATCAAATTGAGCATAACCAATGATAAAGAGAGAAATTCAAAAGTAGCCAAGAGAAAAAAGAAAAACATATATTCAGGAATAAATATAAGAGTGACAGCAGATTTATCCTCATAAACAATCCAATTCCAATGACAGTGTTGAAAGGAAGAAAAAAAAATCAAGTTTTTTAGAAATCTGTGCCCACTAAAAAATCTCTCAAAAACAAGATGAAATAAAGACTTATAAAAATATTCATAAGTTAAAATAAGTTCATTACTAGTAGAACCATGTTACAAGAAATTATAAAGAAAAACCTTTGGGTAGAAGAAAAATGATACGAGCTACAAATGGGAATGTATGCACAGTAGCAAGTGGAAACATTTTAGGAGTGGTAGATATATATATATTTTTTTTTCTTGACCAGTCTGTTGTATATATTTGACAAAGCTTATAAAATTATACACTTAAGCATGTCCAGTTATATCACTAAATCTTTTACTTTCTTTACTATTTTCTTCCATTGCAGAATTATCAAGAGTAAGCAAAAGAATTTATTGGTAACCTAAAATAAATAAATAGCAAGTCCATTTAAGAAATCTTCTCAAGCTTGATATTTAATGGGATATCCCTGGATAAAATGTATGCAGCATTTCATTTTGTTTCTCATTAATCATGAGCATATCATTATCTTTCTTGTTCTTCACTAAGAGTAAAAAAATGGAAAATAAGTACTAGAAAAGGACACAAAAATCATGCAAATGTCACAAGAATGCTTGCATGCATATTTTTAATGTTCCAATAGTACTCGGGGTCATGATTAAATTGCCAAAATAATCTTTGGTAAAATTTTAATATGCCAAATTACTCTCAGGAATGTATTAGTATATGAAGATTAATATTTTCCTCAAAAATGTGGTTGAGTTTGAGAAATTTAGCAATTTTTTTTGCTTAAGTAAAACAGTTATTTTAGAGAATATCTCTCTGATCTTATAACAACAACAAAACCCATATCTATAGATAATCCAGTAAAAACACATTTGTAGGCATGTGTTTATGCAACATGTTGTTTGGGTTGGGAGAATGAGAAATGAAAGGAAGGGCAGCAACATGATGTAGTCTTAACTGACTGCTGATCTGGATTGAAACAAGAATACTTATTAGAATACAAAGAAGATTGGATTAACTGAATATTCTTTGAGCAATATTTGCTAAATATTTGTTTTTTACTTCTCCTAAGGAGTTTTAGTGACACTGGAATGACAGTGGCCCCAAGAATTACTCATTAGCAACCACCTATAAAATCAATGTAAACTCTATCAAAATCCCAAATTGATTTCAAAACTTATTGCAAAACTGCAGTAATTAAACCAATTTGATTCCGGCATAAAGACAGAAATATAGACCAATAAAATAAAAAGAGATCCCAGAAGTAAAATTCTTGTATGTATGGTCAAATTATTTTCAACAAGGGTACCAAGACCTTCAGTCAGAATAGAAGAGTCTGTTTAACAAATAACATTGAGAAGGTGGAATATTTACAAGAAAAAGAATGAAGTTGAATCCTTATCTTATGCCAAAAAAGAATTAAAACAAAATGGATCAAAGACCTAAATATAAAGCAAAAACTACAAAATTCTTAGAAGAAAATACAGGAAAAAATTCTCATGACATTCAGTTTAGAATTGAGTCCTTAGATATGATGTCAAAAGCATAGGCAATATACAAACAAAAAGATGAATTACATCAAATTAAAAACTTCTGTGCATCAAGGAACACAATTAATAGAGTGTAAAAGCAATCCCCAGAATGAAAGAAAATATTTGCAAATCCTATATCAGATAAGGAGATAATTATTATAACACATTAGGTTATCAAGTATGAAATGTCTAGTTTCCTTAAGTAATATTGAGTTTGGCAGTTGATATCTCTGACATTTCACTTTTACACTTCTTGTTTTATTTTTATTATGAAGGTACATCCTTATTTTTTCAAACATATGGCTCAGCTCATGATTATCTTCAAATATTTTTTAAAGTAATTTTTGTGAAACCATGGATGTCAAAAATTTGTATTATTTTTTGAATATGAGTTCTGTTGTGGAACCAATGCAGTGCAGACAGCCAGAAATATCAACAAAGTGTTTTGGAAGGATGTGGCTAATGAAATGCACAGGACCTCAATGGTTTGAGAAGTGCCATTCTGGTGATTTAAATTTGGAAAATGAGCCATGTGGGTGACCGGAAACCAAGGTGGATAACAATGAGGTGAAATCTACAATGGAAGCGAATCCACCTCAACCTACACGTGAATTAGCAGCAAGATTTGACATTACTAATCCAACACAATTGGACCATTTAAAACAAATTGGCATAGGAAAGAAGCTGGATAGATGAGTTCTGCATAAATTAAATGAGCATCAGCAGAGAAATTGTCTTGAAGCTCGTCTTTCTTTGCTGTAATGACATAAAGGCAAACCATTTTTACACTGTGTCGTTACGTGTGATGAAAAATGGACTCTTTTTGACAATCACAAGTGCTCAGCACAATGGTTGAATAAAGATGAAGTGCCGAAACACAGTCCAAAACCAATATTCATCAAAAAAAGCTAATGGTGTGTGTTTGGTGGTCCAGTGCTGCAGCTTCATGAAACTGAGTCAGTTGATTACAGCAGATGTCTATTGTAACCAACTGGATGAAATGATGAGGATGCTTGTGATTAAGCAGCTGAGATTGGTCAATAGAGACAAGCCAATGTTCTTGCAAGACAATGGTCAACACACAAACAAGCTGCTCAAACTACAGAGACTAGACTTGGAAAGTCTCTGTCATCCACCGTATTCACCAGATCATGCACCAACTGACTACCACTTCTTCCAGGTTTTGGACCACTTCTTGCAAGAAAAGTATTCAATTCTCAACAATCTGTGGAAAAGGCCTTTTGCAATTTCATTGCCACTATCTCTCTAGGCTTCTTCGCTGCTGGCATAAAAAAGCTACTCTTAAGATGGCAAAACTGTATTGATAGTTTAGGTACATTGATTAATTGTACTGCTTCTTGTTTGAGATATTATAAACTAAACTTCTAATTCGAAATCAGACATTTCATATTTAATGCCTGAATATTAAAGAACTCTTACAACACAAAAGCATTTAAAAATGCACAAGAAATTTTAATAGTTATTATTCCAAAAAGGATAAATATTTTTAATGTATTTAAGTAGGCATCAAATTATTATTTAAGGCTATGAGTTTCTATTACATTAAATGTAACTGGTCTAAGTAAGCCTATGCAGAGAAAGACATTGGAAGAGTTGATTAAGAAAACATGACCCAACTATATGCTGTTGATAAGAGATTCATTTTAAACATACTAACATAGTTACATTGAAAGGAAAAAAAGATGGAAAAAGTTATATCATGCAAATATTAATCAAAACTATATGAGTCCCTATATTACTGTCAGATAAAGTAGTTCAAAGCAAATTACCAGGAACACTGAGTGACACTATATAATAATAAAATTGCCAATTCACCTAGAAGACAGCAATTCTAAGTGAGTATGCAGCAAGCAACAGAGTTTCATAATATCTGAGGAATAAACTGACAGAATTTAAAGGATAAATAGAAAAATCCAGAAACATAGTTGAGGACATCAACACTCCTCTCTCAACAATTGATAAAACAACTGGTCAGAAAACCAACAAAGGTATAGAAGACATGAATGCCCTCTATCCACAGAATGTAATTGACATTTATAGAACACCTCCATCCAACAATGGCAGCATGTACATTATTTTCAAACACCCATTGGACATACAAAAAAAATTTTACATTCCTGAAATGACAAAATTGTATAAATGGAGAAGAGATTAGTCGTTGATTTTGATATGAGAATGGCACAGTGAGTGGGCTGTGAACAGGCGACATAAGGGACCCTATAGTGGTAGAAAGCATGTGTATCTGTACTATACCATAGTCAATACCATGGTTGTGATGTTGTGCTATAATTTTGCAAGATATCACCACTGGGGGAAACTAGGTAAAGAGTAGATGAGATCTCTCTGTACTATTTCTTACATTTGTATATGCATCAACAATCAATCAAAATATATCAGTTACATTCATTATTTTTCACATTTCCTTTTATTTGAAATGTTTTGCCTTTTTGTGGTGGTAATAATAATCTAAGCTTCATTTATTGGGTTTAATGGAACTGATCAAAAGCATAAATAAATTATTTTGATAATGGAAAACTTTTAAAAATGTATTTGAATTTAGAATAGTTTATAAAAACATACCTAGACATCTGAGAAAGTTGACGTATTTGCTTTAACTTCTGTAATGTGTTGGATAGCAGAGAGCATCTTCAGTTAATTTTGGACCACTTCTAATGAAATGTGCTTAAGTAAGGAACTTGAGAATTTACTATAAAAGCACTACTTTTATTCTTACTTTTGAAATTGCCATCATGTTAGAAGCTTTGCTAAGAACAAATACCCAAGGATGAATCATCCACTGTCTCACAACTTAGATAAATTGGATAAAATCAGAGAAATTCTTTTACATTTCAGCTTTAGGAATACATTCTTCTAAGTATAATACTGAATAATTTGCAAGCTTACTCTTTAAGGAGATTTGATTTGCACCTCAAAGCTATGAAAAGCCTATCTTGATCATTACATGCTCACTGTATTTAGTATAATTGTCTTAGAAATATTTCCTTTTCTCTTCATTTGAGCAGCAAGGGCTGCCTGCATCTTTCAGCACTCTCATGAACTGCATTTTCATAAAAGTACTGAGCTCTGAATTTGGAATGCAGGTACTCAACTGGGCACAATGAACAATGAACTGGAATATTTTATTGCACTCATAGGTTGTGGTCTTCTACAATGCAAATACTTTGCTAGCTGTCAGGGTAAGTAACTATCTGCAAGCTCTCGACAAAATTTTGATGCGATCTTCAATTTTAGTTTCAAATGGTGCAAAAATAGCACCCCATCAACTCTTTCACATAGAACATATCTTCTCTGATTTCCTTGGATCTAGCTCCTCACCTTTCTCACCCCATCTTCCTCCTTCATACCCATTCTCTACTGAAATTAGCAAAATCATCCCAAGACAATTCAAAATAACAATCGCCACCAAAGAAGATTATAGCTATTAAGAATGTTGGAAAGAGTAAAAGCTGAATTTACCACTGCTTGTTTTCATTCATTGTAAAAATTCACAGATATTAATATTTCAGAAATTAAACTTTTCTATTATTCACATGTTCAAGAAATAAGCTATCCCTTAAAATGAGAGAACATTAACATTCTGTAAATGTCTTTCATACATGCATATCTTTTCTTCCTGTCCATTTTAAGGGATCAAACTGCAAATCTTATTCATGAAAAATAAAAAAAAAAACCTGAAAAATAAAAATAAAAAACAAATAGCAATTTCTGTGCTGCAACTACAATCTCTCAGCATATTTTTCCCATAAGTGACATAAATTTTGTGCCAGATTCTAGATAATTGACAGATTTATGCATGTGCATAGTAGCTGGCTTGGTGCCTTTTCTTTCGTGCAAAGAGGAGTTCTAAAATGTCTTAAGGCTCAGCCAGAAGCTTTAGCACATTCTTTAAGCGGGAAGTTGGACTCACTGTAGTCTTAAAAGAAGCCTGCTGGTGAGTGAAGCCATTTGCTGTGGAAGTGAGACCACTGCAGGTTAAGAAAAAATAAAAGGGTTGTTGCTTTGAGGCTGGCAAGCTGCAGGTCAAAATGCATTACTTAAAGAAAAAAACAATACAACACAAAGAAGGAAAAGACATACATCTGATGCTTCCAGAAACTATTCGGATTCGTAGTTTGCTTTCTGGATCTCACAGGAAAATTAAATTAATGTCATTGGCTCTTTCACACTATTTTACCCAAAGTTGAAAAAAAGGGAAGGGTCAACCAAATGTATTATATTTTGACACCCTTACCTTAAAATCTAGAAGAAGAATGTCAGTAGTTTAGTATTTTATATTGGTTGTTTGGATGATGCAAACTCACTTTGATTCTTCCCTATATTGTATTTTACTGTAAATACCTTGAATAAATGTATCATGGGGCTTAGTATCCAGTTGCTAGTAAGATAAGCACATTGTATCAATAACAATTTGGTTATAGTATTTGCATAATTTATATTCATTATTTTGTTTTATCTTAAATTACTCTATGATTTGAAGAATGTATACCTTTTTAAATGTACCAAGGGGGACTTTAATTCTACATCAGTGGGGCATCTTTGTGTTTTAATGGAGGAATTAAATCCAACAATCATAGTATTTTATTGAGCAATAATGTGCTATGCATCTGAGTGGATCCAAAATATATAAGATATAGTCTCAGATTTCAGAAAGCTTACTAAAAGAATAAATAGTGGTAAATAATGTATTTAAGAAAAGTAGGAAAGGCTCAGAACAAAAATATTAAAAAAGGACAATGAATAAAATTTTCAGGGAAGAATAATTAAATTCATAAATTTAATAAATAATAAATTTATTAAATAATTTATTTAGGGAGTTCTTCCCCACCACATAGTAGAAGAGTTTGAAAGTGGGACAACTCTAAAGTATATATGTATATAAGTAACGTTACCAATATATATATAGTACTATAGTATTTACAAATATCATACTATGGTAGTTCAAGAAGGAAGAGGGAAATTTTGGTTAATCAAGCTATTAATTGTTTTAAAATCTGGGTCAGATCTAAAATAAGGTAGAAGGAAGGGATTAAAATAGAGGAACACATGACAGTCAGTGGTAGCCATATGAATGAAGACACGAAAGTAATTTTCAGACACACGCAGAATTATGAATCCAATTTAGCTAAACAATAGCTTACATGTTATGAAGTAGTGGGGAAAAAACACACAGAAACCCCAGGCCTTTACTCAGGTTGTAATAAAGAAAGCTTGAATTTCTGACAGAAGAGTTCAGATGTTGACTGAGGATAATTTCTTTTGTCATTCAGCATTGATAATGTGATATGCAAAACTACTTCTCAGCTACAATATACTGCAATAATAAAATACAAAAATAAACAAAAGTGTATTTTTGAAAACCATATCACATGGAAGTGATGATATTTTTAAATTAGACATGACATCATTCTAATGAATTCAAGTATTTATAAATTTAGGAAATGGTGCCTATTAAATTTTTGAAATTCAAGGGAGAAAAGTGATATTTTTCACATCTCTTATCACTTAGGTACATTGGGTACAGATTTCATTTGGAGTTCACTCACAATAAGTATGGTTAAAATGTCAAATTTTAATGTAAACCAAACATAGGGAAGAAAGGAAAGAAAACAAGAACCAATTTAATTGAAAATTCAGTTCTAGCTCTACGGATTACACTTTTTTTTCCCCAAGGCGCAACTTTTACTCTTTTTTTAATTTTTTTTTAAATCACAAGTCTTGTGCTTCTTTTTTGTTTAATTTATGGATAACTGTAATATTCTCAGAAATATGTAACAGGAAAAAATGAGAACAACATAAATAATACCCAATTACTAAAGCTGGAATGGCCCAAATAGAGAATATTAAAACTCTTACTTTAATTAAAGAATAAGTAACTTCACTCAACTCATTTGACACATAAAGCCAAATGAACTGAGTGAAGTAATTAATATAGTTTTCTATTTTCATTCCCATCCTTCCCATCCTATTGATCTTGGATTTCTTTGACTAGTAGACATCTCTTCAAATTGATTTAAAGATATAAATGGTAATCTGTCACAAAAGAGAAAGAAAGAGAAGGAAAGTAAGAGAAGGAAGGAAGGAAGGAAGGAAGGAAGGAAGGAAGGAAGGAAGGAAGGAAGGAAGGAAGGAAGGAAGGAAGGGAGGGAGGGAGGGAGGGAGGGAGAAGGGGAAGGGGAAGGGGAAGGGGAAGGGGAAGGGGAAGGGAAAGGGAAAGGGAAAGGGAAAGGGAAAGGGAAAGGGAAAGGGAAGGAAAGGAAAGGAAAGGAAAGGAATATAAAATAACAGAGTGAGGAATGGAAGGGTAGAAGGAAAACAGAAAATGAAGACTGCCTTAATGGAAACTGTAAATTCATTTGTGTGTATAATCCACATTAATAGCCTTGCTCATAATGTTATTCAGTTGTGATACTAACATAGTACTCCATAATCACATTTTAGAGATACACTCCAAATTCAGCAGTCTACTATAGATTTTTATATTATTAATATATGATAAAATTTCACAGATAGGTTTCAAAGCTTTTTGTCCAATATCAAGGCCAACAACACTGGATAAAATGTAATTTTTGCTCCTTCTATACAAGGCAACAGTTAAATAACATTTATCAGATGGCACAAAGTTAAATAACATTTATCAGATGGCACAAAGCACATGTTTTCACATAAAATAGTCTTTAACGTGGGTCACATAGTAGGCCATGAAGTGTGATTTACCCCTAGGCTATACATATATTGACATAAAACATTTTATTTTTGCACATAAAAAAGTATCTAACACAGTTCACATAGTAAGTTAGAGACTGTGATTTACCCCTAGGCTATTCCTCTATTCATACAAGGCAATAGGAAGATGCTGTGACTATATATAATGCACATATGGATATGAGGAAGAAGTGATTAAAGAATAAAGTGTCCATTTTTATTTTCTCCCTCTTTCAATAGTTCATATAAAAGCCACGAAAATTTTACCTGCTGATTATTTAAAATAGTTAAGTGTTTTTGAGCTTCCTGACTACCACCATGATTTCCATCATTTGCCATCTGGGCTTCTGTAATAATCTTCTAATTTCAGTTCTTTTTATCACTTAGAAAATTTTCTTCAAAGGTATAATTCTAACCCAAGGAATCAGAATTTTTGCTTCTTATGCAAGGAAAAGTTTCAGAATCACTGGCATAAAGAAAAATCAATGAGCTAAAAAGTCTGAATTTCTTAATAATTATTTCACTTTCCTTCCTGCCCTATGTGTCCAGTTTCCCTCATTGGCCAATTACTACAAGCATGCTCCACTGGAAATATTTCTTTCTGTATTGTGTTCTCCCGAACTTTTTTTTCAAATATGTTCCTTTGCTTTTTCTTACCCCATACGTTATTTCGGCAAACTTCCACTTTAATATTAATTTGTCTCCTAAAGTTCTTATACAACTTTCTATTGTAGCACTCATTACTTTTTCTATATATTTATTTACTTATTTCTGGTGACTTTGAGACCATGAATACTAAGTGCTGGAAATCTTCATCTTTTTCCCCAACATCCAAAGACAATATTTGACAGTAAGTAGGTCTTCAATATTATCTGCAGAAGGAAAAAATAAAGCCTTACAGGGTAACCCAGCCAAATTATGCAGATCATATTTGTATTTTCATACATAGCACTAGTACCTTCTTCTGTTGTAGAAAATGTTTATCAAGTAATGTAACTTTATCATTTAAGCATATGTATGTGTCTGTGTCCCCCAATAGAGAGTGATCTTCCTTGTGAAAAACTTATATATCTGTTTTATCCAGTACCTGGAAGAGTGCTGAGCCCAAATAGTAATATCCATTGATTATTCAATAATTGCTCAAATTCTCTGATTATGACATCACGCCTGTTATAAAGAGGATTATTCTGACATCTGCTTAACTGAGAATCACGGATTATACAATGCCTTTTTCTTCTTTGCTTGTGTAGATGAGAGTCTGAGTTGGACATCTTCTACTTACAGTTTCTGTTATCATACCTTAAGTTGGTTACTTTGTTTCCATGACCTGCATATGTATCAAGCTCCCTACTCAGTATTATTGAGCATAATGTTCATAATGCTATAGGACAATTATAGCCAAGTCCTTCAAAATTAAAATGTCTAAATTCCTTCCAAATACAGCATAGTCGCATGTAGGAAAAAGACCACTAAAATATAAAATTGAAAATATCTAGCAAAAATAATATGCAGAAATATATATCTGTATATCTATACCTATATAGTCCAATTCTGACTCAGTCACTTTGTATAACTATATGACTTTGGGCAAATTACTGTTCTGTGCCTCAGTATCCTCAATTATAAAATGAAGGCAATCATTGCACCTAACACATTTAGTTATTGTAAGGATAGAAAAGATTAATTCATAAAAAGATCTTATTAAAATTCCTAAAAGATAGAAAATACTTATAAATATATGCAATCATTAATTAGCTAGGTCAAATCAAAATACAGTACTCTTGATTTGAATGATGCCATTTGGGAAGATGTTTAGTTTTAAGTGTATATCTCAGTATCTTGAAAGGAGCACATTTCATGTTCTCTGTCATTTTTTACCTGTATCAAGCACATAAATACAAAAATTAAATACATAAATGTATGTAATAGTTATTAACTTGGATATAACACATCTGAAAATAGTAAAAAGGAAGTTTTCAGTCAATTAAATGCCTTTATGCCAATGAGACCAGAATTGCCTACAGTCTGTTAACTTTTACATGGGAGTTCTACTCCACAGATAACAGCAATATCTCCAGTCATTAAATCTTTCTCTAGATCATGCTTTTGGCATGTGAAACCTCGAACTGCTGTGCTCAAGCGATCCTCCTGCCTCAGCCTCCTGAGCAGCTGGGACTACAGACAGGTGTGAACCACCTTGCCTGGCTAATTTTTCTATTTTTATAATAGTAGAGATGTGGTCTCACTCAAGCTAGTCTTGAACTCCTGAGCTCAAGTGATCCTCCTGCCTCAGCCTCCCAGAATGCTAGAATTACAGGTGTAAACCACCACGCCTGGCCACTCCCCAATTTTTGACAGTATTGATTTTGATTATATATCCTGTTTTCCATACAATAGCTGTTTAATAAATACTGAGTTATATGATGAAAAATTCTTTCTAAACTGTGATTTCAGTAGTACTGTTTTTGCTCTCTGAGACATGTAGAAATGAGTCTTGATGAGAAATCTGAATCAGGAGGTTGGGATAAGAAGCTAAGAATTCATAGTCTGAAAATTGGAAAAGGGAACACAACAGTAAGAAGTAATATATTTAAGAACTTAAAGAGTAAAGAGGAAAAGAAACACAGGAAAGAATTCTATATCAGAAAAGAAATAAGGATGAGTATAACAAGTTTTAAAGAACTATAAGACCAAAAGAAAATAAAATAAAAGAAAAAAACTTATGGAGAGTACCATAATAAATCTCAGAGATTTTAAACTATTATTAGGAAAAATGAGTGTAAAATCATTACAGTGATGAAAATGATAGGTGATTAAAACATATCAGGCAATAAATAACAGGACAGATAGAAAGAGAAGAATAGAGTCGAGCATTTTCATATGTTAAAAAATCCTGGCTCTATTATGCATTCTATGGTGCACTGAAGGGAGATTATTATTATAATAAACAGTAAGTAATGGCACACTCATTAGTGAAAATTGACAGAATTGGGTATAAATCCAAGTATCCAGCTGCAGCATTTAAGTCAATGTTTATGATTTATTTGAAAATCCTTTGCTTCAAGAGAATATTCAAACAATTAGGGGTGAATTATTTTATGTGTTCATACTTTAAACAAGGAAGAATTGTATCTTTGTATAATACTTCATAATTAAAAGGAAAAAGTGAGTTTAAGGGCAGGATTAATCAATTTTTATTCATTTTTTGCCACAAATGTGGTTTGTTATGATTTTTATTATTAGTTTACCTGTGTGTTTATTTTAATTTTTAGAATCAATCACTTTTGGGGCATTGTCACTCTCAAATGAAAATGAAATTGCCATTTTCAGATAAAAAGAAAAACTCTTGGTGAAATCATTAAAGTAGAAAGGTAGAGGAAATGACAGATTCTACATGAGTAAAAATTTTTTATATTTTATTTTAATTTATATTCTATAAGGTCCTCATGAGTTTCTCTTAAATTTGATTAATCCTATACCCAAATTTTCATTGCAGTGACTTTTACAGAAAATTTCTGTCATAGAAAATTGAAAAATCTAATTCAATCATAACCTGGACATATTTCTTTGCTAAATGTTTTCTGTAGTATTTGGTTTCTTGGTACTTGATGTTTTTCAGGAGGGCATTCATTCTTAGGCATTCCTCTTTTTTTCCAGGAGATTATCCATCCCAATGCTTGTACTTAAATGAATGAATAAATCTCCCAATGAGTTGTCGAACTCAACAAAACCTCAATTTCTCTACCGCTAAAATTTATATATACCTTCATTAAAGTAATTCATATAAATAAAAGGTTCAACTGTACTCCCTTTGCCCTACTCCTCATTAACCTAAAAATTAAAGATAGAAAAAGTTACAGCATGCTACAACTAAACTTATCAGAAGTCAAAAGATTTCTAGGTGTAGTCAATTTCTGAAATAATAGCTGTAAAAACATTAAATCTTCTTTCCTTGCACACCCTGGCTATCCTCTCAGTTTGCTTCCCAAAATAATTCATTCACTGACTTCACTTACATAGAATAAAAACCAAATGCCTTGGCTTGGTGGTTTGCCATCAATGCACTTTTCTAACCACATACTCTATAGAACCATTAAACATGTTGTTGCTTGAATATACTTCACATAGTACCCTTAGTTTTTCTCTCAGTATCCTGAAACCTTCATCCCCCTACCCCTGTTTTTTTTTCTCTCTCTCTCTTTGTCTCTTCCTATTTTTCATGCCAAGACAGCTGCAGGTTAAACCCCAGCTCACCTACCTCCTGGCTGTGTGACCTGGGGTAAATTAAAGTCGTATGTGCTTTAGTTTTCTCACTTGTTAAATGGGGAAAGAAATAGTATATACTTCATATAAACAAATGAGATAATGCCTACATGTATTTGTTTATTGATGTATTCTTTGACTATACAGCACAGAATATTTGACTTTTTAGAAGTTTTACAGAATAAGAAAAATATCACTGGACCACGAGTAGTAAAGAAAGAGGCCACACTAGAAAGTCCTAGCCTGGATTTTTTTTTTTTTTTTTGACTGAAAAGAACAACAATTTGAACCTGATTCTATGATGTTCTTGTAGGCTTATTACTCAATCAGCTACCGAGCAGTTAGAACAATATATTCCAGATAATGCCATAGTGAAAGAGTCAATGAAGATCACTGGTGCCTTCCCAGTTCTTCAAGTGCCTTCCCAGTACTCCCCGCTCATTGTCTGAGTACCCTGGAGACTGAGAGTCAAAAAGTTTACCGAATTGCATGCAGAAATTTGAGAAGGCACTCATAAAGTACATCTAAAATAAAGTACAGGAAGCTAAACTATAAAGTGTTTCAACAGAAGGCTCAGGTAGTGCCAGGGTAAGCTCTAGGGCCGGCGTGGCCTATAGAGTTGTCTCAAATAGAGGCAAATGGACCAGGCTTTGCACCTCCTTCATCAAACAGTCATTGGACATGAGCTTCCCCAGGAAGGGGTAATAACCGTCGGGGTCGTGGCACCTTTCCTCTGAGGGGTGATCCAGAGAGGGGTCTGATGTGGGTTTGCACCCATATTCCCACCAGCTGGGGGGGGTCTCAGTCACGTGGGGGAGACCTGGTGAAGCATCTCTGCCAACTTGATCCCCCTGAAGTTTGAGTTTTGTGGTCATCATGGGGAAACTGCCAATTTAGAGGAGCCAGACACATCGGTTTACTAAATTTTATATCATGTGGGAGAAGATAAACTCAGAGTTACATATTTCCTATTTCATCTAGTTTATAGCAAGTCTGTCAAAGATGCCAAAAATGCATTATTTTCATTTGAATTGACTAAAATTAGCTCAGATCCTCAGATAATCAAACCTGACAACTACCCAGGAGTGTTTCTTAGAAGTCTGATTGAACACAGACCCTCTTTAAAAACTGACAATAACCCAAAATTGTCTGTAGCTAAATCTCACACTGCATGAATACTATACTATAAATCACATATAACTCATAGTGCTGATAGTTTCTTAATATGTATATGATGGGGGTATTGATTTATGCTATTAGGAGTTTGTCTTGCCTGGACCTATGTGGAAAACTACTGGGAAGGGCCTTTTAAAAATGGTTTCAATGTGCACAGAGGAACTACAAAAGCATGAGCGAGCTGTGTTCCACTGGCCATGCAGACGCCACTGAAAACGCATTGGAGTATTTATTTGTGGAATGGGCCAACTTGCTTTCAAGAGATTTCTGAACCAAATTTTTTGGCAAAACTTGTGCAAACTGACCTGAGCCATTTCCAACATTAATCCCAACATTAAGGATTATTGAAATTCTTATTAGAAAATATTATTAACCTAGAACTGTAAGAGGCACAGAAAGACCATGTACAGAAAGACCTACTTCATCTTCCTCTCCCCTTCTCTAGCTATTTTCAATGGAATCTAATTACAGCCTGAATTCTCTTACACATAAAAACATTGATTAGCAAACAGTCACAGAAACAGTCAAATACCCTGTTCTGTAATCTCAACAAAGCCTCAACTCTCTATCTTTTGAGGTGTTCTGTGAGTGTCTAGAATGAAAGTTTAGCAGCAGGTACATCAATATTCTTCAGGCACCATACATCTAAACTTAGAGTCAGGAAACAGAATTCTCTGATAATCATCTGTACACAGGATTGGCCTGAATCCTAATTTAAGAGGCTCATTCCAAGGAGCTTTGGCTATATCTTTTATCCAGCAAAGGCTAATCACTATATCTAATTACGACATTTTGAATATCAACCTTCAACCTGTAAAAATAATTTCTAAATCCATTGTGCTAATTAGTAATATCTCTGCTTGATCAGAGATAAAGAACACAGAAGCCCTTTTATAGTTCCTTCTGGAATGTGAATTTCTGGTTAGTTTAGGGTAGTTCAATTGTTAACAAACTACTGAAAAGGTAAAGATGAAACATATGTGACAAACATATGTCTACAAAATAGTTTAGAGCAAATTTTAGTTACTATAAAACACCTGAATCTAGCTCTGAACATACTGTGAGCAAAATCAAAAGAGATGTTTCACTGAAATGTACAAAACCACAAGTCCTGAAAAGCATATCATTAACATGATATGAGGAGGACCATTTCCTGACTTTTTCAAAGCAATGCTTGGAATTGCCATTTCGTGGCTCTTGGTGGTCATTAGCAGAAAACATTTCTGCACAGAATGGCAGAATAATGCTCGTTAGTATAGGAATGGCAGCGCGCTTCATAGCTGGTAGACAGCACGAAGCAGGGCGGCACCTGACTCTGGGCTGGTGTGGAATAGCAGAACATTGGTACTGCTGGGAGATCAGTGCTGGCATTACGAGATTTCTGCATCCAAAACATCCCTTCGAGAACTTCCTCAATATGGAAGGAATAGTTTCAATTAACAAGTAGAAGCAATAAGCCAAAGTTGGGTTCTGCTGTTGATGTGGCCCCTTTTGTGATGTAAGAAGATGATGCCTTGAAAATTTTAATTATATTTATAAACATCCCCTGGCCAGCCAGTAATTTACTAGATTTTGGTAGACTCAGAATGGAAATAAGTGTCTTTAAATTACTATAATACTCTCCACGTAAAAAATACGCATATAGTTTTGAATACCATTTCAGCATGCAGTTCTTCAAAATGCTATACAAATTAAATTAAAAGTTTTTATGTTAATGGTTCCTGTCTTTCTAACCCCTCAGATATCATCTGATACTATGTTCCTATACATATATTAGTAATAAAGTCAACAAGAGGAAATTAACAAATATATTCAATATAATTGTCTTCTAGAAAATTATTTTTAGATTTGATTTATCTCCCTGGTAGGAAATATATCTTTAAATGAGTCTTTGATTTGAAACCATATGTTATAGTTACTCCTTTGGGCAATATTTTTGAATAATTATTTCTAACGCTATCATGTTTTTTTGTGTGTATATACAAAGCTGACTACAATGTAATAATTGTATAGAATAATCTTTGACAAAAACAGGTCTGATATGGAACCTAGACAGAGAAGACTTTAAGTTAAAGTTTCAAAATTATTCCATTTTGAGATGGCCTCACTTTAGGTTGTCTCATGCCCTATTCATGGAATAGTGTCATGGTGAGTCATTATAATATCATGGAGTTTTGAAAAACTATTGCCTCAAAACAAAACACTGCCCTTAAGTTGCTCCCAACTATCTAATTTGAACGAACAGAAATGAGATTTCCTAGGAGATCTAGGCTTTTCTCTGTAGCAAGTCAACTTGACAAACACTATTATAAAATGTAAGAACTATAATAGGTATAATCAGGGTCTCATGGCCTCTTCTTTCTTTCACTACTGGGAAGAAATGAAATTATAAAGAACAGTAGTTGACTATAAAGGAAACACACACACATGCACACAGTGTTGGCATCTGTATAGAAAATATTAATACCTGGGCTAAGAAGTTATTCCATGTGAATCTAACTTGACCTGTTAATAAAGCCCTGATAATGAAATCAAAACATACAGACTCTGAAAGAAAAGGAAGTCAGCAAAATATATCAGATCAAGAGGAGATGCTTCATATGTAAGCCATACCTAGTTAGTCTAACATTTTTCAGGGGAAAAGAGCATTTTATTTCCCATCTTGTTAAAGAAATCACATGATGCACCAGCATTCCTTCATTTAGATTTCACTATGATTCTTTGTGATCTCTTCTGAGATTTATTCCAAAATGTACAATATTGAGATCGGCCAAAACATATATAGACATTGCTCAGGACTTCTCAAAGAAAAATAAGAATTTAATATAAATACGTTGGAGAAAATATACCAGGTAATCAAAGATATTTTTAGATTAGGCTTTCATATTACCCAAAGATATGCTTTCAGGAAATTGTTCTGAAAATATAATTTTTAAGTTTGTCAAACAGCATTTTGTGCTACTATTGGATAGAAATTCTTTAGCATGTTAAACACCTGCACTGCAGATAGTGTTAACTAAATATTTTGGAGGCAGTTGATAAAAGACTATCTCTTAATAGAGCACATTAACCGGTGGACAAGAGAAAGTAAAAGAACATTCAAAAGTAAATGATATTTAGTACTACAATACCTGCAGGAAGAGAACATCAAATTTTATAGTCTTAATAGCAAACTCTGTAGACATGCAGTCGCTTATCCTACAATCCCACATGTATCCTTGAATAAAGTATCTATCAGTGACTAAGTATTCTATGTACAAACTTTCTGAAAACATCCCTAAACATGCATCTCTGTGTACTGAGAAAATTTTCTCTCATACAGGGATAATAATTTTAATTAAAAAGAAAAAAAGCCATTTAATCCCAAGAACTTCTCTTGTTTTTCCATTTATAAGTTGGATGTTCTTGACCTCCATTTCTCTTTTTTTTAATAAGGAATTATCTTTTCTTATTATTTCTAACTGGAGTGCCAGTTGTAGATTTATATTCTTTGAAAAGAGTAAACGTGTCACATATTGTGTGGGGTACGCATTGAAATATAATAAAGATAGCCTGAGTATAGTATAAGGACAACGATAACCTGGGTTTTTTAAATAGCAGAAAATCTCTTTTATGTTCATTCGTGATCCTCTACAAACGTCAGTGTAAAGATAGACCCTAGGAAGCCAATCAGGAGGTTATTATATGGATTTTACATTTTGTTGCTAGTTCATGCTTCCAGCATTTGGCTGTCTATTAACATACACAAGAACCAGAATATGAAATCCTTTTGTGAATTGTTATCCTTTTTTGTCTTTTATTTTTTTCTTATTATTGCATCTGAGATGAATTCAATTCACACTTCTACTGAGCCACTGGGATGTGTCAGACTGGGGTCCAGCTTCTGGCTTCACAAAAATAAAGAAGATAAGCCTGGCTTCTAGGACCTGAAGTTAACAGGAAAGATGGAGACATAAAGTTGTACACCAAACACACGTATTTCTTCTCATAACACTTGGTCTGGGAGAATAATTTCCTTTTACATTCCTTTGTTTCTGAAAAAATGTGCTATTGTTTATTGTGTAACCAGTTTGCCTCTAAACGCTACAACTAATTTTCTCTAACCTAAAAACATATATAAAATGCTAGGTGTATGTATTGGCTTCATTATGACCCTTCATTGTTAAGCTATGAAATTAAAACTCTGTATTTAACTGGCAATCAGAAAAAGAAAACTTAAATTTGTAGACAAAAAAAAAAAAAAACATATATAGTAAGATTTCATTTGCTTATTGGTTTATATATAGGACTTCTTCTGTAATACTTATTTTAGAGTAGAAGATAAACAGACACTTTATATACTAACCATGATTAACTAGTTGTTTATTTTATTGTTATATTTTGAGAACAAAGTATTGAAGTGATGTAGAAAGTGGCCTGGTAGCCAAAGATGAAAATCATCATTTTCATGAAGTATTTGCTCAATCTGTGGCTGCTGTTCATACAGGTAATTTTTAATTATCTCTATATAGATATAATATATATAGGTATTAATAATTTATATTAATTATAGAAACAAAAATATAAAACTTTTGTGCATCTTTATAAAATTCTAATAATTTGCCACAGATGCTTCAGATATTTTTCAAGAAGTGAAACATTTTATATAGATTTGAACCCCATTACTCTCCACGATCAATCTTCTTTGTTAACACACACCAGAGGTGGTAACCACTATCTGAAATACGGTGTGAATTTCTCATTTTTTATCTATATAAATATGTATAGAGAAAGTACTGTTCTGTATATTTCTTGTTATCACATTTACTAAAATATAGTGTCCTTATTTTGGTGATATGTTTTGTTTTTGAGATTTATTCCTTTATGTTATAGCTACAAGTTCATTCATTTAGAGAACTCTATATAATCCATTATATGAAAGTATCATATAGATACTTTATCATAAAGAAAGTATCTTTATGTATTTGTTTTCTTTTTGGTAGGCATTTTCATTGAAACTTTTCTTATCGTGATAAACATTTTTTTGTCCATAAATGTTCTCAGCATTGTCATTGTTCCCATGTGCTGGGGTTGCTCTTTGGCAGTGGGTCCTGCATGCTGAGGATCTCTTTACTATTACTTAATATGTGAATATTCTTAACAATTTTTTCTGGGGTCCTCCCGAGAAGAGTCTGAGGCCATTTTTAAAAACTGGACCACCGGAGTGTCTTTTAAGTCTGAGTAAATATGGGAAATGCAGCTCTTGAAACCCTTCTCCACAATGGAATTGCTAGGACTCTCTGCCAAGATGTTCACCTTCATGTTCATTAGCTGACAACAAATTTATTTCAAAAGAAGTTATCCTAATGTAAAGGCATACGAGCAGTGTATGAATGCAAGTTCATGTTTCTCTGAACCTTGGTAGCATCATACTGTGTGTGTGTGTGTGTGTGTGTGTGTGTGCGTGTGTGTGTTTGTGTGTATGAATTGGATGACTATGAAATGGTTTGGATTTCTATGGAAACTGAATAATCTTCATATGCACTTCTTAAGGTGAAAGCTCAGCTTGTTTATTTTGATCTTTCTTATATGTTTAAAACGTGCAGTCATTTATACAATCTCATGGTTTTCCCCTCATCCATGAATATTTATACTCTGAAATACTGTTCTACTCTCCAACACTACCTTTGTCACAGCTTTTGATAATTTCAATATTGTGTAAATAATCTTTCCTATTGCATGACTTCCCTCTTTTTTTCATCTGTCTCCTTCAATTCATTAATATATCCTGCATATCATCTCAACCACCCAGTGGTTGTTATCACTTGGACTTCATATTGCAAAATATATATATACATATATATATATATATTGCTTCCATTAAATTGTCCAGTGTCATATTCTTAAGCTCTCATTTCCAATATTTCCAGCACCTTTCTTAAAAAATTCTTCAATGGAATGAGGCCCTATCACCCACTTATCATCCCACATTTTTTTCCTATTTTCACTACCATCACGTTCTAATTTTAGTTTTACCATGGTCTGTGAATACAATTATTACCTGCAATAACCCTCAATTCCTTTGATCCTCTCTTCTTTCATCTTACTTCCAAAATGCTAACCATCCTCAAATTCTCCACCAACTATAAGCCTGCACTCAGAGCTGTCATTACGCTAAAAAACCTATAAGCATGTTTACTTATTTCTCCTTAAATCTGTGACCACTAAGATTGAGTTTTGTAGTTTTTAGCATATACATCATCTAAATTTTGTTAGATTTATATTTAAGTGTTTCATATTTTTTATACAAATCTCTTTTATAACTGTTCATTGCATTTAAGAATGTAATTAGACTTTTTTACGTCAACATGACATTCTGTGACCTTTTTTACATGGTTTACACGTTCCAGGACTTTTTTTTGTCAATTTTTTGAGATTTTCTGCATAGACAACATACCATCTGCTATAAATACGCACCGCACACACACACACACACACACACACACACACACACACACACACACACGAAGCTTTATGTATTCCTTTCCAAACTACATTCATTTTCTTTTCTTTTATTTTCTCATTGTCTTAGCTAGGATTTGCTGAACATTGTTGAATATGGGTAGTAAGATAGGACATCTTCCCTTTGTTCCTAACCTTAGAAGAAGCTTCTAGTTTGTTGACATTAAATAATATGTTAGCAGTGGGATATTTTGTATGTGTTCTTTATGGGAGGCAGGAAGGCTAAAAGGGCCTGGAAGGCAGGGAAATGCCCTTTTTCTGTTAAACTTTATCCCTTCCAGGAAGATAGGCCTTTTTTATGTAGAAAGCACTGGGTAGGTTTTTACAATAATTACTCATCTACTTCTTTTTCTTTTTTTTCTTTTTTGTTATGAGAACCTTTTGGGATTTCTAGGGGGAAAGTCATTTTTAGGGCGCTCCTTTGGTCTAAGGCCCCAAGGAATTTTTCACTCCCATGCTAGCATACATACAAACCCTCTAGAAATTCATCAAGATTACCATCCAAGTGTTCCTGCCAGTTTTGACCTCAGTGGCTTATGCTGTACGTAAAGTAGATTTCGGTTCCAACTCTGGTTTCACTCTCTCTCTAAATTCAGGTTGGTGGTGTGCCTTGCAACCTTATTTCCCTGACAGGTCTAAGAAAAGTTGTAGATTTTCACTTTGTTCATCTTTTTCTTATTGCAAGGTTGAAAGTGAGAATTTCTAAGCTCTTTACATGTCTGACATTAGAATTTTTCAATAATGTCTGGATTCTTGAGTCAGACGATCTGGATTCAAGTCCAATGTCTTTATCTTGAGTAAATCCCCCTCCATCCTCCTCTCTTCCTCCCTCTTTCCCTCCCTCCCTCTCTTTCCCTCCCTCTCTCTCTCTCCTCCCCGGCCCCTGGTGTGTGCCTGTGTATATGTGTGTGTCTTCCTCATCCTTTTTCCACACACCCCAAGTATCATCTGATAAGGTGGAGATCAAAATAATGACTGTTCTCCCTACCTCGTAGGTAGGATTAGACTTTTTAATTAAAAAAAACAATGAATTTGTTAGTTCATAATTGACTTTACAAAATGACTACTAAAAATATTATAGTAACTTCTACATATTAAACATCTACAATCAGTTTTAGTAGTTGATTTATAATTATCTTCTTTGACTTTTATAAAATCCATGTATATTAATGTATAAATCCTCAAGATACGTTGCAAAGATTCAAGTTCCACACACATATTCAACAGTAAGACTTTGTACACATCACAACTTTGAACCAATACATTGGTCTTTGAATCTGATATATGGCTACAGTTATTAATCCAAATAAGCACTGAGAAAATATTTTAGCAAAACTGAAGGACAAAAGATATTATTCTTTACCCCAGCATTTTCAAGCTAGTGACCAGAGACTAAATTTGCACTGAGGATGTAATTCTTCCTTTACTTTTTCTTTCTATCCTTTTGTCTTCTTCTACAATATTTTAACAATATTTTAATTTGTGGCTAGCCTTTGAAAATGAAAATAACTCACATTAATATTTGTATTAATATTCAAATTATTTCCTTTCTGTGAAAAATCAGAAGGTCTGGCAAATTGTACACACATTATTTTCTAGCAAAAAAAAGTTGAAAATTATTTATGTCTGTTCTCTTATATAGGCCTTTGACACTTCACCATAGTCCTTACCATTTCCTAGTTTGACACCTGAGCTTGCTTCAGTTGCTGGCTTACTTTACTATTCCAGGTAAACACAGGAGTTTTTGTCCTAACATTTCAGTCCTTTCAACAGAAGTTTTAATCTAAACATCCATGCCTATTTGAGTTGTCAATCCATCTAACAATGGAAACCATACACCAATGCCTAAAATAGGGTGAATTGCTGACTTTTTTGCCCTTTCCTTGCTTACTAGCAATTGGATCATCAATCATATAACATATTTAACCTCACAAATGAGCAATGGTCATCTTGACTGGCTACTTTCCAATTCTTCAGGAACTGGCAGAAACAAAGAAACAAAAGCTTAAGGAGTCATTTAGATCAGGGACTGCACATATATCTGTCATCTCATCTTTAGAGCCCTTTTCCCTGTGTTTTGTTTCCCTGAATTCACAAAGTCAGAGCATCAAAGACTTTTAAAAATGTCCAAAGAGGAGTGTGAGTGAAGAGAACCTTGTTTGCTGAGACCACCTTAAAGTTGTGGTTGCTTCTACTGAATGTTTGTTGCCTTTCTTTAATTTTTATTTATTTTTTATTTATTTATTTTGAGGCAGAATCTCACTCTGTTGCCCAGGCTATAGTGCTGTGGTGTCAGCCTAGCTCACAGCAACCTCAAACTCCTGGGCTCAAGCGATCCTTCTGCCTCAGCCTCCGGAGTTGCTGGGACTACAGGCATGTGCCACAATGCCCGGCTAATTTTTTTGGTATATATTTTTAGTTGGCCAATTAATTTGTTTCTATTTTTAGTAGAGACGGGGTCTCGTTCTTGCTCAGGCTGGTTTCCAACTCCTGACCTTGAGCAATCGCTGCCTCGGCCTCCCAGAGTGCTAGGATTACAGGCGTGAGTCACCGCGGCTGGTCCAACTTTCTTTAATTTTATGAGAATGTATATAGTTAAATTAAATAAAGCTTTTACTTTTTAAGTGGCAGGTATTGAGATTGTTACCTTTTTATGTCACCAAACTCATTTTAGAAAAGGGATCATAAGATTAGGATCTAATTCCTTATTAGGTTGTCAAGAGCTACAGGAAAATGCCCCGTACTGAACAAAGACTTCTAATGCACAAACTTTAGCCAGCAATGATTATGAATGGTGTAAATATTTTATTCATAGATATGCAACCTGGGCTCAGAGAGGCTGAGTGATTTTGCTGTACAGCAGTGGTAGTGAATACCCTATGGACTTTGGGCGGGTCATGAGTTCATAGCCTGACTCCATTGTTTATCAGCTGTGTGAACTTGGCAAAGTTACCTGCATTCTCTCAAGTTCACTAACCTCACCTGTGAACTAAGGACAGCCATACCCATTCCACAGGGTTGTTCTCATGATTAAGAGAAATTAGCCCTGTAAGCACTTAAACAATATAAGTTGAGCATCCATAATCTGGAATTCCAAAATCTAAAATGCTCCAAAATTTGAAAGTTTTTGAATATGGACATGATGGCACAAGTAGAAAATCCCACACCTGACCTCATGTGATGGGGTAGCAGACAAAAGGCACTCACACATCACACGGTTTACTCAGTATCCCCAAGGGAAAGAGAGTCTCCCAGCCTCTCTCTACTGCAATATATCTTCTCTGTGCACACCCAGAATCCCCTGCACACAACATGCCTACAAAGGGTAATAAGATGGCATTGTGCGGGCTAGACCTGCCAACAGTAAGTTCCCCACAAAGCAAAGAGAGACTTCTAAGATGAAAACGATTGTTAATGAGGCAGGTGACTCTGCAGGAAACATTTAACAAGCCATCCTCATCCCTAAAGGACCAAATTTCTGGTCCTTCAACAACTTTGGATGTTTCTTCCTACCTAAAAATATGTGTGTATGTATATGTATTTATATTTATGTGTGTACATATATGTACAGTACAATGCCATTTTAGTGAAAACACAGCATTGCAGGAGAGACTAAGAGCCTGTCATTGTTTGCTGTTACTGTTAACAGTTGATACAGGTATTCTGGTGATGCTATTGTGCTGCTACCCTTAACACATCATTTTTTCACTGTATTAATGGTATTCCATATTTTTTACTGAGAGATAGTTATGTGTAAATAAGTGTAAGGAAATGATTGCTTACTGGTAGCATATCAACCCAGAGTCGGGAATGATAGTCATGCCAAACAACCACAGATTGTTCATAATTGGCTGAAATAGTAACACCTTAGCTTTCTTATGGGTCAATGTATACTACCTTTGTTTCATGCACAAATTTAAAAATGTTGTATAAAATTACCTTCGGCCCATTTGTGTAAGGCTTATACGAAACATATATGATTTTAGTGTTTTGATTTGGGTCCCACCTCCAGGATATCTCATTATGTATATGAAAATATTCCAAGATAAAAAAAAAATCCCAAATCCAAACACTTCTATTTCCAAGTATTTCAGAAAAGGGACACTCAATCTATAGTTCTGGCATATTTTTTTCAAAAGCAGATAGTTATTTGTTTGAATGTATTTTACGTATCCTAATTAAATATATGTTAATTTACTAATGTTTTATAATTTTATTTTTCTGAACTATGTTTCTTAAGTAAAATAAATAATTAGGAATTATAAGAAGCTATTACTGTGGAGAGAGTAGCACTTATGCAAGTATATATATGATGCAAAACTAAACTAACATTAAAACCAAATGGACAAACAAGAAACCACCAAGTTCTAATTTATTTCTACCAGGCTCATAAAGAAGTGCTGAGCTCATTCAAGGACATATTGTCCAGATGCCAACATTGAGGTTTCTACTTAGAGCTGTGAAGTGAAAATGAGAGAAACTCTTCAAGGGCATGGTGGATGGTTGTATCCTCTGTCTGCTATCTTCACACAACACAACAGATGGAACCATTAGGAAATGCCGTATTGTGAGTATGTGCCTGATTGCCTATGTTAGTGTAGGAAGCATACACATACCATCATATTTCACTATCCTGTTGGCAAGAAATAATTAGTGGGAAACATAGAGTGATTCCAAAGTGATTATACTGTTTAAAAAAATTTACAGAAAATATAAATACATGTCCAAATTTCCTGGTGGGAAATTAGAAGATACCTATGTAAAATACAGGGAAAGCATATGACAGCTAAGTAGTTTTTATATCACATATCATTTATTTGTCCTAATACTCATTGATCTATTCCCTCAATAAATTTGTACTATGGACCTACTATTTACCTCTTTTAGTCTCTGGAGATAAGTTAGTGAAAACAGAATCTCTGTCCAAATGAAACTTAAATGCTGGGGAAATCAGAGAATTAACTAAACATTTAAATATACAACACTGTTAGGGTAAAAAGCCATAAAGAGTGATAGGCAGGACTGTTTTGATAGGGTATTCATGGAGGAGGTAGTATCTAAGTAGAGATAAATAATAAGAGAGAAGAACAGTGCAAATAATTCAGGGGAAAATATCTCAAGCAGTGGAAAGAAGACCAACGCAGAGAAAGATGAATGTACTTGAAGTACGCCAAGCTGCCTTGACACACAAGAACCATGGAGGGAATATGGTGTGTGATTAGGGAGTTAGGCAGGGGCTAGATTGTATCCAGCCATCTAGATACTGAAGTTTAGAATATATTCTGTAATAAGAAGCAGAGCAGTTGGAGGTATATAAGCCATAAAAATGATATAAACTAACTCATTAAAAAAAAAATCATGAAGTTATTTCTTGGAGCATGGCCTGTAGGAGGCAGTGCTGGAGGCCAGGATACCAGACAAGAGGGTGTTGCCAGCATCCATCACAGGACAACTAGAGGCCACCACATTCTAATGCTGCTATTCCTGACATCAATCGGCTTGCATTGTTAATAATCTCTGTGTCCTTGTAGAGTGAATTACATTTTTTCTGAAATGTCATCTCATTTTAAGTTAATAGGCCTGGCATTACTATTTCATTTCACAAATTAAGAAACCAAGATGCAAATATAAGTGCCTTATCTGAGGCAAATTATAATGAGAGGACTATGGCACAGAACATTCCATTGTTTCCTCATTCTAAGTATATCCCGAAATATATCAAGTTCTAGAATATCTACAATAACAAGCTTAAAGTGCTCTTAATCTAAATCTTCCTACTTTAGAATATTTAAAAAGTGTAACTGATGACTAATACTTCTGGGTCGGTATATATCTTATTGTCCCTAGGACCCCTAAATTCTGCCCACTCTCCCCAAGACTTAGATAACCAGTATGCCAATAACTCAAAGCAAAAAAAGAAAACAAGCAAACAAACAAAAAGAAAAATTGCTCAAATGCTACATATATAGTATGTATAGTTTCTTTATTAGAAGCTTATTTATTATAAACACATACATTTAAATAGTATTGACATATGGAAACTTAAAAGTACAGTCCTTTTTACTCAGTCTGCCAAATCATACTGTTCGGAGGTAACAACTGTTAATATTTTTCTGTGTATCATTCCAGAAAATGTTCCATTTGTGTGTGTGTGTGTGTGTGCTATTCTTCAAGAACCTGAAATGATACCGTATATATTGCTGTGACTTCTTTTTTATTCATTTATGAGCATAGGTATATATCACATTCTTTTTAACAAATTCATAATATTTCATTTTATTTTATAATTTAAAATTTCATATAACCCCTTCAATATTGATGTTTAGGTTGTATTGATATTTTAATTTTTTTAATGATACAATGGACATCACCATACATATGTATTAGTACTTTGTGTGTGCCTGAAAGAAAAACTTTTTATAAGTTAATAAGTGGAATAAAATATTTTTGCATTTTATATTTTATTAGATAGTAGAAATTTGTTATCCCTTTCCAAAATATTATACATCCAAAAAGAAAATATAGCAGTTCTCCTATTTCCTGAGATTACCAGATAGGTTCATGAAAGACATTTTTTTTTTTTTTTTTGAGACAGAGTCTCACTTTGTTGTCCAGGCTAGAGTGAGTGCCGTGGCGTCAGCCTAGCTCACAGCAACCTCAAACTCCTGGGCTTGAGTGATCCTTCTGCCTCAGCCTCCCGAGTAGCTGGGACTACAGGCATGCGCCACCATGCCCGGCTAATTTTTTTTTATATATATATCAGTTGGCCAATTAATTTCTTTCTATTTATAGTAGAGACGGGGTCTCGCTCTTGCTCAGGCTGGTTTTGAACTCCTGACCTTGAGCAATCCGCCCGCCTCGGCCTCCCAAGAGCTAGGATTACAGGCGTGAGCCACAGCGCCCGGCCCATGAAAGACATTTTTAAACAGTAGATGGTAAAGCCAAGAGGAATAAGAAGCAACCCTAGATGGTCAAAAGTTTAAATTGTTACTACTATAGCAAGTTCAAAAGGTGCTGCACATATTGTTTTTATTTGCTTATTTTTAATTGTCTTTCCAAATGTTTAGTAATAATTTTAATGTTTTCCTGTAAAATAGTTCTTTAGACACTTTGTTCTATTAGGTTTGTTTGCCTTTTATTCCTTGATTTGTGAGTAATATTTTTATATTCATAAACTATTTATTCTGTGGTACATGTTGCTTCATATTACTTTGTGAGGAAGGCAAACAACTGTCTCCTTCTTCCATTTATCCCTATCAATTCATTCAGAGATTGAAATATCTAATAAAATTAGGAAGGAAAACTAAAGTGACACTTCATTTTAGAGTATAGATTTGCAAAAATAAATTTCTCTTGAAAAGACCAATATCAGGAATAGCCCTTGTAGAACTCTGGGTGATGGCAAATTTTTATATTTGAACAAAGCTTTGGGAAAGACAAGCAATGTGGTAAAGCCTTGTCTATCTGGATTATACTTGAATATACTCTGGACTTGGAAATGAGCGTCAGAGCTCTGCCTGTCAGCCTGCTTCCAGGCTGTGGAACTGAATGGAGAGCTTGAAAGTAACTCCCCCCAAAAATACAAATAAATCGAGGATACACACAGGAAACTGCAGATAAATAGTGTATCTGCATACATATATCCTCATTGTAGAAGAACAAAGAGAAAACAACTAAACTTGAGGTCTACTGAGAAAACAAAACAAAATCCTTTGATCTTTCAGAAAAGCATTCATTGACATCAGTTTTGAAAAAACAGCTGGCATCCTCAATAACATAAAAAAAATGTGTCTCCCATGAAGCAAGAGGAGAGGTAAAAGTTATTCATTTTTTACTCATAAAATTATATATTGAGTGCCCACAGCATATTCCAGACTTCATTTTTGATTGATGGGCATTTGACTACAAAAAGTGAACCAAAGAAGACAAGGGGCCTTGCCTCCAGGTAGTTTACATAGGAAGAGTAACAACAACCAAATTTTTACTAACATGAATTAAAATACTTACTAAATTAAAACTTTCATTAGTAGATGGCATTATGAGTGTATGTGTATAATAGATGAAATGCTTTCCTGAGAAAGCAACTATTGAGTTAGAAAAAAGTCTAAAGTAAAGGTGAGGGATTAACTAGGCAACGTTTGAGAAAGCAATTAACATGTGTGAAGACACTAGTGCAAGATTTGCACAGAGTGCTTAAATAATTAAAAGAAGGCAGTGAGAGGTGCAGTGGTGGCTAGTGCCTCTAATCCTAGCACTCTGGGAGACCGAGGCAGGAGGACCGCTCAAGGTCAGGAGTTCGAAACTAGCCTGAGCAAGAGTGAGACCCCCATCTCTACTAAAAAATAGAAAGAAATTAATTGGCCAACTAAGAATATATAGAAAAATTAGCCGGACATGGTGGTGGCGCACACCTATAGTCCCAGCCACTTGGGAGGCTGAGGCAGTAGAATCACTTGAGCCCAGGTGTTTGAGATTGCTGTGAGCAAGGCTGACACCATGGAACTCTAGCCCAGACAACAGAGTGAGACTCTGTCTCATAAAAAAAAAAAAAAAAAAAAAAAAAAAAAGCAGTGAGATGAATGCAGAGAATTGAGGGCAGAGTAGGGAGGGGATTACACGAGACTAAAGTGAAGAAGTAATTAAGGCTAAATCTTTCCTGATATTATAGAAAACAATAATTTTAATTTTAAAATATTAGCAAAAGGAGGTCTTTTAAGTACAGGAATGAAATACTGAGATTTATTTTTGAAAATGATCATTACACAGTAGAACAACAGATGAGAGAAGGTTGGATGGATGATGGACTAGAGTGGAAGCAGGAATACCAGAAAGGAAGTCATTTCAAGAGATAAGCATGAGGTCGCATGCATGTGGATGTTGGCAGTGAAGCTGGAGAGAAATAGAAACAATGAGGCCTATATATCAAATCAAATCAACCAGATTTTATGGTGGATTAGATTTTGGTTAAAAAGTTTAAAGTATCTGACGTGAATCTTAGGTAACTGATTTGTTGCTACCATTTACCATTTAACTATGGAATAGTAAAATAAATTAGGTTTGTGAGTTTTATTTTAATAGGGAAAAGCCATTAAGTTGTTATAGGATGTAATGAGTCTGATATATCTTTAAGAGATTCAGGTGCAAATGTCATATGATCATTTAGATACACCATTCTAAAGCTCAGAGAAAATGTCTAGGCGAGAAGTATAAATTTACATATCATCAGCATATAGGAGATCATTAAAACTTTGAAAGGGGTGAAATAATCTCGAGAAAGACACTGAAGTAGAAGGCAAGGGAAGAGAATATGGGAAGAAGGACTTAGAATGCCCCCAATTTAATGGCTGAATAGAAGAAGATAGTAAAAGAGACAAAAAAGTGTTTGCCACAAGGTGAGAAAAAGTTTATAAGAGTACGAAGTTACAAAATCTAAAAGGAAGAGTTTTCAAAAGTATCAAATTATTAACAAAGTTGAATGCTTCTTAAAGGACAAGAAATTTAGGAACTAAGAAATGGCCTTTGAATTTAACTAAATAAAGATCGTTGAATTTTGCAGGAGTTACTTGAGGGAAATGATGAGGACATGAACTCACGTAGAGTGAGTTGAGTAGTAAACAGGGACTATGAGAATGAGAGAGAAGAAATAGTGAGCTTAGAAAATTATTTTAAGAGAATGATTAATAAGAAAATGAGGCAAGATGGCGGACGAATAACACCGCCAGACAGAGGGTCTCTACAGAAAAGACCAATTCTAGCAGAAACTAGAGGAAAGAAGCAAGAAGACGAGCATACAGCGGACAAGAGCCGGAAGGAGGGGTACCTGAGACCCCGGGAGACTCCACGGGAGGAGGCTGCGGAGGAGAACTGGTGGCTGAGACCACCGGAGCAGCCCGGAGACCAGTGGCAAGGGTAGGTGGATCTGCTGTTACCCCTCCCCTGCATTCGGGACTGCTGGCGGGCTCCCCAGTGGGTGGAGAGACCTGCGGACATCAGCCCAGAGACTGCCGCCGCGTGCCAACGGTGAGCCTGTAGCAGACGTGGCACCAGGTTCCCAACTTCCTCCAGGCACCTCCGTGTGCACGGAGAGCCGCGCGGCAGGCGCCATATTGCCTCCTCCTCCCCTCCGCCGACCCTACCCGCGGCTGCCCAGAGAGACAATACAGCCACCAGCCGGAGGCACCTCCAGGGAACGGGACCTTCCCGTTTGGGACCCCGCCCGCCCTCCCAGGTGCTGCTGGCACCGTGTTCCCAGGAAAACGGTGCCGACTCAGAGGCTGAGAGACATAGATCCAGCTTGGGCTCCCTGTGGGTGAATTAGGACCGGAAATCCTCTCCCTGGTGGGAATACAGTTTGAACTCTGGGACCCAGAGGTCGGACCTGCAGACCAGATCCCCTGCACCGAGGGCTAGCATTGCCCCGGGCAGAGAAGGATTATACTCGAACAGCCTACTGAGGGCTGTGTGCCTCCAGGGGCGGATCGGTGTCCTAGAGGGCAACCCTCCTCCCAGGAGGAGGCCGTGCGCCCAACCCAGGTGGCATTCCTGTGCAGGGAACCTCCCCGCCGGCACCACAGTCCGGGGAGGCCTGGTGGCTTGTGGTCTGGCCTGCTGGCAGAGGCCCAGGAGTAGCTGCAGAGTTGGGGAGGGCGGAAAGAAGCGAGGCCTGCTGCAGACTGCGGGTCTCAGACAGCCCCACCCCCACCTCCAGACTTTCTGGCTGAGCGGGACCATTCCAGCCCTGCCCTGACAGCTTTCCCTGTAAGCTGAGAACAGAACTTTGACCCCTGCTAACGGCCTGAGGGCAGGCTTACCCAACCCAGCTCCGCCCAGAACGAGAGCTGATAACAGGACTCAAAATCAACACCATAGCCTGTTCCTCCAAGCAAACGCCACCTACTGACAGGGGCGGCATCTTGCACAGCCTTTCCACGGCATCCACTGACTCAATATACAGGGAGTGGTCCAATTTCACCCACAGGCACCACCTAACGCCTCAGAAACTAAACAAGGTGTGTGAATACCCAAACAATAACCTAAGGAAAGAAACAACAACTGATCGACATGGGAAGAAATCAGCGGAAGAACTCAGGAAATATGAAGAACCAAACGGAAAACACACCCCCAAGGAGGAGCACCAGCCCCCTAGAAACGGACACCGACCAAAATCAGGCAACCAATATGACAGAAAAGGAATTTCGTATGTGGATCATAAGAACACTCACCCAGCTGCAACAACAACTCAATAACCAACACCAAGAAAACACAAAAAACCTCCAAGAAATGGAACAAAGGTTCAACAAAGAGATTGACACAGTGAAGAAAACTTTAACTGAAGTCCTGGAGATGAAGAATCAACTCAGAGAACTACAAAATACTGTGGAAAGTCTCAAGAACAGGGTAGATCAAGCAGAAGAAAGAATCTCAGAGCTTGAAGATAACACCTTTCAATTAAATAAATCAGTCACAGAAATACAGCAGAGAAACAAGAGAAAAGACCAAAGCCTACAAGAGCTGTGGGATTATGTGAAAAAACCTAACGTGAGGGTCATAGGTTTAGCCGAAGGGGAGGAAGACAACACTCAAGGGCTGGACAAGCTTTTTGAAGATATAATAGAGGAAAATTTCCCAGGCCTTGCTCAAAATCTCGATATACAAGTTCAAGAAGCCCAGAGGACCCTGGGAGATTCAATGCAAACAGGAAAACGTCACGTCATGCAGTCATCAGACTGACCAAAGTATCAACTAAAGAGGCCCTTCTAAGAGCTGTAAGACAAAAGAAGCAAGTGACATACAAGGGAAAGCCAATTCGAATAACATCAGACTTCTCTAATGAGACTTTACAAGCAAGGAGAGACTGGGGCCCCATTCTCACTCTTTTGAAACAAAACAATGCCCAGCCTAGAATATTATTCCCTGCAAAACTAAGCTTCATATATGAAGGAGAAATAAAAACATTCTCAGACAAGCAAAGGCTCAGAGAATTCACCAAGACAAGACCAGCCCTACAAGAAGTACTTAAAACAGCGTTACGCACGGAACATCATAATAATAATCCACGGATATAAAAACAACCAAAACCCAAAGATATTAAAGGCCAGATATTACAATGGCTCAAGACAGAAATCATAGCAACAACATCCAACCCAACAGAATGATCAGTAATCTACCTTACCTATCAGTTCTCTCAATAAATGTGAATGGCTTAAACTCTCCACTCAAGAGACATAGGCTGGCTGAATGGATAAGAAAATACAGGCCAAGTATATGCTGTCTTCAGGAAACACATTTAACCTGCAAGGATGCACATAGACTAAAAATAAAAGGGTGGAGATCAATATTCCAAGCAAATAGAAACCAAAAGAAGGCTGGTGTGGCAGTTCTAATTTCAGACGATTTAGTTTTTAAACCAACAAAAGTAGTAAAAGACAAAGAGGGTCATTATATAATGGTGAAGGGCACAGTCCAACAAGAGGAGATAACAATTTTAAATATATATGCACCCAACTTAGGTGCACCCAGATTCATAAAGCAAACCTTACTGGAGCTAAGCAAATGGATTAATAGCAACTCCATAATCGCCGGAGATTTCAACACCCCACTGACGGCACGAGACAGATCCTCCAAACAGAAAATTAATAAAGAAATAATGGACTTAAACAAAACACTAGAACAATTGGGTCTGACAGACATCTACAGAACATTCTACCCAAAATCCACTGAATATACGTTCTTCTCATCAGCTCACGGGACATTCTCTAAGATTGACCATATCCTAGGACACAAAGAAAATCTCAAGAAATTTAAAAAAATAGAAATCATACCATGTACCTTCTCAGATCACAGTGGAATAAAACTAGAAATCAACCCTAACAGAAACTCACATTTCTACACAAAAACGTGGAAATTAAACAACCTCCTACTAAATGATTACTTCGTAAATGAAGAAATCAAGACGGAAATAAAAAACTTCTATGAAGAAAACGACAATGGAGAGACAAGTTATCAACTCCTCTGGGACACAGCTAAAGCAGTTCTGAGAGGAAAGTTTATCTCCATAAATGCCTATAACCAAAAGGCAAGAAGATCACAAATAGACAATCTAATGAAACGACTCAAAGAGCTGGAAAAAGAAGAACAGACCAACCCCAAACCCAGCAGAAGAAGTGAAATCAACAAGATCAAATCAGAACTAAACGAAATTGAAAACAGGAAAGCTATTCAGGAGATTAATAAAACAAAAAGTTGGTTCTTTGAAAAAATAAACAAAATTGACACGCCATTGGCTAAGCTAACGAAAAGCAGAAAAGAGAAATCTCTAATAAGCTCCATCAGGAATGAAAAAGGAGATATCACAACTGATCCCAAAGAGATACAAGATACAATTTATGAATACTACAAAAATCTTTATGCACACAAACTGGAAAATGTGGAGGAAATGGACAAATTTCTAGAAACACACAGCCTCCCTAGGCTCAACCAGGAAGAAATAGATTCCCTGAACAGACCAATCTCAACAGCTGAAATAGAAACAGCAATTAAAAATCTCCCTAAAAAGAAAAGTCCCGGTCCAGATGGCTTCACACCTGAATTTTACCATACTTACAAAGAAGAACTAGTACCTATCTTGCAGAAACTATTCCACAACATCGAGAAGAACGGAAACCTCCCCGACACCTTTTATGAAGCGAATATTACTCTGATACCAAAACCAGGAAAGGATGCAACAAAAAAAGAAAACTACAGACCAATATCCCTAATGAATATAGATGCAAAAATTTTCAACAAAATCTTAGCTAACCGAATCCAGACACTTATCAAAAAAATAATCCACCACGACCAAGTGGGCTTCATCCCAGGGATGCAGGGATGGTTCAACATACGTAAATCTATAAATGCAATTCACCACATAAACAGAAGCAAAAACAAAGACCACATGATTCTTTCAATAGATGCAGAAAAAGCTTTTGACAAAATTCAACACCCTTTCATGATACGAACACTTAAGAAAATAGGCATAGAAGGGACATACCTAAAAATGATACAAGCCATATATGACAGACCCGTAGCCAACATCATACTGAATGGGGAAAGACTGAAATCATTCCCACTTAGAACTGGAACCAGACAAGGCTGCCCACTATCTCCACTTCTATTCAACATAGTGCTGGAAGTCTTGGCTACAGCAATCAGACAGGAAAATGGAATCAAAGGTATCCAAATAGGGGCAGAAGAGATCAAACTTTCACTGTTTGCTGATGATATGATATTGTATCTAGAAAACCCCAAGGATTCAACCAAGAAACTCCTGGAACTGATCAATGAATTTAGTAAAGTCTCAGGATACAAAATCAATACACAGAAATCAGAGGCATTCATATACGCCAACAACAATCTAATTGAGAACCAAATCAAAGACTCAATTCCCTTCACAATAGCAACAAAGAAATTAAAGTACCTAGGAATATATTTAACCAAAGAGGTAAAAGACCTCTACAGGGAGAACTATGAAACACTGAGGAAGGAAATAGCAGAGGATGTAAACAGATGGAAATCCATACCATGCTCGTGGATCGGCAGACTCAATATCGTCAAAATGTCTATACTACCCAAACTGATCTACAGATTCAATGCAATACCTATTAAAATCCCATCAGCATTCTTCACAGATATAGAAAAAATAATTTTACGCTTCGTATGGAACCAAAGAAGACCCCGAATATCAAGAGCAATTCTAGGCAACAAAAACAAAATGGGAGGCATTAATATGCCAGATATCAAACTATACTACAAAGCTGTAGTAATAAAAACAATATGGTATTGGCACAAAAACAGGAATATTGACCAGTGGAACAGATGTGAGAATCCTGATATAAAACCATCCTCATATAGCCGTCTCATCTTCGACAAAGCAGACAAAAACATACGCTGGGGAAAAGAATCCCTCTTCAATAAATGGTGCTGGGAAAACTGGATAGCCACCTGTAGAAGGCTAAAACAGGACCCACACCTTTCACCTCTCACAAAAACCAACTCACGCTGGATAACAGACTTAAACCTAAGATATGAAACTATTAGAACTCTAGAGGAAAAAGTTGGAAACACTCTCCTAGACATCGGCCTGGGCAAAGAGTTTATGAAGAAGTCCCCAAAGGCAATCACAGCAGCAACAAAAATAAATAAATGGGACATGATCAAACTACAAAGCTTCTGCACAGCCAAAGAAATAGTCATGAAAGTAAACAGACAACCTACAGAATGGGAGAAAATTTTTGCATCCTATGCATCCGATAAGGGACTGATAACTAGAATATACTTAGAACTCACGAAAATTAGGAAGAAAAAATCAAATAACCCCATTAAAAAGTGGGCAAAGGACTTGAACAGAAATTTTTCTAAAGAAGACAGAAGAATGGCCAACAAACATATGAAGAAATGCTCAACATCTCTAATCATCAGGGAAATGCAAATCAAAACCACAATGAGATATCACTTAACCCCAGTGAGAATGGCCTTTATCAAAAAATCTCCAAACAATAAATGCTGGCGTGGTTGCGGAGAGAGAGGAACACTCCTACACTGCTGGTGGGACTGCAAACTAGTTCAACCTCTGTGGAAAGCAATATGGAGATACCTTAAAGCGATACAAGTGAATCTACCATTTGATCCAGCAATCCCATTGCTGGGCATCTACCCAAATGATCCAGTGACACTCTACAAAAAAGACACCTGCACTCGAATGTTTATAGCAGCACAATTCATAATTGCAAGGCTGTGGAAACAGCCCAAGTGCCCATCAATCAAAGAATGGATTAATAAAATGTGGTATATGTACACCATGGAGTACTATTCAGCTCTAAGAAACAATGGTGATATAGCACACCTTATATTTTCCTGGTTAGAGCTGGAACCCATACTACTAAGTGAAGTATCCCAAGAATGAAAAACAAGCACCAGATATATTCTCCAGCAAACTGGTATTAACTGAGTAGCACCTAAGTGGACACATAGGTGCTACAGTAATAGGGTATTGGGCAGGTGGGAGGGGGGAGGGGGGCGGGTATATACATACATAGTGAGTGAGATGTGCACCATCTGGGGGATGGTCATGATGGAGACTCAGACTTTTGGGGGGAGGGGGGGAAATGGGCATTTATTGAAACCTTAAAATCTGTACCCCCATAATATGCCAAAATAAAAAAAAAAAATTGTTAATATCTAAAAAAAAAAAAAAAAAAAAAGAAAATGAGAGATAGCCTAATTAAGGGTTTCGAGAGAGTGTGGGTGGTGGGATGTGTATGTATGTATTTGTGTTTAATTCTTTTTCTTTTATCATTCAATAACAGAAGTTTCAGATTGTATAAAAGCAATGAGAAGAATCCAGTTGACAAAGGCCAAATTTGAAAGAGGGAGAGAGAGAGAGAGAAAGAGAGGGATGGTAGTATAACCTTTCTGAGAAAACAGGATAGGATAGAATCCAAAGCAATATATGGCTGGGTTGGTGGGGTCATGAATTACTCGATTGTAGTAGAAGAAGGTGGATTGAATGAGTGTAGACATAGATAGTTGGAGTTAAGGGGGCTGTTGAAAAATTTAGAGAGATCAATGGGTTAACAATGATTTTCAGAGTATCTGAAGCAAGCTGTGGGAATAAGATTCTGTAGTTACAGAGCGAAATGCTTCTTTTAGTGATTTCAGTACTGTCAAATTACAACAAACCCCAATGAGTGAGTTTGGTGTAGGAACATCAATCCAGGTATGGGGAAGCTCTCCTATTGACCAGGTCACCCACATAGATAGCGAAACCACCCACTGTGGTGCAGAGAAAGACAGGGAGCTGTAGTAAGGACCACAGGTGAGAAGAAGAGGAGTGGATAGCAGAGCCAGAAAGAGAGGCCATAGAAGAATGTGGTTTACAAATGGGTGAATGAACTTTCATTTCACTCTTTGTAATGGTAATCCTAAAAGATAACCTAAGAGCCCAGTGCTATTCAACAACAGCACAGATGAGTTGCTCCTTATTTATCTTATCCAAAGATAAGGGATGAAGTCCACTAAGCTGGGAGAGGGTTCATTGTATCCTTCTGCAGTCCCTATTAGGTGAAGAGGAGGCTGGCTATTCCCCAAACAAGGGAATACCATGTTATTCTCTTGGACACTTCCAAAAGTAGTATAGAATCTGGTTTATTGCAACATGTAGTCAGAATGTTTTAAAAATATTAAGCCCTCTTAGTTATCACCTTGTGGACATTGTTATCCATTAGTTATTTCCTCTTTCCAGCTCTATGTGTCCTCCGGGTTTGTGCATATAGCATCAACAGTGTTTATTTCTATCTATGATGTAGAAAAAAAGGTGTCTATTTTCAAACTAACCTACTTTTTAAATGGGCTTATTAGTATAACCTTATAATTATGTATAAAGGAAGTAGTGATGTTTCTCCACTTCAAAATGAAAGTCATATTAATCTCTGGGAAAATTCAACCCTACTTCCTTTTTATAAATCCTTTAATCTAATCCTAAAATTCATTCATTCTACCTTTACTCACAGCATAAAGAATATAGACTATTGTTTTTTACAGAATAAAGGTGCTATTGAAAATAAAATAGATAAAATAAGCATTTTTATTTATCATTAAGCATTTGTGTCAAATTTTTTAAAAGTTTATTTAGTATTATTTCATGGAAACTCTACATTATAGCCTAATCAGAAATTTGGAGTATTTTTGTATAGCTTTGGAAATTGTTTCACACTCAAATGTGACTTAGATTTACTTATTTTCACTTATTCGAGCAAATTTTCCAAAATCCCTAGGAAATTTAGGAAAGAAACAAATTATAAAAAAACCCTACCTGATGGTTAGCCCACAACTAGATTAATACAGAAGACAGTACATGAGTTGGAGGTGAAAATACATATCTGTAGCTACAACTGATTCCAGATTTTATTCAAAGTTTGGTTTCCACGGAGTAAAAATAGAAGTTATAATAAGTCTTTAGATAGGAAGAAAAAAAAACCTGTAAAATATAGTTTGTTATTAAGACCTTTGTGTATTTGTACTTGGAAATGAAAAATAAATATTAGAAGAAATTAATGTAAATGTGAAAAAATGTCACTTAATTTTTGTCTGTTTGTTTGTTTTCAGCATTGGTTAGTTAACTAATCTTTAGAAATTTTAATTTGGCTCTCTTTGAAATGAAATTCATATGCAGTGATGGCTAATTGAATGAAGATGTTAAAAAGTGTTGGTGTATATGCCCCTACATTTCCCACTGTGTGTCCACTTTTCCTGGTGAAGGAAAGACAAAGTTTAGGGGCAAATGGCGATAGAATTGTTGACACATTAACACTTTGACACGTGTTTGGCGAAGCCGTGGCTGTGACAGGCCCATGTTAGAGTGAAGAATGGAGAGAGCTCAGAGCCACCTCTTCCTTTAATCTCTTGCCTGCTTTTGTGGGTCTTTTCTAGATGTCTTGAATAAAGTGGGGGGAAAGATTAAAAACAGACATGACATTTTCTCTTGTACTGTTGACATTTTAAAAAACATATCTAAATGCTTCCTTAGTCGGAAAGATCTATTCTAAAATTAAAGCACAAAATGCCACTTCCTAAGTGACTCTACAAAGAGTATAGGGTCTGGTTTTCTTCATATGCAAAATATTTTTGAAAATTGGGTATAACTTTCTGCATTGTTAGATTTTCACACTTTCTATAAAAACATCTCCTCATAAAAGGATGAGTTGTCCACAGTGAATTGTCAGTGTTAAGTGTTTTGACTATTTTGAAATTCTTGGTATCAAGTATGATTTTCATTAATTCATGTTGACTATTTTTACCTGCCAGGCATTGTGCTACTTGGGTATACTTAATACATAAGACACAATTGCTCTCCTACAAAAGCTTATTCTTAATGTTGGAGAGATACAAGAAAATAAATAAATAATTTTATGAAAATGAGATAAGCATGAATAGATTAGTTGGTGATCCCTTAGAGAAGAAGATTATTGCACTTCCTCATTTACTTGCTACTATTGTTCTAATGAGCATAGAAGGCAGCATTCTAAAATGCCTCCTTCCCAGAATTCCTACCCCCTGTTGGGCACACACTTTTTCCCAGTTTTTCAATCAAATGCTAATTTAGGTACTGCTTGAAGGAATTTTGCAGATAAAAGTAATGTCCCAAAACAGTTGACTTTAAGACAGGGAAATTATCTGGGTAGGCCTGACCTAATTACACGAGCTTTTTAAAAGCAGGGAGTTTTCTCTGGTCACTGAGGAGTATATCAAACAACGTGATCTGGCTGGTGTGGGAGAAAACAAACATCAGGTTGCGGCTTGCCTGTGGTGAGGGAGGGAAGGTGACCTCTAGGAGCTGAGAGCAGTCCCTGGTTGATAGCTACTGGAAATATGGAAACCCCAGTCCTACAACCACAAGGAAATGATGATTCTACCCATAACCACAAGGAATTGGTTACTCTACCAATAAGCAATAAGCCTGGTAGAAGACCTCAAGCCCCAGATGATAACTACGGCTTCCGCCGGCACTTTGATTTCAGCCCCATGATACTCTGAGCAGAAAATCTAGCCACTCCTTGCCTAGATTTGTAACCTACAAAAACTAAGATAGCATTGCACTGCTTTACAATGCTAAGTTTCCTGTGATTTGTTACTCAACAGTTGAAAATGAATACAGTTAAGTTTTAAGCTATAATATGATGAAAATATATAATTGATAGCAATTTTTTTTCTTGAGGTAAAAGAGTAACTCATCCATTAAAAGAGAACTAATGGAAATTTGGCATTATTAGCATAAACAATAGAAATTTACATTACATATAAAGTGTCATTACCCTAAAAGTATCTTTATATATATCATTAAAATGTTATATGTAGCATATTGAAGTGACAAAAATGAGCTAAAATGTATCTATTTCCTTTTAAAATTTCTCAACTTGATTCGCAGTTCAGATAATGATGCAGACTCAATTTCTTTTCTTCTTGTCACATATCTTTATCACCAATTTTCTAATTATGTTAGAATGGAAAAATTGTGTGGCCTAATTGAGCATCAAATAGAAGAGCCAGCCTTTTGGGCAGTGGAGTTTAAGTAGAGAGGTCATGATTTTGGTGTTGGAAAGATTGAAATTGTACTTCTTAAATTTATATGTATATAAATATACTTTAAAGTATATTCCAGTATTCTTATACTTAGAAAAATCTGCTGAAACAATTTCTCAGTTTGTTGGGTAAGTTAAACGATACCTAAAATTCTGCTTGTTAATGAACATGAGGTTACTCGAGAGATAGAATGAAAACCCATTGGCTAAACCATGACATGAATTAGATTTAAAGTATAAACTTCATACACACACACACACACACAAAACAAAAAAACAAAAAAAACAAAAAAAAACAACCACTAAAAAGACCCGGTTCTCTAGATCCTTCCTTCTTGACTCTTACATCCATTTATCAGCTTAATAGATAATTTATCAATTCGTATCTGGATGTTAAAGTGTCATATCTCATCTCTCTACCCTAGGTAACACCAAAAGTGTCTGTGAACTCCTGTAATTTATATAGAAAACTCTTTGTATAAATGCATAAAGTTATTTTGAGGAAAAATATCCCTTGTCTTTCAAAAAATCTCAAAATCTCAATGAGTCTTTAAAAATTAATCACAAATTCCTTCTTCCTATAATATGGTATTCATCATGCCATTTCTCTGATTTAAAACATTGACATTTCCTCATTACCATCAGAATAAAGATTTTGATTCAACTTTCTTTATAACTTTTCTAGTGCTGATCATGACCTATATATTCTCAGGTCTCTTTCACCTTCCTCTGGAACCATGAAGGTAAATTGAACCCAATAATGTACTGGATTCAAATTGGTAAAGAGAAGAGGGTTGGTATTCTGGATGGGAAAGGTATGATAAGTAAAGTCCTAAGTAAAGTCCTCTGAAAACCAATGGGTTTTCATTCTCTCTCTTCAGTAACTTCATGTTCATTAACAAGCAGAATTTTAGGTATCATTTAACTTACCCAACAAACTGAGGTTCAGATCTTGTGCCTGTCACAGAACTCTATTGATACTAATAATCTATCTTGCTGAACCTGCTTTCAAATCCTTAATGTAGACATTTGATGCTTTAATACAATAAATGTCTATTGATCCCTTTTTATGTAGCAGGCATAACACAGTGGTCCACAGTTCTTCACTTCTTTTTAGTTTATCTCTCCACACCTACCCATCTGTCCAAAGTCAGAATTTGTCTTAGGACTTTACTTATCATACCTTTCCCATCCAGAATACCAACCCTCTTCTCTTTACCAATTTGAATCCAGTACATTATTGGGTTCAATTTACAATTACTTTATTTATACTTGTTCTATCATTAGATAGCAACTGTACCTTCCTCTAAATTTCTAGAGCATTCATAGCTAATCCTGCATTCTACTATTAGTTGTTGTTGGTGTTTTTAATATGTATATGTCCAACCACAGTGACACATAAACTAACTTGAACTTGGGCCATGTGTATCTAGCATAGTCTTATACACATAGAAGGTATTTGATATTTGTAGATCTACCTGAAAATAGTAAAGTCAATATTGCTTCTGCTTAATCATTACATTTGTTTAGACATAATTTGTATAATCATAAAATAAATAAAAGAAATCCTCACGGCCCACTGTTTCTCTTTGCTTCTATTCCTTCAGCACACAGATATCATTAAGGTCAGAGTCTCACTCTGTTGCCCAGGCTAGAGTGCAGTGGCATCAGCCTAGCTCACAGAAACCTCAATTTCCTGGGCTCAAGTGATCCTTCTGCTCAGCATCCCTGAGCAGCTGGGACTACAGGCTTGTGCCACCATTCCAGTCTAATATTTTTCTATTTTTAGTTGTCTGGCTAATTTCTTTCTAGTTTTAGTAGAGATGGGGTCTTGCTCTTGCTGAATGTCATCTCAAACTCCTGATCTTAAGTGATCCTTGTGCCTTGGCCTCCCAGAATGCTAGAATTACAGGTGTGAGCCACCATGACAGGCCTTCTCCTATCTTTGTACCTTAAATTAATCAATAGGGGAACTATCCAGCTGAATTTAATAATAAGCCCCCATGAACTATAAAGATACCTTTGAGTAGTGGTTAACTATACAAGCTTTGGTATAAGCAACCTGGATTCAAATGCTATCTCTACTATCTCTTCTATTTTCTAATGTTTTGAGCTTGACCAAATTTCTTAACAAGCCCATGTCTTGGTTTACTCATCTCTAGAGTTAATAAAAAATATGGAGGGGAGCTCTTGAATGATTTAAAGTTAGTGTATATAATGTGGACTCCATAAACATTAATTATTCTCTACCTTTATTTATGATTCCACATATGGATATAGAATAGTTTGTCAGAGTTCAGTTTTGTTTGTTTCTGAAGAGACTCCTCTCAGACAATTGTATTTAAGAACATTTTCTCCAACAGGAATAGTCTTTCTGATTGCTTTCCAAATCCAGGAAATTGAGAATTCTGATTTCATTATCACAACATGAAGTGCTCTTATTTTAGTTATTACCACGTATGAAAGATATTGTTTGATTCTCCATAATCCCTCTGCACTTACCAGTTATGTTTATTAGTTTTGGAGTATATTCAAGATTGTGGCCAGCTTGGATTAAGTTTGAAGGAGATCTTGCAAACCAAATGAAGTATAGCTGATTTACTTTAATAAAATCCCTTTGACACCTCACATGTCCACTAGCCTTACATACACTTGTTTCCCTGGGCTCTGTTTAATATAAATGTATAAAATCTATACCTCTAATGAAATAAGAGCTATCTGAAAAGACTATGCAATTTATTTTGTAAAAGGAATACTCATCTCTATATCAAGAACATATAGCTTATTAAATATTTAATAATAAACAAGGAAATGAACATTTGGAAAAGTAATAATCTCAGAATAGGTTGCCATAATATGGTTCCTTTTAGATTAAATATTACTTCTGAATAAAGGTTAACATAATATTTTATTTGTGATTCAGCAATATCTAATAATTTTAAACTTTGAAAGTTACAAGACATATATGTGTCAGTGTAGTAACCACTTTGCATCTAACAGGAAGAATCTGAATTAAAATGGATTAAAATTAACAATTACTTTTATAGTCTCTTGAGTCATATAACTTATATCTTTTTAATATTCTAATGGTGTTATGATATTAGCAATTTTAGATGATCTCCAAAGTGGAAATATGTTCAAGGAATATAAACCATATTTTCAAAGTAACATATACAATTTGTAGTAAAGTTCACACTGAACTCACCATATTTAACTTGAGATTCTTCCATTCTCCCATGCTGAAAATCATATAGATTCTTCTCTGGTTGTAAAATCACTTTCATTTCTATTTCATTACATTGAATAAATTATTGCTTAAAATGTACTATGTAGGCATAACCTTAAAGAACATGTTACATATGCAAAATATAGGCACATACAAATACTTGAAGTCCATAACTCCTTATCTCCACTAACAAAGACATTTCTTCTAATAACTCTCTAGAGACCAAAGTAGACTATTGGATTTTAATTTGTCCTATCACCTTGTAAAACATAAACATATGTATACACAGGTTTCTGAAAATAATTTTAAGGATCTAAATGATACTCTATTTATCTTGGGATAAAAGTTGTTAGGACCCCAGGAATAATATTGCTTGATTGATTCTTTCTGTATATCATTGTGGTTCTTTCTGTATATCAATGTGGTTTGTTTACTTCTCATTCTGTGTATTCTCATTTGCCTATGACCTTCATTTGGGGTAAGTATTTGAAAAAGTAGTTCACTCAAAGTGATAAAATCATGTAAAATTTAAGGACATTTTCCTATTCTAAATTTCAATACATGCTCTTTCTCAGCCTTCATTGCTGCTGATATTCCATTCTTGCCAATACTCAAGTTTCCTTAACTGGAACCTGAATGGTACTTATGCATGCTTAATGATTTTGGCTTCATGGTTGATTAATCTCCTGTATACACCTTCTACTTCTCACAGGAGAGTCCAGGTTACAGTAAATGTTGAGAATGTTAATTATTTCCCAAGAAAATTACAGGACTTTCAATTCTATAAAGTTAAACCCTTAAGAGAATTATGAATTAAAATCAGTGGTTTCTGACATATTTTTTCAAAGTTTACTTTTCTCTGAATATATTTTTAAAAATCTATCAAAGCTTGTGGAAAAGTCAGCAATCTAAAACACAGCTAATTATCTGGTGAATGTTTCCTATTCAAAATATATCCTTAAAGTCACTGTTTCAAGATTTGATGTTAATGACAAGTATTTTGTCTATGATTCACCAAAATAAAATACATACCCACCATTACTGTTAAACTAAAAGGGAAAGGAAAGAAAGAAAATATTAATACCAGATTGCTAGCGTGAGGTATGGAAAGAAGGAAAGAATTAGAGACATGGCCTTGAGTACAGAACATATTATTCCTATTAAATGCAACATGCTAGGAATATTGTCTACTATATAATAAAATGAGTGATTTTGATCTTTTAATTATGTCATTGAGCAGCAGGTGGGAAAATGCAATGAAAGAGAACACTATGTATAATACCTCAGTGGAATTAGCACTAAATGACAAAAGTACTCTGTTAACGGACTAGAAGACATATACAACATGAAAAGTGGCTTTATCTTTTATCATTGTCTTAGCTATATAAGGAGGAAAATTGGGTGCCAATGCTTTATCTATCCGGGTTAAAAATATGTTTGCATATAGCTTGAAGTAGCTTTCAACAAAGGTACAGGTAGGATTGGTGCCTTAAAAACCAGTACTAGCATGAGAAAACGTTCTTTCATTTTGACTTCTAAGATGGAGGTGGGAAGGTAGAGATGCTATTGAGGGAGACCTTAAAGACAAAATTCTCAAGCCTGAGTTGTTATGAGATTTGCTATGCATCTTGGCAATGAGGGAAATCAGTGAAAGTAGCTGAGAGCTCAAACATTCCTTTTGTTCATACTCCTCTTGTCTTTACTCCTTACAGAGGGGATTATTACAAAATGGCGTATTTTTGCAGTATGAAATGGTATTAGTTTTGAATTCAGAAAAACTTACTAGAATTACAGACTTTTCCCTACTTTTTTTTTCATTTGTAAGAAAGGGATTATAATAATAATAACCTCTTAAAGTATATGTGCGAATCTAATGTCTATGAAGAAATTTTTAAGGTGTTGTGTCAGTCAACATCCACCCACAGAAATAGAAGCTTCTCTTAAAATATGTAAAATAGAAAGAACTTGTCATACTGGTCATGGAAGAGTTGTGAAGCCAAACTGGGAGTGGTGAAGTATTAGCATCAGAAGAGAACACTATAAAGTGAGGCTGTAGTAACATTGGCCTCTAGAAAACGGGTGAATCAAAGACTGCTGGAACCACTTGGGGATTGTTTAGTCAGAGTTGGAGTCAAGAGAGAACATAGGAATCAGCACAGAAAGGAGAAACACCCTGTCTTCTTCCTTAGTTCTACCCTCTAATCTCTCACTACTGCTCCCTATTAGTTTAACCCAGCCACTAAGTCTGGAAAATGTTCCACATGAACCTGGAAAATGTAGCCCATAGGGTTAGGCCCCTGTTCCACAGAGCCCAGAACTAGGAAGGTAAGAAATGGACTGGGGGGGGGGCACAGATAAAGACCTGGCTCATGGTCAATTATAATATTAATATGTTCTTGGTAAATAGTACATCTCTGCTATCTTCCATTACTTAATCAAATCTCATTTGCTTTTGTAATATTTATATAGTCCCCAAAGTTATGCCCATTAATAAATTAGTTCCATAGAATATTAATCGATTTTATGTTAAGAAAAAAACTTATTTTTTTCTCAAATAGGTGAATCTAACAAAATAAACAGGATTTATTTCAGGATTTTTGGAACTTCATTTTGAACCTGACTCTTGAAAAAGGTAGTTTAATATTTCTGAAATCTATTTGACCTTGGAATCCTTTGTCCTTGACTGAACATTTTGATGAGACTGAGATCTTTACCTGTGTTCTTATAAGCCCTATTAAATGTATGTAATTTTGTTATTCATAGCTTTTGTTGGTGTCACTCTTGGGGTAGAACACAGCAAAAGATACAGAAAGAAAATACCAGGATCAGTAATTATATTGTAAAGTATGTTTTGATTCCAAATTCTCAAAGTATTCAGTGACAGTCAATGGCTGCTGTTTCAAAACAATTGGTAAACACACATAAATTGCTCTTAGAATCATCATGGGCCCCAGATTGTCAGATCCTGGTATGGGCTTTTTCTACATAGACAGATTTAAGTGGAAATTAATTATGACATCTTATTTTTCCAGCATCATCTCTTGCCATTCCCTAGTATTTCTCAAGACCTTTTTTTGTTTTAATCTTCATTCTCTACATTATCCAAGGATTTCCCCCAACCCAATGATATTGTCTGTAGTGATCCCTTTGTTGGAATTCTCTGGCATCCCTTTGCACCTGCCACAAGCCAATAACTGCTTCAATTCTCAATCCAAATGTCACATGCTTTGTAAAATCTGTCCAGATGTCCCTCCATGCAAAATTAATTGCTCTTTCCATTTAGTAATGATGGTACTTGCTATGGGTCTCCTATTATGCCACTTACCACATTGCATCATGGTTGGCTAGATACTTGTCTGTCTCCTCTGATATGATTTAAATCCTAAAGTTAGAGATTACATTTTATGCTTGCTTATATCCTAAATTCTTTGTATAGTAACTGGACCTCTGTAGTCAATCAATGAATATTTATTAAAACAAGTTAAATTTTGGCCTCTAAAAGTATACAAAAAAACAAAAAGATAGTTTGGAAAATAGTATTGTGCTATATTATTGTAAAAACTACTTGAATTATTTAATATACATTTTATATAAAGGCATAACCTTGGTCTACATATTCTATTAAAATATTATTCCATGGGTAAACTCATTTAGCCCTCAATCTCCACTAAGCAAATTTGTTATGCCCCCAATACTTCTATTTTGATATTCATCTAAGTACTTTCCCTCCTGTGTACAAATGGATAACCCTCTATTTTACCCCTAAGGCATATTCAAGCTTGAAAAGGGCTGTAGTAATCCAGAAAAAGAAGGGTACACTGTTCATTCCAGCAAACCATGACTATCAAAGAGAATGCCAAAGGGTGTTATTCATTAAAAAATGAATTAACAAGGCTTTCTGCAATTTTGCTGCAGATTTTTCTTTTACAAAAGACTAAAAGAATGCATGATGCAGTGAATTCAAAAGCAAAAAATACATTCTGGCAACTATTCAAATGCAAATTCAGCTATGCTGAGTGTTCAGGTGACAGCCTGGGTGTTTATGTATTGTCTATCATTGTAACAGTGAAGCACTCAGACAATCTAATTAGGTTATTAAAATTACCTGTTTGAGAGAGACTAGATTTCCCTGAAAGCCTTCTATATAAAGCTATTTTTGAATGACAGGGAAAGGTGTACCAGGATATTTTATGTAAAAGGAAGTCTCGTAAAAATAAAATACATACATACCAAAACATACCAATAAATACATACCAAATTGAAATAGACCAACAAAACAAACAAAAACAAAATATAAAGAATATCTTAGGTCAAGAATAATTCACCATTTCTGTGTAATTTTTTAACTGTGAGCTGAGATTGTTTCACTTTAGCCCATATATATATGTTTCAAATTTATGCCTCTCCCTCACAAATACATTAGTAGTTTGAGTGTACTTGGTCTGTCAGGTGTATCTTTTCTATGTCTACATAGTAATATTTTAGTGACTCATGGTTTTGCCACTGTGTCTAATCCTCTCTGCTACAAACATCTCTAGAAACTTTTATAGTGTCAATAGAAAGTGGAAGTACAATCTTAAAATGGGCGGGTGCTATCTGCTGCCTTAATATCAGATATATGAATTATGATGGATCCTTAACAGATTAATACCCTTTATAGGCTCTGTCCAGACTTATTTCTAATGACTTTACCTTAAAATGCCATTAAAGGATCTTCAAATACAGATTTGATTCCGGTAAGGTGGACCACTAATTCAACCCTTTTTAAAGCAAAGTCTTCTCCCTCTCATCTATTAATATTGCTTAAATCATATGAACACAATAATAATCCACTAACACTTTCTATTCAATTATAATAGCTGAGATGGCTTTTTTGGTGCCCAGCACCGGCAATGTAAAAGTAAGCACTTGTCTACCTAACCAGGTTTAAAGAATCAGCAACAAGTTGAAACACAGAAGTACATATTGGTGTCACAATTTTGGCACCAAAGATGGCAGGGCGGGAGTCTGCCCTTGTTTCTTGGTGTGCTCTTACCTGAAGAATGAGCAGACATGCCAAAGTGTCAAATCCAGACTATTATCCTGATCCTCTGAATCCTTTCTTGGAAAAATCACCAGCAAGGCCAATATAACTGAGTAACCGCAGGCAGGGAGCACTTTCACAAGAGCAGCTCTTTATTGTTGAATAAAATGGGTCTGTGTTCACGAGTGGAGAGAGACAGATGAGCTCACTAACTGACCCACTCTCTTCTTTCTGACTTCTTGAATTGTTTCCTTTTATTAGCCCAGTCTGGAGGCGGGATCTTGGGAGGTGTAGGATGATTAACAGGTGACCTCAATTCCATCTGGCTCTAAGAAAGCCCACCTACAGGGGTGTTGAACAGCAATGCAGATTCAGGCTAATGGATATTAATTACCCTTAGGTCACTGTAGGTCACTTTCTAAATCTTCTTATGCCTGGGCTGGGGAATTCCTAGATTGATGAAGCGTTCCCTCCTTCACTCCCTTGGAGTGGAGCAGTTGATTGGGATAGGATTAAGGGTAGGGCAACACCAAAATGGAGCACCTGCCCTTATCCTTCTTTTCAGGTGAAGCAATTGCTCGAAACAGCACCCAAACAGGGAGCCCTTGCCCCAGAAGAGCCAGAGATGCTAATTATCTACCCAACATTGGTTTCAGTAGAACTTGGGCAACAACAAAATGATATAATTGGTATGTTCTGTGTTTCCTTTTTCTCATTCTTTGTGGGAAGGAAAATGTAAGGAAACATATTTGGATAAGAAAATTCTAACATCAAAGTTTTATTTTTCTACATGAAGTTGATAGTATTATATTGGTCCAGTTTCGTATAGAAGGATAGGAACATTTAGAATTTATTGGTATGAAAATAAGTGGAATGAATCTTTGTTAGTTTAATGGACATTTTAGAGTAAACTGAACTCGAAGATCATTATTGTTATACAAAAAATATATTCGTAATTTCTACAATTCCCATAGCGTAAGGCTGACATTTACCTTTGCATAATTCACAGAGAAAAGATTTAAGTAAATGGAGTTTAACAACACAGATTAATAGAAATATTTAACCCACTTGAAAGAACAAATATTCTTCACCAGTAGATAATCTCCAGACTGATTATCAAAGCAACAGTGTACAATATGACCCCAACATGCTTTTTCAGACTTATGTCTATTGGAACCCTACACATACCACCTGTGCTTCAGGCAACCAAGAGTATTTGGAATTCCAAGATGCAACATGCATTTAATCATTTTTGCCATTTTGACCTTGTAATTTTCTCTACCCACAATGACCTCTTTGCTATGCACTAGATACCACTAGATGGTTTTATGTTTCAAGGCATTTTAAAATTTTATGCTATTACAAAACAAATAAATAAAGCTTCTATTTCTCTTGAGAGAGTAAAAATATTATATAGTTATGCTCATCAAGAGAGTCAATATAGAGTGGGAAGGCAAAAATATAACAGGTTTCCATTTCTCAGAACTTCAGGAAGAGAGGAACCTCCTAATTTAATGCTAGGCTTTAGCCCAGGTGTACGGCAGGGATGTTTATATCGTTGATTGCTATATCTTGTTATGGACTGAATGTTTGTGTCTTCCCAAAATTCATATGTTGAAAACTTAACCCCTAGTGTGATGGTATTAGGAGGTGGGGTCTTTGGGAGATAATTAGGTCATAATGAATGGGATAAGGGCCTTTATAGAGGGGCCTCAAAGAGCTCTCTTGCTCTGTTTTCACCCTGTGAGGACAAAATGAGAAGTCGGCAGTCTAAAATCTGGAAGAGGACTCTCACCAGAAGCCTGCATTGCTGGTATCCTGATCTCTAACTTCCAGCCTCCAGAACAATAAAGTATAAATTTCTGTTCTTTATAAGCCACCCAGTCTATAGTAATTTGTTACAGCAGCCAAAACTGATTAATATCTCAAGTGCTTAAAATAATGCCTGAGATTATAGGCTCTAAAATATTTGTGGAACAAAGAAAGGAAGAAAAAAAATCATATCATGTGAAATTCTATTACATGATTGTGTGTGTATGTGTGTGTGTTTATATCCTAAGAAGATTTATCATTTTTGATGACATTTTGCCAAAAACCTATTTCTTTCTTTCCTAAATTATGCTCCTATATTCCCTACCTGTACTGTAGTTTTGCCAAGGAGACATGTAAAGATTGAAGGTGTTAATTGTGGTAAAATTTGTGATTTTTAAAAATGTGGAAGCAATCTATATGCTCCTCAGAATAGGAAACCATAAATTATTGTTTAATCATGAAATATAATTTTATATATACAGGATTATATTCAACAAACAAAAGTATTGGAACCAAAGTTGATAAATATCAAAAACATAATGTTGAGCAAATATTTAAAAAGTTGTAAATGCATATAATAGCATATATTTAAAAATTTAAAAACCCACATAAAACAATAAAATATAAACTTGTTACATATATAAAAACATAAAACTGAAAGATACATCCAAGTTAATGATGATGTGTTCTAGAAATGACAGAAGCTGGGATTTGGCTTTATATGTTGCATTTTTCATCAAGAGATGAAGACACAGAGAAAGAGAAATATTTGAAAAATTATGGAAAATTATTATCCATTTACTCTTTGTAATTGATTTATGGATATCTCTGATATTATTTCCTACTATTCTTTTCTAATCACAAAGTGAGTGATCTCAATCCTTAAAAATGTCAACAGATGTTTAGATTTATGTGTTTGGCTTTATATGTATTATAAGAGAATAATAGCTGTGTAAATTCCCCAGATCATGAGACAGGTAGCTATTCAAAAAATTTTCAGAAAAACTCTAATCTCAAAGTTTATTCTTTTTTTTATTTCAGAATATTATGGGGATACAAACATTTTGGTTACATGTAATGCCTTTGCCTTGCCCAAGCCAGATGAAGTTTATTCTATGCTCTCGAAATACCCGGAGAAAGAAAATATCCCATTGAATCAGGTATGTTAATCATCTGACTTTCTCACTCTACATTTAGTTGTTCCACATTTTCCTGGTAGAAGAAATAACAAAATCATGAATGATTATATATTGATAATTTTTATGTCCTTTCCAAATAATAAATAAGGCTTTCTTTCTTTTTGTAGAGTTGCTTTAATATCTAAATTCTAAACTTATTTGTCTTTAAAATTCATTGAAAGATGATCCTCCTCAGCCATGGATTGATCCAGACATGATAATTAACCTCAGTTTCCTCATCTATGTAATGGGGATAATAGTACCTACTTCAAAAGGTAATTTTTTTAATGAAGAATAATTCATTTATATAACATTTATAACATCCTTGGAATAGTTCCTGGTACATAGTCAAGCCTAAATTAGTGTTTGCTAAAAAGATTGGGGAAGCAGCAATGATAAGCACACAGAAAGCAAAGTTGATAATTTTTAAAAAGAGACAAAAGTAAAAAGTTGCATAAGAAATAAATGGAATAATATTACATGGCTTGGTTGAGAAGAGTGTCTGCATAGTCATAAAATATACACACTGAATATTAATATAACCCAAAACAATAATATAAAGGTACTGGGAGAAGGGAGGAAGGCAAATCATGTGTACAGTGTTTGTGTGAGTGGTGGAAGTATTAAAGAAAGAAATCAGTAGCTGATGCCTAAAACTGAAAATGATCAAAATTTAAAAAAAATTATTAGTATTTTTAATTTTAGAATATTATGGGGGTATAAACATTCTGGTTATCAGATAGTACCAATTTGATGGTGAGTACGTGTGGTGCTTGTTTTTCCATTCTTGTGATACTTCACTTAGTAGAATGGGCTCCAGCTCTATCCACAATAATATAAGTGGTGCTAGATCACCATTGTTTTATGTAGTTAATTAGTATCCCATGGTATACATATAGCACATTTTATAAATCCACTTATGAATTGATGGGCACTTGGGTTATTTCCACATATTTGCAATTGTGAATTGTGCTGTCATAAACATTCGAGTGCAAATGTCTTTTTTTATAGAATGTCTTATTTTCATTTAAGTAGATGCCTAGTAGTGGGATTGCTAGATCAAACGGTATTTCTATGTTTAAACCTTTAGGATATCTTTCCACAGGGGTTGTACTAATTTGCAATCCCACTAGCAGTGTAAAAGTGTTCTTATCTTTCCACATCCACGCTAGCATTTGTTGTTTGGGGACTTTTGGATAAAACCCATTCTCATTGGAGTTAGGTGATGTCTTATTATGACTTTGATTTGCATTTCCCTGATGATTAGAGATGTTGAACAATTTTTTATATGTTTGCTGGCCATTATAATGTCTTTTTTATTTTTTTATTTTTTTTATTGCAGCATATTATGGGGGTACAAATTTTAAGGTTTCAAATAATGCCCTTGCCCCCCTCCCCCACAAGTCTGAGCCTCAAGAGTGACCATCCCCCAGATGGTGCACATCTCACTCATTATGTATGTATATACCCCCTGCCCCCTCCCACTCACCCATTACCCAGTTAATGTAGTTCCTATGTGTCCACTTAGGTGCTGCTCAGATAATACCAGTTTGCTGGTGTGTATATGTGGTGCTTGTTTTTCCATTCTTGGGATACTTCACTTAGTAGTATGGGTTCCAGCTCTATGCAGGAAAATACAAGATGTGCTATATCACTGTTGTTTCTTAAAGCTGAATAGTACTCCATGGTATACATATACCACATTTTATTAATCCACTCATGAGTTGATGGGCACTTGGGTTGTTTCTACAGCTTTGCAATTATGAATTGTGCTGCTATAAACATTCAAGTGCAGGTGTCTTTTTCATAGAGTGACTTTTGTTCTTACTGGTAGATGCCCAGTAATGGGATTGCTGGATCACATGGTAGATCCACTTGTATTACTTTAAGGTATCTCTATATTGCTTTCCATAAAGGTTGAACTAGTTTGCAGTCCCACCAGCAGTATAGGAGTGTTCCTATCTCTCCGCATCCATGCCAACATCTATTGTTTTGGGACGTTTTGATAAAGGCCATTCTTACTGGAAATAAGTGATATCTCATTGTAGTTTTGATTTGCATTTCCCTGATGATTAGAGATGTTGAGCATTTTTTCATGTTTGTTAGCCATTATTCCGTCTTCTTTAGAAAAGTTTCTGTTCATGTCCTTTGCCCACTTTTTGATAGGGTTGTTTGATTTTTTTCTTGCTGATTTTTGTGAGTTCTAAGTAGATTCTAGTTATCAGCCCCTTATCAGATATGTAGAATGCAAACATTTTCTCCCATTCTGTAGGTTGTCTGTTTACTTTCATGACGATTTCTTTGGCTGTGCAGAAGCTTTTTAGTTTGATCATGTCCCATTTATTTATTTTTGTGGCTGCTGTGATTGCCTTTGGGGTCTTCTTTATAAATTCTTTGCCTAGGCTGATGTCTAGGAGAGTGTTTTCAACATTTTCCTCTAGAATTCTAATAGCTTCATACGTTAGGTTTAAGTCTATTATCCAGCGTGAGTTGATTTTTGTGAGAGGTGAAAGGTATGGGTCCTGCTTCAGCCTTCTACAAGTGGCTATCCAGTTTTCCCAGCACCATTTATTGAAGAGGGATTCTTTTCCCTGGTGTATGTTTTTGTCTGCTTTGTCAAAGATTAGATGGCTTTATGAGGATGGTTTTATATCAGGGTTCTCAGATCTGTTCACTGGTCAATATTCCTATTTTTGTGCCAATACAAGATTGATTTAATTACTGCAGCTTTGTAATATAGTTTGATATCTGGCATATTAATACCTCCCATTTTGTTTTTATTGCCTAGAATTGCTTTTAATATGTGGGGTCTTCTCTGGTTCCAAACGAAGTGTAAAATTACTTTTTCCATATCTATGAAGAATAATGTTGGGATTTTAAAAGGTATTGCATTGAATCTGTAGATCAGTTTAGGTAGTATAGACATTTTAACAATGTTCAGTCTGCTGACCCACGAGCATGGTATGGATTTCCATCTGTTTACATCCTCTGCTATTTCCTTCCTCAGTGTTTCATAGTTCTCCTTGTAGAGGTCTTTTACCTCCTTGGTTAAGTATATTCCTAGGTACTTTAATTTCTTTGTTGCTATTGTGAAGGGAATTGAGTCTTTGATTTGGTTCTCAATTAGATTGTTGTTGGCGTATATGAATGCCTCTGATTTCTGTTTATTGATTTTGTATCCTGAAACTTTGCTAAATTCATTTATTAATTACAGGAGTTTCTTGGTTGAATCCTTAGGGTTTTAGATTGACCATATCCTAGGACACAAAGTAAGTCTCAAAAAATTTTAAAAAATAGAAATCATACCATGTATCTTCTTAGATCACAGTGGAATAAAAGTAGAAATCAACCCTAACAGAAACCCATATTTCTACACAAAAAAGTGGAAATTAAACAGTCTTCTCAATGATTACTTCACAAATGAAAATCAAGATGGAAATAAAAACATTCTTTGAACAAAATGACAATGGAGAGACAAGTTATCAAATCCTCTGGGACACAGCTAAAGCAGTCCTGAGAGGAAAGTTTATTTCCATAAATGTCTATAACCAAAAGTCAAAAAGATCACAAATAGGCAATTTAATGAATCGACTCAAAGAGCTGATAAAAGAAGAACAGACCAACCCTAAACCCAGCAGAAGAAGTGAAATTAACAAGATCAAATCAGAACTTAATGAAATTGACATCAGGGAAGCTATACGGAAAATTAATAAAACAAAAAGTTGGTTCTTTGAAAAAATAAACAAAATTGACACGCCTTTGGCTAGGCTAACAAAAAGCAGAAAAGAGAAATCTCTAATAAGCTCCATCAGGAACAAAAAAGGAGATATCACAACTGATCCCAAAGAGATACAAGATATAATTTATGAATACTACAAAAATCTTTATGCACACAAACTAACAAATGTGGAGGAAATGGGCAAATTTCTAGAAACACACAGTCTCCCTAGGCTCAATCAGGAAGAAATAGAATGCCTGAACAGACCAATATCAAGAGCTGAAATAGAAACAGCAATTAAAAATCTTCCTAAAAAGAAAAGTCCTGGACCAGATGGTTTCACACCTGAATTTTACCACACTTACAAAGAAGAACTGGTGCCTATCTTGTAGAAATTATTCCACAACATTGAGAAGAATGGAAACCTCCCCAACACCTTCTATGAAGCAAACATAACTCTGATACCAAAACCAGGAAAGGATACAACAAAGAAAGAAAACTACAGACCAATATCCCTTATGAATATAGATGCAAAAATTTTCAACAGAATCCTAGCTAACCAAATCCGGATACTTATCAAAAAAATAATCCATCATGACCAAGTGGGCTTCATCCCAGGGATGCAGGGATGGTTCAACATAGGTAAATCTATAAATGTAATTCACCACATAAACAGAAGCAAAAACAAAGGCTGCATGATTCTTTCGATAGATGCATAGAAAGCTGTTGACAAAATCCAACATCCTTTCATGGTAAGAACACTTAATAAAATAGGCATAGAAGGGATATACCTAAAAATGATACAAGCCATATATGAAAGACCCATAGCCAACATCATACTGAATGGGGAAAAATTGAAGGCATTCGCACTTAGAACTGGAACCAGGCAAGGTTGCCCACTATCTCTACTTCTATTCAACATAGTGCTGGAAGTCCTGGCTATAGCAATCAGACATGAAAGTGGAATTAAAGGTATCCTAATTGGGGCAGAAGAGATCAAACTTTCACTGTTTGCTGGTGATATGCATTATTATGTCTTGTTTTTGAAGTTTCTGTTCATGTCCTTTGCCCAATTTTTGATTGAGTTGTTTAATTTTTTCTTGTTAATTTTCTTAAGTTCTATGTAGATTCTTATTATCAGCCCTTTATGGGATATGTAGTATGTAAATAATTTCTCCCATGCTGTAGGTTGTCTATTCACTCTACTTATAGTTTCCTTGGCTATGCAGAAGCTTTTTAATTTGGTCAGGTCACATTTATTTACATTTGTTACTGCTGTGATGGCTTTGGGGGTCTTCTTTTGTTAAATCTAAAAGGTGAGAGGGAGTGATTTATTTTATCAATGGCCCCAGCAAATGATGTTTGCCATTTAATTTTTAAAGTGATATATTAGAAAATTGAAACACAGCAACATTTAAAAGACTGCAATCAATGATTACTTTTGGCAGGTTGGTAATTATTCCATAGTTGTAATAGGAAGCAAAAATTCTAACTCTGAGCCCCATATGCCCCTGCAGACAGTCTCCTGACCTGATATCTGAAGTTTTACCATTTAGATAGTTTGTCCATTTAGTCTTCTTTTTAAATATAAACATCCTCAAGACTAGGAGCATGAATAATTAGTTCTTAGTGTACAGGAGTTTATCTGATTGTTTTTTCCATAAAAATAGGAACCCACCATTTGTAAGATGTGAATGACAGATATAATAAAAAAAATGGTGCTACTTGAAAAGCTTGAAGTTGCAAAAGAAAAAAAAAGACTTATCGTATTATATTTATAGGTTGTGTCTTTCAAAAACCCATGCAGGCAAATCCACAAGAGTGAAAGACAATTTTCCAAGGTCTGCGATCTACTGTTCAGTTTCCCTGGGAAAGGTCCATGACAAATTCTGTGACAAAAATGGTTGAATAGGAGTCAATTTGTGAAAAAGAATGCCAGACTCTGTCTCCTACCCATTACTGGCCAAATTGGGCCATTGGCAGCAATACACTGGATGGCACATTTTTCTATGTCTTTTTTCTTTATCAACCTCCAGATTATAATATTTTTGATATTAAAAAACTTCACACAAACTGATTTATGCTGAACAAAAGGAATGTTGACAAAATGGATGTATTAATTAGTTCATTATGATGTACAGATTAAGAATTTTAGCAACTAAATAAAAGTGTGGTTCTGAGCAAATTTAAATTTCTCATAAACTTGGTTTCTTATTATATAAAATGAAAGGATTGGAATAAAATCTCAGAGTCCATGTGAGTTTTGAAATTCCTCGAGTCTATGAGTCACCTTCTTGTTTACTTCTTCAGCAGGGCTCATACTAGCCTTTGAGATGGTCCAAAGGATAAGGCCTTTCTTTCAAGAACAAGAGGTCACTATGATTGACATCAATGGAAATTGCTTGCATCTTTTATGCCTGCATTGCTCAAATATCATATCTTCTGAATTATTCTGAGAACAGAAGGAACAGTTTGACGTGAACAAGAGGGTAAATGCTAGTGCCATAATTCTCAGATGCCTGTCACAAAAATTGGAGACAGAGCTCGCTGCAATCAGGGATGATTTCTATAAAGGAATAATAAAGAGAAAAACTGTCACTGAAAGTGGTTTTGAATAAAGGAGGAATGCAGAAGAAAGAAAGAATTATTATTTTGAAATCTGACATCTTTTTCTCTTCGGAAATTCCGGTTTATATTGACTGACTCTCCAGTTTACTTTGTTACGTGTAGGCAGAATAATGAAAGCTATAATGTCAAGGACTAAAGAGAAATACACATAAGACTGTCACATCATCATCATCATCATCAATTATATTGTTGAAAGCCTACAGAGTGTATGACACTATGCTATGAATAACGACTTCTCTTCCCCCCAGCTTGGCGTGGAATGTATTTTCCTGACTGTCTCAGAGGGAAGAAAACTCTCAATCTATCTCCACTCTAGATACTTTATCCCCTCAGATGATGGGGAACATAGTGTTAAAGCAACCTACCATCCTGAGAAAAGTAAATACAGAAGCATAGTTTTTTTCTCCCCACGGGTGTCTCTTTGCTTTGTAACATAAGATTTTTTTCCCCCACTAGGTATTGTGAATACAAAATTGTGACTACAAAGCTATATAAAAAGCTTTCTCTCACTTATACATGTATAGTCCTAAAATTAACTGGGAATGTAAAAATTAATAGTTATAATTAATCAAAGCAATCGTCAAACAGTTAGTAAACCAATTTTCAGAATTGGTGAAAGGTCTGATTTCTTATATTCAGCATTTAATACCAAGCAGGATAAAACAAATAAATCCATATCTAGATATACCTTATTAAAACTGCAGGAAAAAAAATTTAAAATTACTCTAAAAGAGTTAGAAATAAAAGATAGATTGCCTACTGAGGATATAGGGGGAAAAAAGGTTTCTCCTACTAATACTGTCACAACATAATCAACACAGAATCTTCTGTGACCTTTGGTCACCAAGAATGTGTGTGGGTTTCTCCTCACCAACAACCAAATCAATTCTTCAGTGGACATCAGCTGGGGGTCCTTTAACTCAATTCAGTTATGACACTGTTTATCTGGAGATAGCATCAGATAGCAGCAGACTGACCCACAGTTGAAGGACCAGTCCCCCACGACAGCCCCCCACTTCAGATGCCATTTGCAAGCACATGTTGTTTTAACTGTGCTGCTGACCCAACTGCTATAAATTGGAGTTGCCACAAACCCCCTACCAGGTTTGATTAATTTGCTAGAGTGGCTCACAGAACTCAGAGAAACGCTGACTTATGTTTACAGGTTTATTACAAATATTACAAAAGATATAGATAAAGATATGGGTGAGGCTGTGTGGGAAGAGGTGCCAGCTTCCATACCTTCTAGGAACCTCCATGTGTTCAGCTCTTTGGAAACTCATTCAAACCCTGTCCTTTTGGGTTTTTATGGAAGCTTCATTATGTAGACAGGGTTGATTAAATCATAGGCCATTGGAGATCGACTTAACCTTCTGTTCCCCTCCCCTGTCTGGTAAAGCTGAAAGTCCCAACCCTCCAATTATGCCTTAGTCTTTCCTGTCATCAGCCCCCATTCTGAAGCGACCTAGGAGCTGCCCGCCACCAGTCATCCGCTTAGCATACAAAAGATGCTCATCGCTCAGGGAGATCCTAGGGATTTCAGGAGCTCCATATCAGGAAATAGGTATAAAGCCCAAATTTGTATTTAGAAATATCATACCTACAAATAAAAATATTCAGACTGATATCCAACTTAATGCAACAAAGAAAGGTAGAAATGAGTGGAATCTTTAAAGGTTCAGGGAGAATAAATATAAACTTTGAAGTGCATACAACTGAAACTGTATTTCAAAAATGATGGATAATAAAATAAGTTTCAAACAAACATTACGTAAATTTACCATCAACAAACTCATGAAAAGGAGTATGGTTGCTAAGATTGCATTAATGAAACCAAAATGATGGTTTGATATGTGAGGAAAAAGTAGGGTGCAAAGTGGTGAACATTTCAGGAAATCTAAATAAACATAAATTACATAAAGCAACAATAAAAAATCTTTAACTTGTAGCATAAAGAAAAGATAGATATAACAGTATAAAATAATACTACATAAGCTAGAAAAAGGGTAAACCATTCATAAGTAAAACAATCTAAGATCTGTGTATTGTTCACCAGAAATATGATATTGATTAAAAGAGACCTCTTCTGCCGAGGCCATAGACTGCTAGAAATAGCATCATTCCAAACCTAACAACAAGAGAAACTCTCTGAAGACATTGATGAGCTGAGATCACAGAGCAACCAAGTAGCCTGAAATCTAATTCTCTCAAAGAGAGACAGCTGAGCTCTGGCTGACCTGTAGCAGTGTATAGGAGGCAAACATGCCAACATGCTAGAAACCATTTAAGGGGTTAAAGAGAATGCAACACTGTTTTTGTTTTTTTTTTCTTTTCTTTTCTTTTCTTTTTTTTTACAAATTTCTAGAAGCCAAGTGTGGGCTAGAATGAAAATAGAGAAACTAAGGGAGCCAATCATTTAGGGGAGTTTATATCCACTTATAAGACCTTCTCCACAGACCTCCATGAAGGTCCTAAGAGAGACTGGACCCAGGAAAGGAGACTGGAGAAGGTTTGTCTTGGTGAAGCAATCCTGAAGGGTAGATGCAGCCACTAGCAAAGGCAAGGAATAGACCCCAAATCCATTGCCCCTCAAAGGAAAAGTCTTCTGGCATTGGAGAGAGGCAGCAAACCAGATTGTCTCTAAGGTACAGGTGAAGACAGAAGACAACAGGCTGGTATCTTTAAAGTACTGAGAAAAAAATTGCAAACTATCAGCAAAAGTATCTTTCAAAAATGAAGATAAAGTGAAGAGTTTTTGAGATAAAGAAAACTTGAGAGAATCTCTTTCCAGTAGACATGCACTACAAAATATATTAATATATAATAATGCTAGTGGCTGTAATCCTCTGGGAGGTTGAGGTGGGAGGATTGCTTGAGGTCATGAGTTCAAGACCAGCCTGAGACAGAGTGAGATCCCATCTCTACTGAAAATGGAAAAAATTAGCTGGGTATGGTGGTGTGTGCCTGTAGTCCTAGATACTTGGAAGGCTAAGGCAGGAAGATCGCTGGAGCCCAGGAGTTTGAGGTTGTAGTGAACTATGATGACACCAGTGCACTACTGCACTGTAGCCCAGGCAACAAAGCAAGAGCCAGTCTAAAACAAACAAACAAAAATATCCCTCATATATCTAGAAGGCTGGTTGGCAGTATTTAGGGATAATACTCAAACCTTTTTTCTATCAAGCACATAGCTAATAGTTTGTACATATTTAATTATAAATTACCATAAGGAGATTTAGAGCCATAAGAAAGTTAGAAATAAAATGATCCCAGAAATTCAAAGAAAAGAGCACAGTAAGTAACAAAAATTAAAAAGGAAAAGTCTACTTTAGGAGAAATCTCTTTATCAGTACTATATGAACTGCCTTAGAAATCCACTCAAGGTCTTTGTGTGAGAGATCATGTTCATATAAAGGATAACTGTGTTAAAAGGTAATGTTTCTTTGTGATGTACACACACATACACAGAAGCACACACTCTCGCTCACACAATGTAACCAGTTGGACTGTGCTTAACACTTCTACATGCAAAGAGAAAAATATGAGGAATAGGAGAGGGAGATACAAGGTTAATGTCAGTGCTATTATAATTTGTATCAAGTGTCCCTAGAATATGTATTAGAACTGAACTTTTATACTGAGAACATATGTTTATGACTCTCAATTAATTAGTACATTGCTATCCTTGTGTCTATGAAACTTAGGAAAAGAAAGGATCTAGAGTAATTGTAGAGAAGGGTCATCTCCCAATTTCTAATGCAAAAATCTTTCCTTTGCTTATAAAACAGAACCATACTACCATTTATAAATACTCTAAAATAGAACTTCTCCTAAGTAACATTGTATTTCTTATTAGTTATTGCATACCCTATAACACAAAGCAAAGTATTTACACACACTAGGTACTAATGAAATATTTTTGAATTAGGCATTGGCAAAAATAAATAAAATGAACTAATGACACAATAAATTTTACATTATCTGTGAAGACAATGCAATTTCTCTCTATTTTAAAGTAATCAGGACAGCTTTTCTGTTCCTTTCATTCATTTGCAGCCTCTCTCTACTCTTTTACTGACTAATTCAATATCCTTTTTACATTCTGATTAATAATATTTTTGCTAGTAAAAAAAATGGATAAGATTATATATTGAAATGTATTGTTGCTCCTAAAGGTAAATGTGTTACTCTCTCTTAATAATTATATTCTTTTTTTATATTTCACATTCACAGAATTATGTTCACAAAATATTTTATTGATTTAAGCAGTCTTAAGGATATAGTCACTTAAAATGTCAGTCAAATTAGTTTCCTTCTTAAATTGATGAGTTGAATCCACTAACATGGCTATTTTACTACACAATTATTCATAGAGCTACATTTATAATTGTAAATGAAATAATGTAAAGCCAAAAGAAGTTACTAAATTTCAAGAATAAATGGGCCTTCTTCTATGAATTCAATGTTCTATTTACAATCACATCTGATAAGGTTAATTAATTCTTCTACTTGTTACTGAACTGGTTAATGCATAATAGAGTAAAAATTCATTGCCACTATTTCTTGAAAGATAACTCTCAAAGTATAATATTATTCCTGGAAATTTGATTTGAAGAGATAAGTAATTTATTGAATTTTAAACTAAGATTGAAGAGATAAGTAACATATAAGATTTAAACCAAGAATAAGAAAATACTTATCTAACCTAGGCAGTTACTCTGACTCAATTAAATCAGTATTGTAGGCAAGGAAATATGCACTTATGTATGATTGATGATTCTTTAGAGAAATGACCTAAGATGTCAAGAGAAACACAAACAAGTGGAAGTCTTCAAGGAAAATGCTCTTGGGATTTGTTCTCACATTTTGTTCCTTGCTTGTCTTTCTCAGTTGAAGCATCTTGTGAAGAGTACTGATGGGAAAAATAATTACACACAAGTATTCAGACAATCTAAAAAATTTTTCTTTAATGCAACTATGTGGAAGGAAAAGTCCATGACATAAGTAAGTTAATAGACAGTATCAGTAAATGTGTAGCATACCAATACTTCTGTAAGTCTTCCTCAAATGTTTTATGAAAAAAAATTGCATTTTTGATTCCTAAAAGTGGTATAGGTCAAAGCTCTAATTTATTTGCTCAGTCAACAAATATGTATTGAACAGACACAATGAATCAGTTATCATCCTAAGTTAGAGAAGTGTTCTGCCTAAAAGAGCTTAATTACTGTGCAAAATATGATAAGTAAACACACAATTATAATGCAATGTGATAAGGGCCATTATTTTGATAGTAAAATACTATACAGAGTAAAGTTTAGCTAATTATCTCAAGAATATTAGACAAGCTCAAAAATGATTTCTTGTGCAAATGTACTAAGAAGTCATAAGAATTCAATTGAATCTTAGAGTATAAATGAAAACACCTCTTAGGAAGACTAGAAGCAGCCCAGAGAAAAGTAAGCATAAGAAAATAGAACAGAGAGAGAGAGGTTGCAAAGAACAAGATGTACCCATCCAAGGCCACATGGCCACCAGTTCACTGGTTACTCAAGAAGTGGTTTTGTTTACTCCAAAGCCCATGCACTTTTCACTGAGACCTTGGATTCCTCTTTTTGAATGTTTTTGATGGGATTTAAAAGAAGAGGGTATGATGCTGTATACAAAAGTCCATATCATGGAAATGATTTTTATTTATCAAGCAGAAAATAGGAGCTATTAGTTATTTTTATGAAAGAAAATGACATATTTTTAAAGTTATTGCTATAAACATTTAGGATAGAGGGGAAGGGAGCAAAACCAAATATTAGGAAATATGATAGGATAGCTGGGTCAGAGGACTTGTGGCCCTTATAAAAGACAAGTAAGGAATTTTAGTGAAGTTTCAGAGGTGTAATTAAAAAATTTTAGACATCTGTTGGATTTAGGAAGATCAAGCAACACAAAATATTTTTTCACAGATCCTTGTTTTTGCATACACCGATTTGTTTTGTTTTCCATTTGGGAAACTTAACATCTAAGTTGCATCTCTTCTCTAAAGATATTGATGACCACTTAGCTCCAATAACAAATAACTGGGCATTTCTTTAAAATGGAAACATTTTCATTTACAGAAATTTTGTTGCTTTTCTGACTACTTAAGGGCAGGTGTTTTTATGTTTTTCAACTCTTTATTACCATAATTTATCATGCTTCATAGGAAATAGATTATGCTCAATTTTTTGCCAGGAATCAAATTTATTTAAGTAAATGAAAAATTTCAAGAATGAATGACTCCAAAAATTGAATGGGTGATGATGTTATTACTTAACATTAAAAGGAGAAACAACTTGTGAGAGACAGAGGTATTTAGTTCTGTATGTGACAAATTTGTTATAACATTAAAGATTTCAAACAAACAGCTGTGAATACTACCTGGAATATTTGAAGAGTTTAGAGTGAAGACATGGATTTAGAAAGCACCAATTCCAAGATGGTACTTAAAACATGAGGAATAAATGGGACAACCAAAGAAGACATAAACATAATGGAAGAACTGTGATCTGAACCTGAGCAAAACTAATGCAATGAAGTGGATACAAGAAAAGATCCAGATATTCAAAATGATAAATAAAAGTGATGAAAGAAAAAGGAGGAAAATCAGAGAGAAGACTGTCACAAAAGATAATTTAAAAATAATATTAAATAAAACTTAAGTCTTAGGGCTAAAAATATATAGTTCCTGTTTTCAAAGAGCAATGCAATACAAGAAATTAAGGAATAAAGCACAACAAAATGATATAAATATTATATGATTTAAATAGTTAAATAATTAGAAGACAAAAATTATTCCAACCAGGTGGGTGATGGCAGGCATTCAAAATATGTGTTATCAGGATTATTGTGACTAACAGTTGTCCAGGAAAAGCTGGGAGGTTTCATCAGTGAGAGCCCCATGTTGAAAGAATAGTAGCAAGAAATTCAGAGTTTGTTTGGGGACCCACAAGTGATTTACAGTGAATGGATCATAGAATCCAAGAGAGGCGGCTAGGTAGAGGTGAGACTGAAAAAAATGAAGTGGAAGCCATACCATAAAAAGCCCTCTATTCTATGCTAAGGAGGTTTGGCTTTGACCTAATGGTTGTGAGGAAACATTGGCAAATTTTATGCAGATAATTCACTTGGTCAGATTTTCCTTTCATCAGTACCACACTATGTTATAAATATATGAGAGTTGAAAATACTGGAGGCAGGGAACATCTTTAGGAGGCTGGCCCTCTTTTCAAGGTATAAAATCACAAGATTCCGAATTAAAATTGTCAGCATGTGGAAACAGTGCCAGCTGGTGGAGTTGCAGAAGAGAGGGCAAATTGAAAGATTTTCGGGATTTGTATAGAGTCTCTGGCAAGTCTCAGTATGTCAGAGCTCTAGGGTTTTAGGCAAAGCTGTGAATCTTCTGCAAATAACTATTCTATTTTTGAGAAACAGCTTTTGGCTTACCATTGGGCCCTGGTGGGAAGCTAAAATTTTGCAAAACTGGACTGCTCTTTATGAACTGGGTGTTATCTGATCCAGAAAGCCATAAATTTGTGATGTGCATCATCAAATGGAAGCAATACGCACAGATAGTTCTCACTTTATGTGGTTCCAATGTGCACAAATTTCAGTCACCAGGGTTTAGTTAAACACCAGTCCCCCAGCAACACAGTTCAAATTCCAAGTACCATGGTATATTAACTTCGAGTAATTGTATGAAATACAATCTTCATCGCCAGCTCTTCAATCCACAAACAACAGTGTAAATAATAGATGTGCATTTGTGATCAGTGACAAATAATGCCACCTTTTTCAAAGTCTACGGATAATTGGTCACTATACAACTGTTATTCAATTCATGCTCAGGAAAGAAAATAGTTAGGTCACCGCCTCATTTCCCAGTGATAATCCCATGGCGACTATAGGGGCAAGGCAAAACTTCCCCTTCACCCTAGAAGGTTTGCTAAAAAATCAACTCACAATAAAGCAGATTAATAAGAGAAAAGTTGTCAAAGTCATTTAGTGTCTATACTTAAGAGCCCCCAGAAAATGAGGGTTCAACTCACTCAGCAATAGGGTACAGAAGCTTACATGCATTTCTGGTAAAATGGGTTATGGGAAGGGGAAAAGAAGAATTCTGTTGAGGGGCCACAAAGAACCACCATGGAGGATGAATGGATAGAGAAGGAATATTAACTGGTAAATAATTCCCTTTGTATTTTAAATGAGTTGGAGAGACAGGACAATTATCTTACAGAGTTTGTTCAAGTGTGGTCACACCCCTTGTCTTACAGGGAAGGGAAGAAAAGGACATTTGTTCTCCCAGGTGAGTCTTGATCTCAGGCAGATAAAGAAATTTCACTGATTTTTGGAGAGTCCATGGGGTGGGTGTTGGGGGGAAGGTCAGAGAGATCTTGAGCCTTCTTCAGCCAATGTAGTATGTCCAAATGCCATATTTTGGGCTAAAATATTGCTAATTCCCTTCATAACTATTCACAAAAATTGATAATTAAGAGGTAACTGGCCCCAAAAGATGGAAGTGTAATAAAGAAATGAAAAGTAATATCCGTGGAAATAAAATTTGGAAGAGACATCAATAAAGTTAAAGAACTACCTGAGTGTTGACAGTACTGCTATTGGAGAGAACCTGACTATGTGGACAGAGGACCATAGCAAAGGTGAAGTCATCTATAAAAACAAGAAAGTGATGAAAAGCATGATGATGTCCCTGGGCAAGTTCCATTAAATAAATTTCCAGAAATATTCCATGGCATTAAAAGCACAAAGTGTAAAATTATGGAAGCTGAGGTAAACTTAAAATTACTATGACTTTGATCAAGGCATAGAAAAGGTGGTAGTCATTCCATATATATAAAAAGAGGGAGGCAAGTATTGTTCAAAGTACGCTTGGTGAGTTTTTCTCAATAAATAAAACACTCTTATTTCTAAATGCTTCTAATGTTCCAAATTATAGTGTACTAAATAAAAATTATTTTTTCCAGTTCCCTGTATGTTTATAACCAACAGCAAGAGTTTTTAATTTTCTGACAAAAAATTAAAGATCACAGAATAATCCTACTTTTCAAGCTGGTGGGGTCAGTTTTTAGTCACTTTTAAAGTGCTGTACTTCTATACAAAAATTTATTAAGGACACAAATACTTAAGGAATGAAAATTTTGTCACTCCAACAGGTAAATAACCCCGAACAGCTAAAGTCCTGGCTGAGCACAAAAGCAACACAAAATAGGCAGTGGAAGAATTGGAGCAACAAATAGCAACTATGACCTCAGGGTTAGTTCAGAAATGAAGACTATCGCAATGTGTAAGTATACATTAACTTGTTACTCCTTCCTCCCTCATCCCCCAATTTTATTTTTATAAGTTAATATTGGTGTTGATTATCTTTACAAATTTGGGTTGCAAAATATTCAGATTGGGATTGTGATTGAACTCAAAGAGAAATCAAATCAGAGCTCAACATGGAGGCTGATGAGACTTTGTGTCCATCAGCTTTGAAGGAGACAGATAATGTCTTACACAAGTGATAGTTGCACCATTTAAAACAGAAACATGATATCTTATTGTTTTTGTGTGCAATCTACAATATGAAGAAAAACAAGTGATGTGATTGGAACAAGTGACATGAATAGGTACTGACGAATTGTGAGTGATCTTACATGCCTCTTTGATCCCAGCTTTCTGATCCTGGACATTCTATAAAGCAATCTATCTGGAGTGGAGGTGGGGAGTGGTATTTTACTGTAAGTGATATATCTTCCTTTGTTTTGTTCCTCCAACTTTTCTAAACAATCTGGGCTCTGCCTCCCCAAATTCCTCCAAGTGCTAGGGCTCTTTTTTGTTTTGGAAAGAGCTGACATTCCACAAACTGCATTTCTCAAGCTTTTTGCCAACTGGTTTCTGGTTCTGTACTGCCAATGGGAGGCACTAATAGGAGATCTACAGATTTTAAAAGTAGAGGAGAAGTGATTTATTTTTTTCTTCTGGGCTTTGGAGCAGACTGTGACATATTTGTTGGAAGCTTCCAAGGTTCTATTAAGGCGTCTTGGCAGCATCAGAACTGACTAGGAGCACAGGCTCCAACCAAAAAAGCCCCAGCTACACTGGGTTTCTAGATCTGTAAAACTATTTCTTTGTGCTTTGCCTTATTAATCCAATGGCATTGCCTTCCTTTCTTTTTTCCCCTCAAGTTTTTTGAACAATTTCTACTTTAAATTTCTTACTTGGAAAATGTATAGTGTTTTCTATTTCCTAATAAAATAGGACTGGTGATTGCTTGAATATTTGGCTATGGAAATAGGAAGGAAATCAACAATTTCAACAATCTCTTAACAATTGTCTTGATGGTAAACAATAGGCTTATAAGGGTGATGATCTATAATCAATAATATCAAATGCTGCCAATGTATCAAGCAGAGTGAAGACTGAAAGGAAAACACTGAATTTGTAATTAGTTGTTCACTCTCTGTATATTTTACTTAATCTACCCTTATGTTTGCTTCAGGGTTCTGATTATCTTAAGAGAAAATTTGACATTGAATAGGCATTCTCTTTATTTATAAAGCAAATCTGGGTAACATCTTTAGAAAGCATAAACACAAGTTAATAGACAAAGAAATTGTAGACTACTCTTTCAAAATTATATGATAAAGGGAAGAGATTTATAGGGTGGTATCATAAAATGTGGCAGAATTATTTTTTGATGATGGGAGATGTGGGAAAATATGTCATGTTTGAAAGCAGAAGAGAGAATATACAAGAAGGAGAGAATTAAGATGCCAGCAGAAAAAGTAGGAAGATTAATAGCCAGTTCCTGAAGGAGGGCTGAGTTGAGTGTGAATATGGAGCCAGTAACCTTGGCAAAGAAGAGTCATTCATTCCTGAGACGCTTCACGAAAGATGGGAGGCAGAGGAAGAACACAGCTGGGGGAATGGGAATGAACTGAGAAATTCACACAAGATGAATTTAAGCTCTACACAACCAACCTTTTCCGGACAAAACACACCTCAACCCAATTCTCACTGAAAAGCAAGGACAGAGTAAATTGAGGTAGGCCAAAGCAAACAAGAGAAAAATTGGGAAGAGAATCAAATGCAGAGATGGTAATGAAATAGAAGTTTCTAGGCCCATTGACTCAACCAGCTTTTATAACCAGTAAATCAAAAATTTGGCTTAAATTAATTGGGGGCTGTGCTCCTAGATGTTACTATATGTAATATTACGTGTAATTTCTAATATCATTTAACTATTCTACCCTAATTTAGTAATGTTTTGAAACAAACAGGATAGAAATAGCTAAACATATATTGTTGTATATACAGTATTTTTTTAAAAAATTATTTTCTTAATCTATATTTGTCATACTTAAATATGTATGCAATGTATTTATGCCATTCTATGCATAAATGCATCTATGCAATTCTAATCATATTTAGAGACATTGTGCTTTGGTATGAGAGCCCTAGATTGGTAATCTGTAAATTTGAAGTATTGTGCCTACCTATACTTATAAAGCTTCAGACAAACCATTTACTGTATTCACATAATCATTTACTGTATTCCTATTGCTTCTTAACAGATTTAATGCTTTAAAACAACACAGGTTTATTAAGAAACATTTCTGAAGATCAGAAGTCTGAAATAGACTTGACTGGGCTAAAAATCAAGGTGTTGACAGGGCCAATTTCATTCTGGAGGAAAACCTATTCCCTTGCCTTTCTCAGCTTCTCTAGACTGCCTACTTTTTGTGGCTCATAACCACTTTTTCCATCTTCAGAGATAGCAATGGCCAACCAACTCTTTTTCACATTGCATCACTCTAACATCAACTCCTCTGCCTCTTTCTTTCACTTATGAGGACCCTTATGACTATACTGGGCCCGCCTGGGTAATATAGGATAATCTCCCCATCTCAAGATCCTTAGCATAACTTCACGTGCAAAGTCCCTTTTGGCATATAAGATAATATTTTCTTACAACCAATTTACAGTGGGGTGGGGCATTAATCTATCTACCACATATACCTTCTCTATATCTTTTTTTCTCATTTGAAAAAATGGTATAGGATCTTCAAAATACATTGAGAGTAAAATGCCACATGTATATAAATATATATACACACAGACATGTAGATAGGGGTAAATGCAATGGAAATGCAATCAGATTGTGTATTTGAACAACAAACATTTGCTTAAATGCTGAAGTATTTTAAATCCTTAAGCTCTATTATTTAACTTGTCTTGGCCTTAATTTTCTCTGGTCCAAATCACTACTTCCATCAATAATAAGGCATGTCTTGGCTATAGCTTTCAAGAACATAAGCATAAGATAATATGGGCAACACACAAGATATGATGATCTCTGGCCCATAGGTAATAACCTTCCTTCTCCATGAGGTATAAATTAGCTAAGAATGTTGAGGTTGTGAGTTATATTGTTCAATCTGAATTTGCTATTAAAGAAAACTGCAATATGACAAAGAACAGAGTTGCTATTAGAGGACACAAAGGATGTTACTCTTCCCTCTTTATTTCCCCTCTCCTCCACTATTTCCCCAATGGGGGGGGGCTTACTGTCTCTGAAGAATTCATCTAAAAGAGTCTCCACCACAGCTATGTAAAAAGTTTCCAATATTACTGAAATGTTTAGAAATTTGAAATGTTTGACTAGACCAACTCAAAGGAGAAAAAAATATAGTTTTCCTTCTGGAAACATGATTTCTTCAGATGATAGCCAAAATTGAAGTTTTCTCCAGATATCTTGCTATCAGCTTTGAAATCTTTCCCTATTCAGTACTGCTGCTACCGCTAGTACTACTGCTACGACTACTAGAAATTTGCCATGTTACATGCATATAATTTAATCAAACATTTATCTTGAAAACACTATGAAGAAGAGTTTTTATTTAATTTAGTTCCATGTGTTTATTTTTGCTTTTGTTTCCTATGGTTTGGGTGTGAAATCCAAAAAATCATTGCCAAGGCCAATATCAAGGAGTTTTTCTCCTATGTTTTCTCAAAAGAGTATTAGGCCATCTGGGGGATGGTTACACTTGAAGCTCTGACTCGAGGGGAGAGGGGGGCAAGGGCAATATATGTAACCTTAACATTTGTACCCCCATAATATGCTGAAACACAAAAAGACTATTAGGGTTTTGGGTCTATTAAAATTAAAATTTTAATTTATTTATTTTACTTAATTTTAAAATTTAAATTTAGATGTCACATCTGTTAAAATTTTTAATCCAGGATGAGTTAAATTTGTATATGGTATAAGACAAGGATCCCATTTCATTCTTTTGCATGTGCATATGCAGTTTTCCCAAAATCATTTATTGAAGAGACTATCCTTTCCCCAATGTGTTTTCTTGATGGTTTTTTCAAAACTTATTTGACCATACCAGGGCTGTCGAGAAAGTATCCAGCCAATGTTAATATAATGAAAATGATTATATGGCTGGATATATTCCAGACAGCCCCTAAATATACTTGGGTTTATTTCTGGGCATTATATTCTGATTGATATATGTTTCTGTTTTTTTATGCCAGTATCAAGTTGTTTTTATGCAAGTATCAAGTTATCATTATTATTGTTTTATAACATAATTTTAAAGCAGGAAGAATGACGCTTTCAATTTTGTTTTTCTTTTTCAAGATTGTTTTGATTACATGGGGTCTTTTGTGGTTTTATATAAATTTTAGGATTTTTTGAGTTCCAAGAAAAATATCATTGGAATTGTCATAGAGTTGCAATGAATCTATAGATAACTTTGAGTAGTATTGACATTTTTAAAATATTATTTCTTCCAATCCATTAATATGGAATATCTTTTTTTTTTCAAATTTGTGTCTTCTTTAATTTTTTTCATCAATTTTTTATACATTTCAGTGTACAGATTTTTCACCTCCTTGGTAATTTATTCCTTAGTATTTTTGTTGTTATTGCTATTGTAAATGGGATTTATTGATTTGTTTTTCAGATAGTTTATTGTTAGTGTATAGATACACTATTAAATATTATATATTGATTTTGTATCCAGCAACTTTATTGAATTTGTTTATTCTAACAGTTTTTTTTTTTTGGTCAGGATTTTCTACATATAAGATCATATTACCTGCAAACAGAAACACTTAAACTTGTTTTCTGATTTGGATACTTTTTATTTCTTTCTCTTGGGTAATTTCTTTGGCTAGGACTTCCAGTACTGTGATGAGTAGAAATTGCTAGAGTAGGCATCCTTGTTTTATAACCAGATATTAGAAAAAAGGCTTTCAGTTTTTCCCCATTGATTATGGCATTAGTTGTGGACTTCTTGTAAATGACTTATTATGTTGAGGACATTTCCTTCTATATCTATTTTGTTGAAAACATTCATCATAAAGGATGTTGCATTTTGTTAAATCCTTTTCCTACATCTATTGAGATAATAAAGTGTTTTGGGTTTTTTGTTGGTTTTTTTTTTTTTTTTTTTTTTGCCTCTCTTTATATTAATGTGGTATATTGCATTTCTTTCTTTGTTTATATCAAATCAACCTTACATCCCAGAAATAAATTTGGTCAAAAAAACTCACACCAGTATTTCTCGTATGACAGGTCTAGCAATGACAAACTCCTTCAGTTTTTGTTTGTCTGAGAAAGTCTTTAACTCCCCTACATTTTTAAAGGACATGTTTGTTGACAGTATTTTTTTTTTTTCTTTCAGCACTTTGAATACAACATCCTACTCCATTCTGATCTAGAAGAGTTCTGCTGAAGAAAATCTGCTGATAGTCTAATACCGGCTCCTTTATGTGTAACTTATAAGTCACTTTTCTCTTGCTGCTTTCAAAGTACTCTAACTTTTGACAATTTGATTATAACTTATCTCAGTGTGGGTCTCTTTAGATTTATCTTATATGGTATCATTCGATCTTCCTGTATCTGGGTTTCTATTTCCTTCCTCAGACTTGGGATGTTTTCAGCCATTATTTCTTTGAATAAGCTTTTTGTTTTTGTTTTTGTTTTCTTTTAGCATATTATGGGGGTACAAGTGTTAGGTTATGTATATTGTCCATCCCCCCCCCTTGAGTCAGAGCTTCAAGCATGTCCATCCCCCAAATGTTGCACATCTTACTCTTTGTGTTTGTATATACCCATCCCCGCCTTCCCCCTCCCACCTGCCTCTTCTTCTGTCACTTAGATAATGCACATATTGTTACCCTGATGATGACCTATAAATCCCTTAAGCTATCTTCACTCGTTTTTTCCTTATTTTTCTTTTTGTGCCTCAGATTGGATGATTTTCATTGAACTTGTCCTTGAGTTCTCTGATCCTTTCTTTTAATGTAATATGCTGTGGAATGACTCTATTGAATGTTTCAATTCAGTTATTATATTCTTCAGCTCTATGATTTCTGTTTGGTACTTTTTCATATTCCTATCTCTTCCTTAAAATTTTCAGTTTATTCATGCATTATTTTCTGTACCTTTGTTAGTATCTTTATGACTGTGCTTTTGTATTCGCTCTTAGGTAAAACACTTATCTCCATTTTATTAGGGTTGGTTTCTGGAAAGTCCAGAAAGTATCCAGCCAATGTTAATATAATGAAAATGGTTACATGGCTGGATACTTCCCAGACAGCTCCTGTATCTACTTGGGTTTATTTCCAGGCATTCTTCTTTTATTTGGAACATAGTTCCCTGTTTATTCATTTTATTTTACTCTCTGTCGTGGGTAAGACAATCAATTTTACTAGTCTCATGAGACTGGACTCATGTAGAAGATAAACCTCACCCATAAGTCCTGTCAGAGATTTTAGCTGCTTCTCAAATGTTTGGGCGAGTTCAAACAGCTGCCATTTTTCTTAGTGGCCTGCAGGAGATTAAAATGTGCCATGTCCTGTCAGTATCTGGACACAGGCAAGATAGAAGCCAGCTAGAAAATTTGGGGTGTTATATATGTGTTTTTGTTTCTTTCTCAGGGAAAAGCTGAGATCTGGAGATTATCTCCTCTTCACTCCGCAGTACTCTGGGAAGATAATCTGCAGCAAATGTCTGCACTCTTGTTCAGGTAGCACACTCTGAACCTGGGGATAGCTCCTGGGTGTACACTCACTTAAAAACTGTGTCATTTTCTCTGTGGTCTTGGGAGACTCAGAAGTGAAGAGCCCCATCAACTCTAAAAGCTAGCTGATTGTGGAGCCAGGCCTTTTATTGGGTGTTGCAAAAGTTTAGGTGTTTGATGTATACTCCAACTGTTTCCAAATAAAATCTACAGACCTGGATTTACTGTTGCAGCAAGTCTGGGGAGAAGGCACAGAAAGTACCCACATTTCCATTTAGGCTCATGGAGGTCTATTGCTTATCTGCCCCTACAGACTCTCAGATGTAGGCTAATCAGAAGCCCAACTCCCAGGTATCTGTTAGAAAGATGATTAAACAAAGCCCTTCCAGTTGCAACTATGAGCTGGACACTGTAGCTCATTCTTTAGCTCATGGACTGATCCTGTGTGCAACAGCTTCTATAAGCGTTCATAAGCCCATTTTAAAACCACCTTTTTGTTCTCTGAGGTTCAGGGAAACTCTCAAATGCTGAGTCTCTTTCACTCTTAAGGCTAAGTGATTTAAGAGTCATATCCTCCATGGAAAGCTGTAAAAATTGGGGTACTATATGTGTGGTCCAAATGATTTACTCCTCAGTGAGAAGGGGAATTGAGGGTCCTTTCCCAACTGTAAGGTGCTGAGCTGGGGTTGGGTGTGTGCACAAGTGTTTCTAAACTTTTTCTATCCACTTTGATGTGGATATTTTCTCTGTTGCCTGGTATGTGGGAGTCTCTCAAACTACTTTCTGGCTATTTCTCAGAGGGAATTTAATCATGTGTAGGTGTTGATTCAGTGAGTCTGTGAGAGGAAAGAATGTCTTGAGCCTCCCATTTTGCCATCTAATTGACATCATCCCCCACCCCAACTCTGGGAGGTGCCATTATTATTTGCACTTTAAAGACTAAGACATTAAAGCCGGAGAGTTTTAGAAAACTTGGACAAATTGGCATTCTAGTAGGTGATACAGTCAGAATTGTTATACATGTAGCCTGTCTTCAGAGCCTTATTCTTAACAGCCTTTTTTATTGTTGCTTGAATAGCAGGGTTAAGGAAGACCACACAGCATCCGATCTTAATTTTGATTTATGATTCATATCAGAGAACTCCATTACCTAGCCTTGACAGTTAAATGAAAAGGGTATAGAATGTTAAGCATTGCTCTTTTGCATATAATTAGTAGACTAAAGGATAGAATATGACTGTGAAATCTCTGGTCTTCCTCAATTGTCTAAGTGAATTCAGAATATATCAAGAAGATATTGACTCACTGGAAGAGATCAATAGCAACTATACAGTGGAGATTACACCATTCAACAACCCATGTTACATCAATATCAGCAGAAAGAGTTTGACATTGCTTTACACTATCTCACAACTGTTCTTTTGTGATCCTAGAACTGCTCTTTAACCAAATCATCTGGGAACATGGAGTCAGCAGAGACGGGTAAACAGCAAACACAATCTCTATCAGAGATGACTTCATGTCATGTGCTAATGTCACAGCACAATTAGGAAAATAAACAGCACTGAAACACAAATCTCATGAAATTGGATTAGAAAATAAAATCCAAATAGATGCTTTGTCTGAGTACTTTTGGATAATTGAACACACATGTTCATTTCTAAAAGCTCTTAAAGACTTGCATAAATATAATTAAGAAAAATCATTTAAAGATACTGGTTCAAGGAGAATACAAGATAAGATGACACTAGATGATTAATACCAGTAACATTTAAAGAAGAAAAGCAACAAATCACTAGTACCTGACCTGACTCAACAAAGCAGAGAAGTTGTTTTTAATGGCTCAATGATATTCTATTATATGGATACCGCATTTTGTTTATCCATTCATTAGTTGATGGGCATTTGATTTTTTCCCCACTCTCTAGGAATTATAAATAATGTTTTCTTAAACATTTGTGTTCAGATTATCTTACATTGCTGGAATTTTCATTTAGTTCTTTGGAGCATATACGTAGGAGCAGAATTACTGGGTCATAAAGTAACTGGATCTTTGTTTAATTTTTTGAGGAACTGCTGAAAGGTTTTCTAAAGTGGTTGTACCCTTTTATACTCCCACCATCAATGTATGGGTATTCCAATTTCTCAGTATCCTTGCCAACACTTGATATTGTCTGTTCTTTTATTATGTCCATCAACATGTTTGTAAAGTTGCCTTTTTCAAGGTATTGATTTGCATTTTCCTAATGACTAGTGATGTTGAACATATATTTGTGTTCTTATTGGCCATCTGTATATATTATTTGGAGAAGTGTAGGTTTATTCCTTTGACCACTTTTAAGATTTATTTGTATTTTTACTGTTAATTTTTGTCTTTTATTGTTGTCCATGTGATCTCATTAAAATTTACCTTTGTAAAAATTGCTTTTTGAGGGGCATCAAAATGGGACAAAAATATTTTGATAGTCTGCGGGGGTCTATCCACATTTCTTCTCTCCAGACTTCCTTGTCACCAGATTTCCTATTGTGTTTTCTTCACATTTTCTGATCTTTAAATCAATTTATTAACCACTGGCTATTAATCAGCATGATTTTATATCTCTGGTCATTTTGCCATTTTGTTGTTTTCAATATGTCTTAGATATTTTTGTCACTTTATTCCTCTATCACTGCCTACTTTTGTGTTAAGTAGATGTTCTCTAGTGAATCATTTAATTCCATTGTCATTTCTTTGTGTGTGTGTGTGTGTGTGTCTGTGTGTGTGTGTGTTCAGTGTGTTTAGCTATTTCCTTAACAGATGCTCTGAGGATTAAAATTAGCATCATAATTTATAGCAATCTAGTTTGGATTAATAGCAAATTAATTTCAACAGTATTAAAAGATTTTTCCCTTACATAGCACCATTTCCTCCCTCCTCCTCTCATGAAATACTATAGTCCTGCAAATTATATCTTTATGCATTGTATGGGATTTTAGTCCATTTTATGTTGCTAGCATAAAATACATGAGACTGGGTAATGTATAAAGAAAAGAAGTTTATTTAGCTTACAGTTTTACAGGTTCAGAAGCTCAAGTGCATAGTCTTGGCTTCTGGCAAGAGCTTTCATGCTGTATGACAAGATGGCAGAGAAGGTCAAAGGGGAAGTAAACACTTGAGAAGAGGGGAAAATCTGAGGGGTGTCCTGGCTTTATAACAATTCACTCTCTCTGTAACTAATCCATTCCCATGAGAACTAATTCAGTCTAGCAAGAGAAAGAACTCACTCTCTACCTATAGAATAGCACCAAGCCATGCATGAGGGATCTACTTCTATAACCCAAACACTATCCGCTGAGCCCCACCTTCCGACATCACCACATTAAGAATCAAATTGCAACATGAGCTTTGGTGAGGACAAACCATATCCAAACCATAGCATGTGCCCAACATGGATTAATGTTTGCTACAGCATTAAATTGTCTCTTAAATCAAGTAGGAGAAATAAGTTACACTCAAAACATACATTTATGTTGGTTGTTTATATTTATCAATGTAGTCATCTTTACTGGTGCTTTTTTATTTCTTCTTATGGATTCAAGTTACTGTCCAATTTCTTGCCATTTCAACATTTCATCCTTAGGAACTTTCTATAGTATTTTCTGTAGTAGGTGTTTGCCAGTGACAAATTGCCTCTCTTTCTTTGTTTTTTGTATTGTAATGTCATAACTTAATTTGTTTTTTGAAGGGTAGTTTTGCTGGGCCTAAGACTTCTTTGATTTTAGTCTTTTTCTTTTAGCATTTTAAATATATCAACCCATTGTCTCTGGCCTCCATGTTTTCTGATGAGAAACCATCTTTCAATTTTAGTCAGGCTCCCTGTACTTGAAGAATTACTATTCTTGCTTTCAAGACTCTCTCTTTGGCATTGGTTGACAACAGTTTGATTATAATGTGTCTAGGTATGGATTCCTTTGGGTGTTCTCTACTTGGATTTTGTTAAGCTTTTTAGATGTGCAGATTAATGGTTTTCATCATATTTGTTGGGCCATTATTATTTTCAAACATATTTTCAACTACTTTCTCTCTCCCTCCTCCTTCTGAGACATTACGCATATGTTGATATACGTAATTGTTTCCCAAATTTCTCTAGGCTCTGTTCATTTATCATCATTCTTTTATTTTCTGTTTCTCAGACAAGATAATCTCAATTGACCCATATTCAAGTTTGTACATTCTTATTCTGCATGCTCAATTTTGCTGTTGGGTCCCTACCATGCCTGTTTCATCTTAGAGTTGTAATTTTTAATTACAAAATTTCTATTTGGTTATTGTTTTTATTATTTCCATCTCTTTATTGATATTCTATATTTGGCAAGGCATCATTTTCATACTTTCCTTTATTTCTTCAGAAATGGCTTCCTTTAGTTCAACATTCTTCAAATAGCTAATTGAAAGTTTTTATTTAGTAAGTTCAACATCAGCATTCTCAGAGACAATTTCTATTTAATCCTCCTTATCCCTTTGTTTATTTTCAGATTTAATAATTCTTATTGAAAACTGGACATGTTAAATAATATAATAAAGCACCTTTAAAAGTCATATTCTCACTGCTTTGCAGGATTTGTTTTTTGTTGCTCTTTGATGTTGTTATTTGTTTAGAGATTTTCTGAACTAATTTCGTTATGTTTGTATTCATTGTTATACATGGCCACTTACATTTTGTTCAGGTAGCTTAGTGGTTCCCTAATGACCAGAACAAGATTTTCATAAACATCTGGGAACAATAAGTCTCCAAAAATATGTGTTGACTTTGTTGAGGGTCTCTGAGTTTGAATTATAGCACATCAGCACTCAACCAGGGGGTTGACAATTATGTTCTAACCTTCATTTCATGCTTATGTGGATTCTCAAAGTTCACCCAGAAATTAGAGTGCAAACAGCTCAGGACAAGTGCACAGCCCTGTACATGCATGTATGTGGCCTTTTAGATTATCAAGAATATATCAGCATTTTTCAAAGCCCCTGTGGGTATCTCATTCTCCAGCTTTTCCTTTTAAGCTTTTTGATTAACTATTGTTTGCCCCAAGTATTATCACTGTTTTTTGAGACATGGTCTCACTCTGTGGCATCATCATAGCTCACTGCAACCTCAAACTCCTGGGCTCAGGTGACCCTCCTACCTCATGTTCCTGAGTAGCTGGACTACAGGTGCACATCACCATGCCTGGCTAATTTTTAATATTTTTTGTGAAATGGGGTCTTGCTATGTTGGTCAGGCTGGTCTCAAACTCCTGGCCTCAAGCAATCCTCTCATTTTGGCCTCCCCAAATGCTAGGATTACATGCATGAGCCACTTCACCCAACTTATTTTGTTTTTGACAAACAACTCAGGGCAATGACTATTTGTACTGGATGAGCTCTAAGCCAGGTCAGATAAAATCAGCTTTATGTGTGGGGTGCATTCCAGTAACCAACAGATAGGTTAAATAAAAATTTTCCAGAAATGTGACTTTGAAGGACTTCCAACTTCATTCTGCCTCCTTCATTGGTTGCCAGAATTTTTATCATGGATTGTGCAATATTGATTTACAAGGCTCCTGAGGAACTCAAGGAGAAAAGGGGATAGTACAACTTACAATTCCATAATACTCACTGTTCTTACTAAGATTCAATTATGTTTGTTGTGTTAATCTGCTTCCCAGATTTCTGAAAACCTTAGGATAATTTCCAGAGTTCAAAGAAAATGTTGATTCTGATGATTTTTGTAAGTATCCTCATTGCTTTTATGAAGGGTAAAGTTTTTGGAGGCCCTTGCTATGCCATTGAACTGACAATCTCTATATGCAGAAGTTTATGATTATACTTTTAATGTTAATAATACTAAGGTACCTACGTTGTCAAATGCAGCAACATAGGATTGACACATACTATACCATCTCAAACTGCAAACCACATACTTTGAAATCTAAAACATTTCATGTAAGTGCACAAAGAGTCAGCATATATAGTTTCTAGATCATAATGATGGTTTGCGTTTGAATAAAGAGAATTGTTTAAAATAAATGTTGGCTTGTTTTTATAGGGAGGAATTTTTGAGGAATTGAAAACAGGTGAGCAAGTGAAATAATAAAATATACTTTGGAGTTTCAATAAGCAAAAATAATTTTGTTTGCTCTTATGTTAAGAGTATAAAGAGCATGTGTTTTAAAAATCACAGGTGGTAGATGAAAGAGCCATTATATAACTATTAACTTGGCAAGTAAGTTATTTTGTGGGCTGCAATTGATTATAAAATAAATTAAGAAGATAAGCAAAAGGGCAACAAATATATATATGTTGCCCTTTTCCTTAAACACACACACATACAGAAAGAGAAAGAGAAAGAGAGAGAGAAACTGTTAGTAAGCAGAACAGCTTTTTGGTTAGAAAAGGATGTATTCTGGAGGAAGATAGGTTGTATAAATAGCTTCCATAGATTTTTTTTTGAGTCAGTTTAAATAAATAACACATGATGAAAGTACTTACTGAGAACAGACTATGCATTAACTCTATGATGTGATGTAAAATATGGCCCATGTGGTCCAGGAAAAAAGAATATGAAAAAATTATATATATGTATAAATATGCAAGATACATATACAAAATACATATGTATGTATATACTAATCACATCCTTTCATTTTGTATTTTTCATGCTTTGATATCTTGGGGCCTTCTGCAAGTGTGCTTTTCATATGCAAATCAACCAATCCTGAGCCCATATCCCCAACTACCTCCTTTACTGAGCTGTTGTAGTCTGGGCTATTACCCTTCCCTAATCACTCTAGGGCCAGGCATCAGACAGGTAAGGATAGACACTATCCTTACAGAGCTCACGAATATTATTCTAACTAGTCAATCCTAAGCTTGCTCACCCTGCCTACCCATTCTTCCCCACAATACCGCCTTACACCTCTTTTCCTCTCACTTACTGTGCTACCTAACTGACCCTCGTACTTCCTCACGTGGCCCAGTGTGGTGTGGAGTATATCCTGTCTCTAGGAAACTGTCGGTAAAAACTTCTTTATGACAGTCAGTTCTGTGTCTGTGTGTCTTACCATATCTGATTATTTTTTTAAAAATTACTGTGCACCCTTAAAATTTTATATATATACATATATGTTTTTTCTGTATGTAATTTGTATATAATACTATGGGCCAATTAATAAGACATCAAAGATCAAAATTGAGATCCTTAGCTTGGGGTACATTATCTGTTCACTTTGAGTATCCACATTGCAGCTGAAGCTTCCCTTGTTTGCATTTGATGTATGTTTGTCCTGTGAAAAAATCATGCACGTTCTTTGTCAAAAAGAACTGTTAAACATTTGGTGCTTATTGATACCCATTTCCATTGGAGAAGACGTAATAAAAGACAATAGAGGGTATATGGCTTTTCTTGTGCCATTCAGTTGTTTATAGTTTAGAAGTCACCTTGCTAGAAGACCTAAATAATGAAAAAGTTGCCTGTGACAGAATCCCTGCTCCTCGAGCTCTCATCAGAACATGAGGCAAAGATCTAAGTTATCAAGTAGGACACAATACCTGCAAAAGGAGAGGTATAATATACTGGGAGGGATAAGATAATCTCCAAACTAGGAAGAATCAGGAGAGGGAACAATTAGAAATTAAGATTTGAAATCAACTTTGAATAAAGAGTTAAACCTTGACAGGCAGAGCAATAGAAACAGAGGCAGTTATGTAACCAAGACTAAGAAGACAGAAAATGTGGATACAGGCTAATTATGCTACTGGCTGACAAGAAATTAGTCAATGTTAAAAGAGAATTGGAAGATGACTTTTGAAACAATTATGAAGGATAAACTGAAGAGAGCTTTTACATGCATAGAAAGCTGTGTGAAGTTAAGAAAAATATCTTCATGTGATGATTGTTTTAAGGATGATCAAATCTCACCCTGTTTGATTGCTATGCTAGAAATTTATGGTAGACTGATGACATTCAGGACATCATTACCTTTTCCTCGAGCCATCATGAACTTTGTTGTGGAATTTTGCAGGTTAGATTCCCTGGGAAATAGACTTTGGGGTGGAGATTAGGGCAGGAAGTAAATGAGGATGCTCTTGAGCTCAATGCCTGTGGAATGTAAAGAAAGGAAGCAGAATTTGGCAGAAAAACAAGTTGAGCAGCAATGCAGTCTCCATGAAATTCTCAGCTGACCTTACAAAGAGATCTGATAATGGAATTACTCTCAGAACCATTCCCAGTTGGGGTTAAAGTGCCAGGCTTTAATACTCCTGGATCAACCAGTCACTAAATACTAGCTGCCCCAAGACTTCATGATCTCAGTGAGATGGTTCTCTTTAGCCAAGGAAATTCCTAAACTAGGCTAACACTTCAGGGCTGCCTGACAATGGCACTCGCAGGCAACTGAGATAACTTGTCCTGCATTCTCACGGGGGATCTAAAGAGTACAAAATAGCACCTGCCACACAGTGCCCTCCATTCCAATTCTGAGCCCAGCCACACGATATGATTTGGCCAATAGACATTTGTAAATGTGACAAAAACAGAAGTTGGAAAAGCACTTCAATGATTGAGTTTGACCTCTGCTTTCTCCTATTCTGCAATTAATGTGAGAACATGCCTGGGCTTGCACGCTAGAGATAAAAGAATGGCTGATCCAAGTGCCGCAAGTCATCCCAGCTGACACTGTCCTGTATCAGCAGTCACCCAGGTGATCCCCCAGGCATGAGTGTGAGCCAAGATCTACACAGCCACCTACGTGGCCTGCAGTAGATGACTGCATGTTTATTACTGTGTGCCAGTGAGACTTGGCGGTTGTTATTCAGCATTATTATTGTAGTAAATAACTAATATATTAGGTAAATATAAAATAAAATAGTTTATAAAATAAAATAGTTTATAATAATAAACTATATTCCAAAACACATTTTGATGTTAACAATTCTCAATAAATAAGTTTATGGCTTGTATACCATTTCAAAGAGAGTCTTTTAAGCAGTAATGTAACTCAGTAATGGATCTGTGGATATTTGACAATGGCAGGTGGGGACAAAAAGTATTATACTTGTCCCAACAGGAGGTGTGCATTGCAGCATATCTGCTTTATATTTTTTCCTTGATAAAGTTCCAAGAATATGCTAAATCAGCAGGCAGTCAAATGTAAAGTATAGCACATAGATTTTTTAAAAAGTTATTTCTTATAGAGTCCTACATTTTTGTCTTGAGGAAACACCAAATTCATTCAATTAATTCTCAGGTTATGATTTTATATTTTACATTGTATATTTCTGAATTTTCTGAAGCAATTAGAATTCAGGCTTTCTAGACATTTAGTTAACTATTAAGTAGAAACATTGTATTATTCCAGTTATTATTATTCTTTTAATTAGAATGTCAGATTTATTTATTCTAGATTGGGTAAAATACATGACAGAATGTTGAAAAGTGTCACAGCTTGAAAGGAAATCAGAAAGCTAGTTTCAAGGACCATGTTTTATAATTCAATATGTATTACTAAATTAAAGAAAAATCAGTCACTGCCAAAGTGTCTATCATCATTTCACATTTGTATAGCTAATAACTATTACTTTGTACCTTACTAAATTTCATTAGAAAAAGGATGATTTTAATTCTCTTATTAATTTCAATGGGGGGCAGTGTTCCAGCAGGTGCGAACAGCTCTTGGCCGAAGAAAAACCTGAGTGGCACACGGAGAGTTGGAGAGTCAGCTTTTATTTCGCTGGCGGGCTCAGAGACGCATATCTGCCACCAAACTCTGAGCGCCCCTTTTTCGTTTTCTTTTAGTTTTATACCTTTTTGGGGGGTTACAGTTAGCCAATGGCAAGTTTTCACAAAAGTCACCTCATTTACATAGTAGTCAGCCAATCAGAAGTATGTCCCAAAAGTTACTTCATTTACATAGTAGTCAGCCAATCAGAAGTATGACCCCAAATCACCTCATCAGCTGTGAGTATTAGTAGCTGCTCAATTTAGGAGAGGGATAAGCAAAACAGCCGGGTTTGGGTGGAATGCCCTGACAGCAGTAGTGATTAAACAACTTGTGTATTTATGAGTTCTTTTACAGAAACTAAAATTATATAACAACAGTCTGGTTAATTCTTGAGTTTTAGTGACTTTGACTATTGAAAATTAAATTAGCCCACAGTCTTTCATTCAGGTATATAACTAAAGTATTATTTAATGTTTCAAGGTATTATTTCTATCACAAAAAGCAGTTATCCAAATGGGATACTGAAGATTTCTTCCTAGAGTCCTCTTAGAACTTCTTTTGTTCACCTAACCTGTTCAACCTTACATTAGTAGATGCAATTTCTTAAAATTGCCCTATTTATGTAAACCTCAGGCACCAATATTAAGATACGGGAGAAAGCCATATTTCTTTAACATAAAGATTCCATTTACCCTCAACTCTTTTATGTTTAATAGAGTCCAGTGCAGTAAATTATTTCTTGAACCTTTAATAATAATGATTGTGATAATGATTACAACAATCATGATCTTTCAGCAGACCGCTTCATATAATTGACAATTATACCAAATGAGAAGTTCTAATTGCTCCAAATAAGAAAAAGAAATAGCCTGTTGTTATAATTTCTTTTTTTTAAAAAAGGCAGCCAATTGATCAGTCACATGATAGTGTCAAAAGCACTTTTTTTAAACCATTGGTTTTAAAAAGCTGAACACTCTAGTATTTGCTAAATAGTAACAATTATTATATAGTGTTAAAAGCAGCTAAATACTGGATTTGTAATATTGAGTTTGTGCTCTGGCATTAACATTTACTGGGCACATTTAAATTTGATGAGTAATTTTTCTTGCTTTTTGTAAAATTAAACAAGAGCCTAATCCCAAGTTGTATGGCCATAATTGATTATAAAGTATTTTATGAAGTATAAAATATAATAATTATACATATATATGCATATATAAGTATTTGTGTATGTGTGTATATATATAAATTATATATAAATCTTTTACTTTGGTAATATTATAGGCAACTACAAAATAGCTATCATTTTTGTGATCTGGAAGCCTTCATCTCAGAGTTAGCTATTGACTATATGTCTGGGGAATTAGTGAAATAAATAGGGTATAAGAAAGATCCAAACTTTTTATAAAGCCCTGTGTAGGCTGGATCTCCTCCTTCCCCAGCCTGACTTACTCCACTCTATGCTTCAGTCAGTTCTTGAGTCCATCAAGCTGACTCCAATCCCCACCCTTTCAAACATTAGGTGTATGGGGACCTTTTCATTCCTTGGGTTTTAGCTTGAAGCATCAACTCCTTAGAGAGGGCTTCTCTGACATCCTTATCTAAATATCGTCTAGCATCTCATATATTTTTTTAATTCACAGTACTGGTTATTATAATTCATAATTCTTTGATTTTTTTTATTACGTCTGTCTTCCACTGGATCTATATATTTATTTTCACCACAGTAGCCACAGGAATATTACCCAGTATATAACAGATGTTCATGAAATGTTTGGAGAATGACTGAGGAAAAGAAAGGAAGGAAAAGGGAAAGGATTAAATGACAGAATAAATAAAGATGAAAGATAGACAGAAAATTTTCCAAAATCAACACTAAGTCAAACAATTGCTATAATACTTACAAATCTGTTCTTTTCCAGAAAATAATTCACAGAGATTGGAAGTGTAAAAGAAAAGAGATGTAAGCCAATACATGCAGGTTTTACTTGGCTTAAAAATAAGAGATTGCAAGGTCAGGCTGATCTCAGAGTCATGTTACTTCAGTAATCACCTCTCTGGAGAGCTCGTTGTAAACTCCCCTAACAGTTCGTGTAATGTTCACTCTTAGTCTACATCACCTATTTGAATACATCTACTCAGTTAATCCTTCAAGCATATCACAGTCACCAATTCATTCCCAACTCATGAACCTTAGCATTTTGTCACCATAAGTCAATGTACACATGTCCTTCTCTATTTGATCAGCTTGGATTCATTGATTCAGTTCTATGGACAATGCTCCTCCACTGTATTCATCTGGAAAACACACACTCTATATAAGCCCATCTCTGTGCTTACTCTGTATTTGCCCTGTGTGGCTGAATATTGTTGGTGAAAAGTCCACAACTTTGCTGACAATGCTCAATTTTAATTCATGGAATTTGTGGCCATGTACCTTAAATAGACCCTTAAGCCTGGTAGGCAATGGTACAATACTTCCTCAGTATGGTCGCTTTCCCTCTTTTCTAAAATATTTTTTCCATATCTCTTCCTCTCTCCTCAAACTTATTTACCATCTCCCTTTTCCTTATTCTCAAATGATAACCTTGCCTCATTTTTTTTTTTTTTTGAGACAGAGTCTCACTTTGTCACCCAGGCTAGAGTGAGTGCCGTGGCGTCAGCCTAGCTCACAGCAACCTCAAACTCCTGGGCTCAAGCAATCCTGCTGCCTCAGCCTCCCGAGTAGCTGGGACTACAGGCATGCGCCATCATGCCCGGCTAATTTTTTCTATATACATTAGTTGGCCAATTAATTTCTTTCTATTTATAGTAGAGACGGGGTCTCACTCTTGCTCAGGCTGGTTTTGAACTCCTGACCTCGAGCGATCCGCCCGCCTCGGCCTCCCAGAGTGCTAGGATTACAGGCGTGAGCCACCACGCCAGGCCCTTGCCTCATATTTTATTAAGAAATAAAACTGATCAGACTCATACTTCTTTATCTTCCCACTATGACATCTACTAAACTCATCCGAATCTGTGGCAATACTCTCTGCATTTCCTCTTTTCCGTAGGTAGCTAGTGTTGATGATTTTTCACACTAAAGGCTGACCTTTTCACTTATTATATGGACTTCATCTTTCTTCACCTTATCAGAGCTTTGCTTCTGCAATTAATTTCTTTTTCATATTGCCAACTTTCCACTCTGGAAACAGAGAAACAGAACCAAGAACATTTTATTTATAATAATCATCCTTTGACTAAATATTATCTCTAAATATATTTCTCTGCTCCCCTTCAAAAAATAAAACAACAAAAAAAAACATACTAGAAGAGTTACCTGTGGCTATTGTCTTTATTACATGTATCAGTCAGGTTAAACCAGGGAAGCAGAACTGGCAGGTTAAACCAAGGAAGCAGAACACAGATTTGTGTTTTAGGGGCATGTATTTGTTATAGGAATTGGCTTATTCAATTATGAAAACTAATTTTTTCTATAGGATGCTGTGTCCATATCTGTGCTGGAACATGAAATCCACAGAGCAGACACTCAGGAAAGGAAGGTCACAGGCAGGGTAGAACACATAAACATGAGCTAGAAATCCCCAAAGACACTGAAATCTATGTGCTTTCTTGTTACCTCTGTTTTGAGTGACAAGGATAACTATAGAAACTGGAGCCCTTGTCACAAAGTTAATCATATATATCTGGTCAAAAAAACTGAAGAAGGATCTAGAAAAAGGTGGAGTAATTGCAGGCCCAGTTGCTGCTCCGTGGCAAAGAGGTGAGTCAGCAGATTTGCAATAAGTGTCTGAGCTACAAAAGGGCCACTGCTTCTCTGTTACCTTTCCAAACTTCCAAGAATTTCCCTTGCTCTTCACTGAAATGGAAACATGCAGTAAATGAAATTCTGGGAAATATTAATTTCCCAGAAATTCTGGGAAACTAGGTTGACACATTGAAAAGCTGTTATCATTCCCAATTCACATTCCACATTCCACTATGGTATACAAATTATGGTTCTCAACTACCACTATTCTGAGATGGATTTCTGTTCTTATTTTACAAGACATCTCAGAGTTATTTTGTATGTTTATTGATTTCAATAATTAATTACAACTGAAATTTTGGAGGATGTCTGGGGATTAGGTTTATTTCTGATATTAGTAAACTATGTATGTTTATAGATACATATATATGCATATATATATGTGTATATATATATATATATATATATATATATATATATATGGAAGGAGAAATGAATCCCCATGGAAGGAGAAATGACAGCTAAAGAGAAATTTTCAGCCAGTGGTGCCAGAGTTATAATTCTCATTCTAAACAAACTGAGAAGCATTGTGGGCCTTTTATCAACTTCCCAGAAATACAACAGGATGATGCATAAGCGGATTCTAGAAATGCAAGACAATTAATATGTCATACTTCCTTGTTGGAATTCAAATACTGGACAATCCTGAGAATTCTTCCTATTAGACAATGAGTTGTGTCTAAAACCAGAGTCATATACCTCCCTTAAAGTCAATACAAAGACAAGTTGAGGCTAAAATTGCTATTCAGATATTGCTAGAAATTGGTATAAAGTTATATACTAACAGTTTCCTGGCTAATATTTCATAATGAGATAAGAAAAATAATAAATATTGGCAGGAAGGGGGTAAGTTGAATTTGTCCTCAGAGGTCTACATAAAGGAATTATACTAATAAATCATCGTCTATTAAATGAAGGCAATGGAAAGCTCACAATTAATTACTCCATCAAACAATACTTACCTATGAGGATATGAAATATCTCATTCATATTATTTCTTACTAAATAAATATCTCTTTATTTCAAATTCTTGTATATTATTTGAGTTTTGGGAATAACGAGGGCTGTCTGGAAAGTATCCAGCCATGTATATACAATGGATGGATATATGGATACAATGGCTGGATACTTTCCAGACAGCCCTCATACATTAGTCTTGCATGTAAAATATTAAATAATCCCATTTCTAGGACTATATAGTTCAGAGAAAAACAGAAGGAACAGAAACTAAAACTAAATTGTGTGTATATTTGTGTCTGTAGGTACTTGCAATAGGTTACATTGTAGTCAATAAAAATACAATATATATTATTTATACTGACCTGAAAAGATATTATGTTTGTTGCTGACAAATATGTATAACAGGTTCCTATTTTAATCTTAAAAATGCATACATGATTTGCATGTACACTAAAATTTTAGCAGAAGTGTTAAGAATGTCAGAGACAATAACTGATGAGAACTTGAAGACTAGGTTATAAAAGTAACAGATTTCACATCTTACTTTATATAATTCATACTATAAACTTTGTTTCTCATAGTAACTTATAGTTATAAATTAGAAATGAAATGAATAATCCAATGTCTTGATTTGTGAAAAGCTCAGTCCTTTGAAAAAGATCTTCATTTATATTTTTCAACTGGGTCAGACTTACATGGACCTATGAGTTTCACCAAAGAGCCTCCAAGCAAACCAGGAAGTTCATTCATTTGTGACTATGAGAGAAAACCATCCTCTTGAAAGAGTTTGGTGGGATGAAACTGGAACTGCAGAGCTTGGAAGTCAAATATGCTCCATAAGCAATATGTTGCCAATTTGAACTTTCTCTCAGTTATTCCCACCATTCTCACCATCACCCTATGTGAGCACCGATGTGAGAAGGAAGGAAAAGTACCACTATAATGTAGAATCCAGGTCTGAATGAGCTGGTGATGAAGATCAGGTGCATGTAGTTATCCAGAGGGTACCTGTAGTCAGCAGTTTGAGGAGGTCATCTGTAGAATTCACACCACAGCAGTTTCCAATAACATACATTTATTATCTTACAGTTTCCTTGGGCTGGATTCCAGGTGCAGCTTAGATGGGTCATTTGCTCAGGAGCTCAGAGGGCTGTAATCAATCGAAATATTGGCCCAGCTCCATTTATTTCTGGATTTCAGGTCCTTCTTCCAAGTTCATGCGGCTGTTGGCAAAATTCAGTTTCTTTCACCTGTAGGGCTGACGTCCATCCCTGTTTTCTTGATGACTGTCACATGTGGGCCACACTCTGTTTCTAAAGGCCAGTGCAGTTTTTTACCAAATGACCCTCTGACTGGCCTTTTCACAATATGGTAGCTTAGTTTTTCAAGGACAGCAGGAGACTCTTCCCTCAAGTCTGCAAAGATGTAGTCTTATGAAATGTAATAAAATCCTGGGAGTCACCAGCCCATCACCTTGCCATATTCTGTTGGCTAGAAGTCAGTCACATGTTCTGCAGCACTCAATGGGAGGACATTATGCAGGGCATTATCACTGGGTTTCACTCTGAGGTGCATCTGCCACAAGGAGTGACATCAGCAATGTTTAACACAACATTAGGAGTATGAAAACATATGTTTTAATTATGTGAGAAATGGCATATTAGTGTTACACTAATGTATCTCTACAATCATCAATAGGGCTCAATCCTTTCCCTACTACAATCTGGAGAAGCCTATGTTATACTCAGACAACACATAAAAATAATCTGGGAATTTGTAGAACTACTTGGGAAGGAGAATCCAAAGCAAGACTGGACTTCATTTTATACACACACAAACACACACACACATACATATGGAAAGAATGAGATTTTGGAAAGTGGAGATTTCCTTTTTGATTTTTCTTTACATAGGTAATGATTAAATATTTTCAATGAGTATATATTATTAAATAATACAAATATTTTGTGTTTATAATATTTCAATATTTGCTAACTCAGATGTTAGCCATTCCTTCTGTGTCTAGTGCTTTCTCCCCATGAATATGAGTATGATATATTTACCTTGCTAATCCTATTTTTACTTCACTATTTGCTGAGACATATCTGAAACTTTGATACCAATACTGTGATAACTAATTTTATGTATCCACTTGATTGGATCAGGGGATGCCCAGATAGCTGGTCAAACATTATTTCTGGGGGTCTCTGTGAGGGTGTTTCCGGATGAGATAAGCAATTGCACTGGTGGATTCCATAAAGTAGATTGCCCTCCTCAATGTGAGTCTTACCTCATCTCTTCCTGCACTTGGATTGGAATTTACACCATCAGCTTCCCAGGTTCTCAGGCCTTCTGCACTCAGACTGAGTCACCCCACCAGCTTTCCTGGATCTCCAGCTTGCAGACAGGAGACTAAAATTTCTCAGCATCCATAATCATATGAGCCAATTCTTCATAATAAATCTCCTTTTATACATATTAATAATATATAAAGGAGAATATATATGTGTGTGTGTATTCACCCTATTGGTTCTGTTTTCCTAAAGAACTCTAACTAATAAAGACACATACAGATCTCTTAGCATCCCATTTTAGCCTTTGATTCTAGATATCTTAGAAAATGATCTAGGAGAGGGTTATCTAGAGATGTTAAGAACTCTAAAGGTAGTAAGGTTTGTTGGTTGGTTGGTTTTAATCTGTGAAAGAGGATGCTGGTTACACAGATCAAAAAAGAACAGTAGAGTGATGATTTAATTGTATCCTGGTAAATGACAGCCCTATAGATATGGTAACAGTTGCCTAACAGAGTTCATATCGATTGGAAATTGACTTAAATAGTAACAGTTTCTGCTAAATAGTAAGAAAGGATTTATATATTATAATTATTGTGATATTTTGTCTTATATTAACAATAATGATTTTAGATAACATTTTTTGAATGCCTTCTGTAGACCAAGCACTATACTAAGCACTTACATAACCTATATAATCTTGTCCTCACAAAACCCTAATAAGGTATCCTCATGGTGTTTAGTAAAATACCCCATGTTACTAGGATAGAAAATGCAAAGCCCAAATTCAAACACAGGCCTCTCTTACTTTTGGTCCAATTCTAAAGTTTTTTTCATGACTTACTGTGACATAATAGGAAATATATATTGGGTCGCTATCCCTGGTTCTTGACACGGAGCTCCTAAAACCATTGTAATTTCCTGAGTAATATTGGCATAGAAGTGCTTTATATAGAGCTCCTAAATCCCTTGGAATTTCCTGGGTAGGAGCATTTGTATTTCAATGATGTGATTTCTGGATAGTGTCAGGATGGGGGACTGGCCACAAGAAATATCAAGCTGTGATTAGAAGCTTGAAACTTTCAGTCCCTCCCCCACACACATGAGAAACTATTGAAATATTCCTATATTTCAGGAATTCTTAAATATTACTTGATCCACGAATCTCTTAAGTAGATCCTCTGGTGTCCCAGTAAAACAAGTCCAAAAAATCAGTATAATTAAAGGGCAGGCTTCAATGAGATTCAAACTTGGTAATATATATATATATATCATTATTAATTAGGTAGTCTCTTTGCATATGTGATAAATTATCCAGTTAAAAAGCAGTTTAAACTCAAAGAAAACATTACCCACACTGTAATATAAAAGTAAAGGTACTATTGAAGTAAAGATATTACTGATTTAACTTTTGTGGTTTCCTCTCTAAACACTTCTTTAGGAATCCAGGTTATATTAAAGTTAATTAATAAAAGAACGGAAGTGATAAAATAATTTGGGAAATCATAACCGATAGGGAAAAAGGGATAGGTGGTATTATAGCAAGGAGGCAATATTCCTTGGTTAAGAGTACTGACTTTGGAATTGGAACAATGTGAGTTCAAGTCTCAGGTCCAGCATTTGGTATGTGTGCAATCTTGTACAAATAATCCTTTTTCCTTATATTTCTCTCTCACTGGGTTGTAAAGGGTTTAGAATGATGCTTTGCACATGGCAGGCATTCTATAACTAGTAACTGCAGCAATGTATTATTGAATTAGTTACAGGTAATGAAAAATAAATTGTGCTAGACAATTTCCACTTGTCTCTCAGATACACTAAGACATACACTTAAATATCACCATTCCCCTAACCACTTTGACAGGATATCTTGTAATAGCATTAAATAAATTTCCCTTGTTTGATTATATCATATTTGCAATCATTCATCTACTTATTTTTAAAATGCTTAATGAGGAATTACTATGTGCCAGGCATTTTTCTAGATTCTGGTGGATAAAAATAAGAATAAGAGATTAGAACTTTATGCTACTTTTCTCTGTCTCTAAGGAGGTAGAATTTTATACAATAAAGCAACTGGTTCTCTTACCCTGTGGCTTCTATTGGGTTGGTCAATAAGCAGTATCAGCTGCCCACCAGTGACAATAGAGGTAAGGTGAGGGAGTTTCTCCTGCTGGCTACCTGAACATAAAGTAGCTGCATTCAGGCAACTGCTTCCTCTAGTTTTTCTTGCAGACTTATGTCTGGTGACAGGTCCCACTGTGTTTTACTACCCCACATTGATTTTCATTAAGCGTGACCATGCTTTTTATATGGCCCCTTACATAACCTGTTTGAGTGAGGCATCTGTTTTCTTCTTAGACCCTGATGTACACACTTCAAGCCTGAAAGGTATGTTCTCATATGTGCCATGAGATCACTCTTAATTAGGGCTCTCTGGGCACCTGAGGCCCAGTGCATCAGAGGAGTGACCAACATACACAGAGCTATAAGCTGCTGGATGGGAAAGACCAAGAATAGGAGCAGCTTGTTTTAACCCTTACATTTCCACAGTGCTTCATATTTCTAAAACTTTTGTGCTAAAATCATTTTTGTTAACCTGTGCATCTCACACTTACCTTGCTATTTTTCCTTCCTGATGAACTTTCTATCACCATTCTTCAGTTCCATTAAAGACAGCACATTCTCCTAGTCACTCATGATGTGCTATAGCAGCTTTTAATACCTTTCCTTATTTTAATAGAATAATCCATTCACTAATATTTTTAATTATTAATGAACAAATCTCATGTGTCTGGCATCTTTCTAGGTCCTTGGGTATAAATAAGAACAAAACATGGGGAGCTATCCTCTGGTAGAAAAATAAGCAAGTCACCAAACAGATGAACAGATAGTTTTATATTGCTATATTACTAAGAGGGGAAAATAGTGATGTGAGAGAGAATATTGTCATAATCGCCATACAATATTTTTAAGTTGACATGTTGGGGTGTGGTGGTATTATGGACCTAATGTTTATACTCCTCTCCCAAATTTCTTATGTTGAAATTCAAACCCTCAGTGTGATAGTATTAGGAAGTGGGACCTTTGGGATGTGATTAGGTCTAAAAGAGATCAGAAGAGGAAAAGAGAAATTTCCTGGTCTCTCCATACGCATACTCTGAAGAAAGTCCCTGTAAGCAATAGCAAGAAGGTGGGTGTCTGCAAGCCAGGAAGCAGGTGCTCACCAAGAACCAAATCTGCTGGCACCTTGGACTTCTTTTTCACTTACAGAACTGTAAGAAATAAATGTCTATTGTTTAAGCCACCCAGTTTCCGGTATTTTGATACAGCAGCCAGAATTGACTGAGGCAATGGGTACTTTAGGTAAAATCATCAGGGAAAGTAACTCTAAAGAGATAACATTTGAACTAACAACTGAAGAATGAGGCAGAGCCCACCATACAACAAAGCTTAAAAAAAAAAAAAAAAAAAAAAGAGTTGCATTACAAGCCAAAGGGAGAAAAAAATGCAAAGTCCCAGTAAGGGGAAAGATTTGCAATATTCCAGAACAGAAAAAGAGCCGGTATGGTTAGAACATAATAAGTGAGCACATAAAAGGAACTGCAGAATTACATGAACCAGATCATGTTGGGCTTTGTACTCCATAGTAAGAAATTAGAATTTTATTGTTAGTATAATGGAAAGACATTGATATATTTACACTGGAAAATTAAATAATTTCAGTTACCTTTTTTTTTTTTTTTAACCTTGGAGGGAGTGAAATCAGAGAAAACAGCTAGGAGGCAACTGCCATCATCCAGGTGAGAGGTCCAGCTGGTACTGTTGAAGATGGAAAACAGTAGGGAGATTAAGAATCTATTTTATGGGATTAATTACGGTAGAGACAGGGCAGGGCGATATCCACAATGACTCTCATGATTCACCTTCAGCAATTATGAGAATGTTGTTGGCATTATCTGAGATAGAGGTGCCTAGGGTTTCCTTGTTGTGTACATTCTGTTTCTAGAACATTCCTGACATGTGACCACCCCACAGGCCATTTCTTCAGCAATATCCTTAATTTAAGTGTGTTCTGTGAAGACTCTAACAATGGTTTACCAAATATTTTTATTCAAAACATTCAGCACACAGTTAAAATATTTATGTTGCTTAAGAAGAGTTCCAGAATTTCCCTTAACACTTAGCCCACACTCAGAAAAACCTACAAACAATTATTCTTGGCCCAAGACAGGGCTTCTAAGACTGACAATCATAGTTTCTAAAACTGACTCAATTCTAGCCTTATAATCTATTGACATATTTCTCTTTTTCACACACTACTTGATGTTCTCCATTTCCACCTAGTATTTTTCTATATCTATTGTCTTGTACCTCCTTCTTCTATCAAAACGAATTTCCTGTTATCCCCATGTGCTCAAATTATTTCCATTATCCAGGGGCTAATGCAGATTCTATCTTTTAAAACAAGATATCCTAGAAGTAATTCCCCTATCCTGTAGATGCCTATAGCATTTTATTTGTCCCTTTTTGTGTCCCTTACCTATTTATGTTTGTAATATCATTTGATATTATTATGAAATATTCTATACTATGATGTATGCTTACTATCAGAAGAATTCTGTCTGATTAAATTGTCCATTCTCCATAGCATTTTCCCATACTAGCCCCTCAAAAAAATTAAATGCATAAGTGAACAAAAGGTTAGAAGATGTTTAATAAATCTAAATATTTGTTAAATTGCAGCAAACTAACAGTGATGGATCAAATTAATTCATGATGTCTATTGAATCAGTCAGATGTCAGCCAATGTTACCATATTCTTTCAGATTTAGACAAAATTAAATGTATCCACCTATAACATTTCTGTGAGTTTCTAAAGGCCTCTAGTTAATACATATATTTTGACTCTGAGTTCTGCTCTTGCCAAGAACCCAATTCTTTCTGCTCATTCACTTTTTCTACGGCTGTCATTTTTTGTCTGTTTCACAAGTTAAGATGTAGAACTTGAGTTCTGTTTCCATGATTAAAATTAAACACATCAACAAGCACAGAACAAAACACTAAAAATAGGCAGGGATGGGTGTTCACGAGAAACCATCATTTGGGTAAAGGAGAATTTCTTTACCAGGTTGCTGGTCTGTTTATCTAGCTTAAGACTTCTTCCCAGTGCAGCAGCACCAGTGGGCAACACCCTTTCCTTAGCACCAGGACCCTCTCATCCTTGGGTTCTTTGCTTCCTGCAATCCCAATCCAAAACAAGACTCAGATTCCCCTCATCTAGTATGCAGGGCAGTTCATCTCTCCATCTCCCACTCAGCCAGAGACCTCACCTTACCTATTCAAAGAATATTTTTAGTGCTTCTGATTAAACAAAATGGACACTGACACCCTTTACTGACACACAGAAACTGACAAGATGTAAAATCTCCAGATTTTGTTTTACTTTCTCACCAGTTTCTGTAAATTGGCAAGAAGAACAAAGATGTTTATTTTCCCCTGGTATAAGTTATGTAAAAACCACATATTCCTGCATGTACACATTCTCTTTCTCTCTCCTGCACATTTAGAAGCTGGAAAATAGATGTTCATGTTTTAAGTTTAATAATTTTAATTATTGAAGTTTGCGTCTTCCAGAAATAGGAGCCTACTTACTCCTAAATCACCTATAACAAAACACCTGTTAAAGTAATATAAAGAACATGAGCAAAAGAAGTTAATATAGACCACTTTTAACACATATTCATTCACTTGATCATTACTATATAGTGGCCTCAGTGCCTAGCACTGGGAATAGAACAGTGACCCAGGGTCAGGGCACCACCCTTCTGGTACTTACAATCTGCCACAGAAGACAGGAAAGGAACAAGCAATTATAAAGGTTCCTGATAATGAAGGGGTGGGCTAATACTGGAGCATATAAGAGACAAAATTAATTTATTCTTGAGGAAATTATCTTTTCCTTAAGAGCTACAGAAAGGTTGACAATTAGTAAGACTAGTGCTAGTCTAAACACAATACATGTTAAATGAGGGGTCACTAGATAACTTCAGGAGGTTCTTAACATCTGAATTTTGTTTTCTGAACTGCATTTTGTTCATTTTCTTTTATTTAAAAAAAAGTTTTGGCTGGGCACAGTGGCTTATGACTGTAATCCTAGCACTATGGGAGGCCGAGGTGGGTGGATAGTTTGAGCTCAGGAGTTTGAGACCAGCCTGAGCAAGAGTGAGACCCTGTCTCTACTGAAAAAATAGAAAGAAATTAGCTGGACAACTAAAAAAATATATATATAGGAAAAACTAGCCATGGTTGGTGGCTTATACCTGTAGTCTCAGCTACTCAGGAGGCTGAGGCAGGAGGACTGCTTTAGCCCAGGAGTTTGAGGTTGCTGTGAGCTAGACTGATACCATGGCACTCTAGCCCGGGCAACAGAATGAGACTTTGTCTCAAAAAAAGAAAAAAAAAAGTTTTAGTTAAGAACTTTCATGGTTATGTTCTTTTATTTATAAGCTATGCTCATTTATATTCATTCTCATGATTTAAAATTTACTTCAAAATATTCGATTATGTTCTTTAAATGCAAGCAAAATGAAAGGTGATTATTAAGTAAATACAATTATAGATAGCATACTGCTATTGCAAAATTATGAATGCAATTACATTATCTATAAAACACTGACAAGAAACATTCTAAGAAGAAATATAATATAGATGGCTATAATTCAGAACTTCCACTTTATCAAAATATCCCACAGTATTTAAGCTAGAATCTAAAAATAATATTTTGTAGTAAGTGATATATAAGTGTGTGTGTATATATACTTACATATATAGCCTACATGTCTTTTTAAGCACATAGCCAGCAAAACATCTTCTCTATGAAGATTAAACCTGAGCTTAATTAAGAGGAGGCATCCAAGATGGTGGACTAGAAGTACCTTGCACACACCACTCTCAAGGACAGGATCGAAAGTTGACTTGTGAATTTACCATCTTGGAGAAAGTATTGTGAATCAGCAGAGAAGAGACTGGAGACATCTACTGGTAAGGAGAGCGAGGCAGGGTGATCCATTCTGCAAGATCAAAAGGTACCTGGGAGAAATGTACACATGTGGGGAAGGGTCAGAGGAGAGAACCCCAGGGCTCTACACTTCCCTCATCCCTCACCGACTTTGCAACCTGAGCTGCAAGGGGGTCCTTCTACCACAGTAGGTCTCCATACTGATTAGGGAGCTGCTTGAAGGCTGTGCAGTAACATGGTACCAGGGAGCAGGCACAACAGGGACCTGCTAGTTTCTATTCCCATGTGGTTGCAACTGTTACCATCCTGAGCTCTCAGGCCCAGAAAGCTTGATGTGCACAGGGATTGGCTTCACAATAGTAGCCTCTCTACATCACCCCTGCTGGGCCAGGGAGGGAACTGAGAGGGCATACGTTTTCATGCACCCCATGGCTGAGAGCCATGCACCCCTCCTGCTACATGAGGACTAAAGCAGAACAGGCACTTGCTACCCTCAGTATCAGCTGATGCCACCTGAGAAGTGCCATGGCAGCAGAACATCTATACTTACATAGGAGAGGGCCCTAGTTGCTCAGTGCCTTCAATAAAATCCAGTACTCCTTCATGATAGGAAAACATACATCAAAATTATAAGCCATATATTGCAAACCCACATCTAATACCATGCTGAATGGGGAAAAGTTGAAAGCATTCCCCTTAAGAACTGGAACAAGACAAGTGTGACCACTGTCACCACTACTATTCAACGTAGTACTAGAAGACTGAGCCAGAGCACTCAGGCAAGAGAAAGAAAGGACATCCAAATCAGGAAGAGGAGGTAAAACTATCCCTGTTTACTAATGATATGATCTTATATCTAGAAAACCCTAAAGACTCCGCCAAAAGACTCCTAGAATTGATAAACACTGAGCCAAGTTTCAGGTTATAAGATCAATGTACACAAATCAGTAGAATTTCTATATAATAATGATGGTCCAGCTGAGGATCAAATCAAGAGGCCAATACCATTTACAGTAGCTACGAAGAAAATAAAATACCTAGGAATATACTTAACCAAGGATGTGAAAGATCTCTACAAGGGGTACTACAAAACACTGATCAGAGAAATGGTAGATGACACAAACAAATGGGAAAATATGCCATGCTCATGGATTGGAGGAAACAACGTTGTTAAAATGTCTATACTGCTCAAAGTGATTTACACATTCAATGCAATTCCCATCAAAATACCAATGTCATATTTCACAGAGCTAGAAAAGATATACAAAAATTAATTCAAGATGGATTAAATACTTAAAACTAAGGCAGGAAACCATAAATATTCTAGAACAAAATGCAGGAAAAACTCTCCTAGACATTGGCCTAGGTGAAGAATTTATGACTAAAACCTCAAAAGCAAATATAGCAACAACAAAAATAAATAAATGTGACTTAATTCAAAGTCTTCTATACAGCAAAAGAAATAATCAACAAAGTAAGTTGACAACTTACAGAATGTGAGAACATATTCACAAACTATACATCTGACAATGAACAAATATCCAAAATCTGTAAAGAACTCAAATAAGCAAGAAAAACAATCCCATTAAAAAGTGGGCTAAAGACTTGAACAGACCTTTTTCAAAAGAAGGTAGACAAATGGCCAATAAACATATGAAAAAATGCTCAACATCATTAATCATCAGGGAAATTCATATTAAAACCACAATGAAGCCGGGCGCGGTGGCTCACGCCTGTAATCCTAGCACTCTGGGAGGCTGAGGCGGGCGGATTGCTCGAGGTCAGGAGTTCGAAACCAGCCTGAGCAAGAGTGAGACCCCGTCTCTACTATAAATAGAAAGAAATTAATTGGCCAACTAATATATATATAAAATTAGCCGGGCATGGTGGCGCATGCCTGTAGTCCCAGCTACTCGGGAGGCTGAGGCAGCAGGATTGCTTGAGCCCAGGAGTTTGAGGTTGCTGTGAGCTAGGCTGACGCCATGGCACTCACACTAGCCTGGGCAACAAGGGAGACTCTGTCTCAAAAAAAAAAAAAAAAAAAAAAAACCCACAATGAGATGCCACATCACTCCTGTCAGAATAGTCATTATTAACCAGTCAAAAAAACAAAAACAAAAACAAACAGATGCTGGTGTGGATGCAGTAAAAAAGGAATGCTTATACACTGTTGATGGGACTGCAAATTAGTACAACCTCTATGGAAAACAGTATGTATATTTCCCAAAGAAATAAAAGTAGACCTACCATTTGATCCAGCAATCCCACTACTGGTTATCTACCTAAAGGAAAAGAAATCATTTTATAAAAGAGACATTTGCACTCAAATGCTTTTCATAGCACAATTTACAATTGCAAAGATATGGAATCAACATAAGTATGCATTAATTCATGAGTAGATAGAGGAAATGTGACACACACACACACACACACACACACACACACGAGAGTACTACTCAACCATAAAAAGGAATAAAATGTCATTTGCAGCAATTTGGATGAACCTGGAAAACATTATTCTAAATGAAGTATCTCAGGAATGGAAAAACAAGCACTATATGTTCTAACTAATGAGTGGGAGACAAACGATGGCCACACATGGTCATAAAGTAGTATAAAGGACACTGGAAACTAAGAAGGATAGAGGTTGGGAGGGGTTTGAGAGGTAAAAACTTGCCTATTAGGTACAATGTACACTATTTTGGTGGCAGGCACACTAAAAGCCCTGACTTCAGCATTATACAACTCATCCATGTAACAAAACCACTTGTACCCCCTTGATATTTTGAAATAATAATTTAAAAAGATTAAATCTTGAATTTCTAGAACAAGCCTTGAGCATGGAATTAATTGAGAATTAATTGAGAAGAAGAATGATACACTTTTTATAGTGCCCATATGCCTATACACTTTTAGTAAGCACCATGAAGCTAAGCAATTACTTGATTTTGATTGTCTGTATGCATACCAACATTATTTCTATAAGAATATTATTTATTGATATGACAAATAGTTATTGGACACACATTTTATGGCATACATATTAGGGAACCTTAACACAAAGATGGATAACATGTTGGTTTCTTGCTCTCAAGGAACATGGTGCAACAGAGAAGCCAGACATAAATATTTATTTATAATAAAGTGATATAATTACAGATATAGATAAATAAACAGAGCACTGATGGAGCACAGAAAAAGAAACCCATATCCATAGCTTATGTTTAAACTTGGCAACTATTATTGGGAACTCACAAGATTTCAGGCGCTGTTCTAGGGATCACATTATAGTAGAAAGAACCTTAAGACAACATTTGATATCTATCCAGCTCTATTCTTTTCCTGCTGAAAAATCATAGGGAAATAATTTCCTCTTTCTGAGAGTGCTTTTCAAAATCTATACAACATGAATAATGACATCTAATTTTAAGTTAATTATGAAGATATACTCTGTTAATAAATGGTTAGAATCTATGAAAACTATAAAACCTTAGACAAACATAAATTATTGTATTTTTAATGTAACCATTTTATGCTCATTCTGCATTCACACAAATGTTGTGTCTGCTCTGCAGTGATCTTCAAGCTCTAACTTTGCATTCACAGATTCCCCAAATCTTCCCTTTCTATTTTTATTCTTAGATATTGTTGCCCAGAACACAAAGCGTGGGTCAGGAGAATGGGTTTAGAAAAGCTTCCAAAATTGATTGAAAGCTACACTGAAACATTTCTCCTCCATAACTTTGGTCTTGTTTGGGGCCTATGTCACTACCCTATGCTAGGTTGCTCCATGTCTTGTGTAGGTAATTTGATTTAAGATGCTTCATTGTCTGTCCTTTCCATTGAGACGTGGTTAAGGCTGCCCTCAGTCAGTCCATCTGGTGGAGCTAACGTAATGGAAGCTGGCAGTGGTCACCCATATGCCAATGACCTTTCTAGGTGCCAATGTCTGTGTTTATGACATTTATATATGTATGATTCTGAGGATTTTTTTCTAGAACACTGACAGAAGATCTGTCTGCAGTCATAGCACACAAGAAATACCAGTAAATTAACACCACTCTTCTCCCCTGAAACAGCCCTCAATACACCCCAGAAGTTGATCTATAAACAAATAGCACAGACACCTTACCCCTTGAGAGAGAAGGAGAAAAATAAAAATCAATTCAATCAAGTGACAGTAACATTTTATATGATAAATAGCTTTATAATGCCAAAATGCTTGATGTGGATTAATGATGTCAATACAAAATGGTTAAAAGTATAAGGCATGTGCAGCTTTTGCAATGTCATTTGAATATTAAAACTGAGAAATGATCTCCATGGTTGGTGCCAGCCTTACTGTAATATAATCCACTACTACCGTTCAGCTGTCATTCATTATGGGATTTTAATTTAATTTTAATATTGTGTTTTATAGACTTTTATTGTTCTCTGTTTACTTAGTGAATCCAGCAATTATTTATAACAATAAAACTGTGGGTTTAAAAAAATAGTTCATTGATCAGCATTTAGTTAATGAATGGCAGAATGTTTTCTGTGTGTTATTCTTGGATCTGGGACAGAGGATCTGGATTAGAAGAAGAATTTACAATCCTTCAGAAATGATGTTAAAGTTAGTGAAGCATGCTGAGATTGTGATTAACTTGCCTACACCTGGCTGAAATGATGTATAACACAAGTTTACAAATGGTGAGGAAGCATAAATTATAATTTGGTGGGCAGTTTTTCTTTAGAACAAAGTAAAAATTTTATCCAATAAATGTCTGAAATAGGATTTAGCAAGTAGTATGGCATATTTCCAATCTATATGCATCTTCTGTGTCTGAGTGTGTGCGTGCACACACACATGCATGTATGCAAACGCAACATAATATTAAAACCTTGGCCTGGAGTGAATGAGGCAGAATAAAACAGATGCATATATATGCTCTATTTCTTTATACATAAGGGCATTTTAAAATACTAAAATAAAAATGTCCTATATGTATCAATATCAAACAAGCAAGAGAAAAAATATCAAAAGAAAAAATACAGCTATTAATGAAAGAAACAAAAGATTCCAAAGCAAGACTACATGGCTTCCTCCAGCCAAACAGTAGTTGAATGGAGTTAACCTTGAGAGTTTTTACTAATGCATTCCTGTCTCAAAGTTGACTGGCATGGAGGTGGGTGAGTTACCAGTGAGCTGCCATAGGAAATGTGGGGCAGAAACAGTGAGCATAGATGGTGCTGCATACTCTTACTAATAGGAAGATACTGGAATAAATGGCTTCTGGTTATGGCATTTCTTAGGCATATTTAGGAATTGGGAAAGTGAGCCAGAACTTGTGACACTGATATGAGCCCTGACTGAATAGAAAAAACTTATTGTATTTGTTTTATGGATGTGTGTGTATACCTCTATAAAGAAATAGCACAGAAATACTGGTGGGACCATTGCATTGCCCAGGAATTAGGATTTAAGCAGTTCTGTAGAAATACTGAATACGCCCCCTATAATTTTCAGAAGCAACATTCAGCTCAAACCCAACTCTTCCTTTAACATATGCGCTTTGGGGACATATGGCTTAGGTTAAAGAAAATTGACTCAAGAGCAATACTCAACCCTACCACTATCCTGCTAAGAAAGATAAATTGCTTTCCTTAAATGATTCTTTTTACAATTATCTTTTTTTTTTTTTTTTTTTTTTTTTTTTTTTTTTTTTGCGACAGAGTCTCACTTTGTTGTCCAGGCTAGAGTGAGTGCCGTGGAGTCAGCCCAGCTCACAGCAACCTCAAACTCCTGGGCTTGAGCGATCCTTCTGCCTCAGCCTCCCGAGTTAGCTGGGACTACAGGCATGCTCCACCATGCCCAGCTGATTTTATATATATATATCAGTTGGCCAATCAATTTCCTTCCATTTATAGTAGAGACGGGGTCTCGCTCTTGCTCAGGCTGGTTTTGAACTCCTGACCTTGAGCAATCCGCCCGCCTCGGCCTCCCAAGAGTTAGGATTACAGGCGTGAGCCACAGCGCCCGGCCTACAATTATCTTTTAAAGTGCAATCTTATTTTAAAATCTATCTAACTCTCAGTCTGTCTACTTGTTTTCCATCCATCCACCCATCCATCCATGTGTGCATACCTGAATATAGTCATCCTTCTCTACGTATAGATGCACAGAAAATGTCTGTAATGAGCTCCCCAAATGGTAACAATAGATTTACCCCGGAGATATATTTGTTTTCTATTGCTTTATTCTGTGATTTATTTTATGATTTAAGAATTTATTCTTTACTGTGAAAACAAAACCCCAAAAGTGAGGGGACAACTGGATCGTCTCTCTAAGTGTTACTGAGAAATAGAGTTTCTGAAAATAATTTCAAAAAGACTGCATTTCTAAACTTTTTAAAAGAGAGCAAGAGAGACTTGAAAATTTATTTCTAGCAGTAAACACAGCAGCAGCAAAAAAGCAAGAGTTTGAAAGTGGAATGAACAGAAAATCATACCTTGCTAAAATATTTCTAATATTCAGCTTTGCATTTGTTATTCATTGCTTTGGCTCTCTCTCTCTCTATGTGAATTTTTTCTTTTGCCCTTATCAAGCTTCATTTCTGATACAAACGCAAACACAAGGGATTTGTGTTGAGATGGATATGTTGATTGCACCCCTGCTGGGTTGTAGGATTCTGTTTGTGTGAATGTGCGTGTGTATGCATTCATGTGCGTGTGTGTGTGTGTGTGTGTGTGTGTGTGTGTATGAGAAGTGAGGGGCAGAAAAGACAAAACAATCAAGACATTGTTTCAAGGGGTTTGGTAACAATGAAGATTTACAGTTATAATTCACTATCTGTCAATACAATTACAAGTCACAAGAAGAAAACCACCTAGGACACATTAATTAACACTTGATTTAACTAGATTTTTTTTATTAGCTGCTCTTCTGCATCCCTCTCCATAGACTCAAACAGCTGACAAAGATGTTGATGTTAATGTTATTAGATTTTATAAGATCATATTATTTCCATCATCTTGCTATGATGAACTGTATATAAATTTATTTGTAGCATCATTCTCAAATTTCTTTCTTTGTAACTAGCCTCTAAAACAAAGTAAAGTTCAATATAACTGATAATATCTCATCTCAGTGGATATTTCCATTTTAGTGTGTATAAATGGCTCTGCAAAATGCCTGTACTGCGTTCCCCAAACCCATGCCCATAATCTTTTTTTTTTATTTCGGCATATTATGGGGGTACAGATTTTAAAGTTTCAATAAATGCCCTTCCCCCCCCTCCCCCCAAGTCTGAGTCTCCAGCGTGACCATCCCTCAGATAGTGCGCCTATCACTCGTTATGTATGTATATACCCGCCCCCCCCACCCCCCCTCCCCAATACCCTATTACTGTAGTACCTATGTGTCCACTTAGGTGCTACTCAGTTAATACCAGTTTGCTGGAGAATATATCTGGTGCTTGTTTTTACTTTTTTCAATAATCGCCTTTATAAAGAGGACACCCACTTCAGCATGCTAGTTAAGTGCATATCATCAAAGTTAAATCACTAAATTCTAAACCACATAAAATTTTCATGACGTGCCATTAGATAGTATAGGATTACTGTTTATATTTCGAAGTTTGAAAAATAATTTTCTAAAAATTTCCAAATTACCTGTCAAAGGACATTAGTAAATGAAGTAAAGTTGTAATAATACACAATAGGTCTAAGTTTTTTTAATATTTAATTCTATAAAAGAATGATTTAAAGTATAATTGAAGACTTGAGTTGTACAACACCTATTAAACTATCATGATTGTATGGGCTGATTCTAGACTTTCACATATTCCTTCAAGTATGCACATCAAAATATTAACCCATGCTGCTTTGGTAAACCCAAATTCTATGCCTTCTTAAGAAAAAACTATGTCTCCTGGGGTCTTAAATGCTGGTTGCAGCCAGTATTTTTCTTTGAATCTGTAGTAGAAAAAAATACAATTAATTGTTAGTTGTCACTTTTGATGAACTCAACTGTCAAGAAACTTCCAATAAGCAGTAAAAAGTGCCAAAAATGTTTTTGTGAAAAATTCTTTTGATCATTTACATTGCTTGAAATATTATACTATAAGTCATCAGGCTGCTGAAAAATTGTCAGTGCCACAGTGTGATCATATCAACAAACAGAACTTTAGTACTGGAAGGAAAGTAAAGCTCACCTCCAATGACATTATAGGTGTTAGAACTTAGCTTAAATGATTTTGTAAAATTATATAGGTAGTGATTAGAGCACAGAAGAGCTCTACTTCTCTCATATCCTTTTCCATTCTGTTGTCTCTCAAATTTAATTTGTCTTTTAATTCTTAGAAAATAAACAATACCATAAATTAAACTTGTAGACCTCCACTCTTTCATAGCTTCAAATGATTTATGATTCACTGACAAAAATAAATGGCAGAGCAAAGTTAGAACTTTGAGCTAATTGCATTATTTCATTTTTCAGGAAGAATTCTGATTTCAACTCAAAGGACAGATTGAGAGTAAAATAAACAGATCATGCAAAACATATAATTAATTGCTTACAAACAAACAAAAAAAGCACACCATTTAAGGACTGGTTTTTACAGCCCTTTTGACTAAATCACATACGTTGATGGTATACTTCCAAATGCTGCTCCTAATAAAAATTAAGACTCGAGAGCAGAGAAAGCATGTTCTATTATGAAAAAAGTTTCTTATATACCTTAGAAAATGACATTAGGCAATCTCAGTTTGTACTCCTTGTCAATTGCTTTGTATTAATACTCTACAGTTCACACAATTGTGAAATGACTTATAGAATATTAACTCTTTTGCATTATGTTTGTACATAGTTTGCACATATTTCTATTAATATAAAATATTTATTAATTTAGAAACCTATTCTGAAAATAGTACTTCATGTACAGTTGGAGAAATAAGTTGATTTTGTTGCTGGTTTGTTGTTTGTAAAGTTCAAATGCTTGGATGTATTTTACCATTACTTTTTCCCCCTATACTGTGGGTAATTATGCAAGACAAATAAAAATCATATTACATTAATGTGGACTTGATAGCAGAAATTGCAATTTCAGAGATTTTCTGAATGTATTGTCATGTCTTTCCATAAAATTGAGATTTTTTTTATTATTGTCATTTCAGTAAAACTCATTTGACATTGTAATAAAAATAGAGTTCATATTAATGATTATCATAGAACTGGGCTTTTCAAACCAATATACAGTATCTTTCAGGACAGAATTAGCTGGTGGTGTATAAGGACATCGATTCTCAGAATAAACATGGTGCTTCTTTCTGGGGTGTTAGGTTAAGTTGTGGTGATTTTGAAATATTTGTATATTGAAATTACATTGATATAGCATCTCTGTGTAAATATCTGCATGTTTTAAAGATAAAACATATGTTTTTGCTTTTTAAGGCTGCTTGGGACAAGCCTTAAGACAGCTAGACCTAAGCATTTATTCTCTCCTGTCACAAGAACAACTTTAATGGAAATATTTGAAAAGCACTCTAATATAATAATTTTAGAGTCCTAGTGGCCTTAGGGCATAATGTAAGTTTTTCTCCCAACATTGACTACTAGAAAAATCCTGCATAGTACAAGAATATTAAAAGTGGACATTGAAAGAATTGTCAAGGATGATGGCCACATTTCTCCTAACTCCTACATTTTTGTGAAAGTGGGCACAGTATAAAACAGGGTAAAATTACATCTGTGATATAAACTAGGAAAACCTGTTAGACATGTCATAATAACAACAGTATTGAAAGAAATATAAATGCTAGACTTTATCTCTCACCTTGTGAACTGTGCATCTTGTGAGCATACGTAGAAAAGAAGTATGAAAAGTACTGACACCTAGTAACTCATGGAGGGAAGGAGACTGAGTGAGTGCATAGTCACAGCTGAATGAAACTGCCCTGTGGCAGGAAAATCTTGCCAAGAGGAAGTACAGATATCACTGGGCTGTGAAACTTGTGTGACTAGCCGGGCCACACAAAGGGAAGAGATTCTTTTTGCACAGAGGCGAAACCTTTTATTGTAACTGCCTGAAAATCTGTCATCTTCCATACTTCATATCAGTCATTCTGGAATGGAAAATATGGTACATCTCAATGCCAAGTGCAAGTTTGGGAAAATTGCCCAGGCCACACTTTAGCTCAGGGGAAAGTGTGCTATGACTGATTAGCAATGTTTGCTCTTGGAACAAGGGTGGGAAATGACATCAAATGATCCATGGATTTTATGACTTTGACCTAAATTATTGGCATTCTAAACTGAATATCTAAATTTAAAATGCTGTTTTTTCTTCCTTTTTTCTTGTGTTCTTCCTCTCATTGATATAGTTTGTAGAGCACTTCGTATTCATTTTGAGAACTTTTAGGATTTTTCTCTTTTTTGATAATGATTTTTTTATGTTCACTACAATGTAATGTAATTTTCTTTCTTATTATTATTTCAGTTAGCACTCATAAGGGAGAGTTAATTTAAGAATTTGGACATTCTTAATATCAGTATTTTACAACTAGAATCTGCTTATTCTCTCTTCTCTCTATTCTTTGTATCTGAAAACTTTATTCAGTTTCTTTGAGCTTCTCATTCTATCCTCCATGCCTTTTAACTTCTCTTTCACATTCTTTTTTGTCTTTCTGTGCTACACTAGCAGATCTCTATGTTCTATTTCCCACTACACCAATTCTCCGTCAACCAGGGACAGAGGAGTATATACAAGGGCTGTTGAAAATTTTTATTTCAGCCACAAATATTTCTGTCATTTTTAACAATTAAAGATATTGTGCAATTTATACCATGCCATGGGAATAAGGCTCTGTCTCTTAATTCCCTTTCAGATCCTTTTATATAATACACTTACATCACCACCATACTCATGATGGAGAAGTTGCACACACATGAATATGCACACAAGTAATCCAAATGTACAAACCAAGGCAGATGAATTGCATCTTCACATAACAATTCTAGAATTCTAGTTATCAAATCATTAATGTAGGGGATTTATCATTACTAGCATTAGGTCACCCTCTTCTCTGTTTTACGTGTTAGGCGGTGTAAAATAACAGCAGATTCTTGAGGAAATCTGTCCTTTTTGATCAGTTGTCCATAAACAACATCTGCTTTGATTTTCTCTCTCTCTCTCTCCCCCCTGCATATTCTCAACTTTCTTTTACATGCCACCTTGTACAAAAGAATTGGCTTAAGTCAGAAAAAAATATAATATAATGATGGGGGGGATAAAATTTGAAGACGTTAAGATGATGAGATGATGTGAATCCGTGGTCCACAGCCCTTATCTGATCAGGCCAACAGGTTTGTCTCACACAAGATATTGATGTTTTTCTTTAATTTTTAGTAAAATGAATTGGCAAGTCTTAGAAACTAAAATAGTTCAAATTCATACATATTTATTTAAAGATATCCTTAAAAAATCAGAAAATCTGGCAATCTGGGGCCCATTATTATGCCAGGCAAAAATGTGAGCCTACTGAATAAGTATCCCATTTAGGTGAGACTCGTGGTTTCCAGTCCTTATTATAATGTCTGCTTCACTTATTCACATTACATAACTGGCCCCTGTAGCATTTGAGTTTGGGACCCCTCACAAAGATTCCCTGGAGAAGGTAGCAGGCTCTCTTTTCTTCTCCCTCTAAGATATCTCCCTAGGTTGTTTCATATATCCCCATGGTTTTTCATTGCCACCAAAATTGAAACTGCCATCTTCTCTCACTTGATGTATTAGTTCAGATAAGTTAACTTCCAAAGCTCAGTGGCTTGACATAGCAAAGATTTATTTTTTGTTCTCACTAAGTGGGCTCTAAATTCAGTCAACTCTCTCAGGCAACTCTGCCCCATGCCACATATTCTTAATCCAGGATGCTTCCATGCTGTGGCTCCACCAACTTAATATTTCACCTTCTTCCTCCATCACTATGGTAAGAAAGAGATCACTGGGGGAGTTTCAAATCAGAAATTAAATACATAGCCTAGAAAGGATATATGCACCTCTATGAACAACACATTGCCCACAAATAGTCAATGGTAGGAGTCTGAGATTTACAATTTTGAGAATTACATGCATGGTCTCAAGAGAGGGAAAAACAGGTTGCTGAACAAAAATGATGCCTACATACCTGCAAAACTGCAGCATCTTCTAACTATCCTCCTTTAGCTTATTTTCCCTCTTCTACTATCTATTCTCGCAGACACCAGAATAACACTTGAAAATGTACATTTTGTTTCATAATCCGCAGCTTAAATTTTTTTCAATGATTTCTCATAGCTCTTTGGATAAATTCCAGGACTTTAAACATGCATGATAAGACCTGCATGATTCATTTCATTTTACAATACTCTTCCCATGAATGCTATTTCCCAGCTACTCTGACCTTCCTTTCATTTCTGAAACATAGCAAGTTCATTCCAACTTGAGAACTGCTGCTCTTTCTGATTGCTACATTTTTCTAATACCACCTTTCACTCAGTATGTGAGACATTTGATTTTATTGTTCTTTTTTATGCTCTTTAAAATGGTTCAATAAATATCATGTATTCAGCTATTTCTATGTTTCTGCAATATTCTGAAATTCAAATTTCAAATTAAAAATAATACTTTAAGATTCTGTATATCTGTTTTAATTACTTTTAAGAAGAACTCTACAACTTACACACCAATATGTAGTTACATTTGCATCACATTAATTCATTCACTAATTTATTGTGAATAAATAGGCAATAATATTTATTGCATGACCATTATATAGCCCTGTGAAAAATGAGAGTTATCACTGAAAATAATAAAAAGTTTGCTAATTTGAAAAAGTAAAAAAATCTTATTTGGTTTTATAATTATCTTTCTTTGACTCATTGTGGGTCAGAATGTCTATATTTCTTCATACACTTAGCAGCCATTTGTTTGTATGCTTTTCATATCCTTGTCACTTCTATGTTTAAACTTTGAATTTTTTATTGATGAAGTAAATGAGGGCTGGGAATGGATTGTTTTATTTCTCTGCCTCTTTTGTAAATAAAATTTTGTAGAAACATAGCCATACCTAATCATTTATGGATTGTCTATGACTGACTATGATTGCTCTTGTACTACAATGACAAAGTTCAGTAGTAAGGAGACCATATGGCTCACAAAGCCTAAAATATTTACTATTAGGCCCTTTCAGAAAAAAATTTTCTAACCTGTGCAGATTAAAGGTATAAGTAAAAATTTATTGTAAAGTAAGAATATTTAACACTCTTTCGTCCATTCCTCAATAAAGCTTCTCATTGCCTGTGGGAACCAGGTAAAGTGGTCTTAGGGAATTTTAGAAAATATCAGGATAGTTAAGTTATATTAATATTTAGTTCTTTTCCCCCCACATTTTTATTTATTTTTCCACCTAGCTGTATATTAAATTTTATATATTTATGGTGGGTGGTGACTTTTTTATATATGAATACATTGTGAAAAGATTGCCACAATCGTCAATTTAACATATTTGTTGCCTTAGATACTTACCATTTTTTTTGTGTGTGTGATGAGAACATTTAAGATCTTGGCAAATTTCAAGTAAATGATACAGTGTTAACTGTAGTCATTATGCTGTGTATTAGGTCCCCAGAATGATTCATCCTGCATAACTGAAGTGCTGTACCCTTCAACCAACATCTTCCATTTCCCTCATACTCCACCCATTGGCAACCACTATTCTACTCTGCTTCTGTGAGTGGGACAATTTTAGATTCCACATATGAGTAAAATCATGCAGTATTTGTCTTTCTGTGCTTAGCTTATGTCACTTAGTATGATGCTCTCTGGGTTTATTCATGTGGCAAATGATAAGATTTCTTTCTTTATTAAGGCTGAATAATATTCCAGTGTGTGTATGTGTGTGTGTGTCACATTTTCATTATTCTTTCATCTATTGTTGACATTTAGATTGATTCCATAGCTTGGCCTTTAGGAATAATGCTGCAGTGATATAATTAACTTTGGTTTTAAGTCAACATAAACCCTCAGGAGATATTTCAAATATAATACAGAGAAAATAGTTTTCTACAAATAGAATGGAAAAAATGATTAGTTCCATATATTGTTCCTCTGTTAAAATGTAGTTCTTATAGATAATAATTTTGTTGGTTAATTTGAGTATGCTTGTACAAAGAGTCTCTTTAACGTCTCACAGTTAAATGGAAAAATTAGGAGCAAAATCAACAGACAGTAATTATTATTTGCCTGAATTCTCCATTTTCAACAAGGTGATGATCCTTAAGACAACACAATTCCTTCACATGTATGCATATTTATTTAAAGGAATTTTCTATAATTAATTTTTCAAAATAGAAAAGAAAATAATTAAACAGAATTTGTGATTGTCATTTACTAATATCACCTCTGAGGAAATAAAAAGGATGAGAGTGGTTCATCCTACAATGAATAATAAAATGAATGACTCATCATCATCAGTGACTTAGAAGAGTAGCTATCATCCAGTGAGGTAGAGAATGCTTGGCTGGAAGTTATCACGTATATGCACTTGGAAATTGTTGAGTCTGTGCTCATAGCAGAAATTCTTCACAACTACCATACTACAAATACTGTTTTGCTGCATTTTTTCTGTTCTTTCCATCTTTTATTCATGAATTCACCCATTTAATAAATTTTTATTATATTCTCAGTAAAGAGCTAGGCACTGTTGTAGGCATTGTGGATGTAAGATATACAGTGCAAAATCAGAGACCCAAAAGAAGAGAATTTGGTAAAACATAATTTTTACCTCTTTACCCAAGCTTGCATTTAGTTGCATTTCCTACTATTATTATATTTAAATTTTTTTACATTGATATGGTTATTTTATGTATAATAGCAATATTCTTGAGACATGTTTCTGAATCTTGCTGCTTGTCTGGCTAAATAATGTCAAGGATTTCATTTTCCTGGTGCATGTTTTGAAACTTTGTTTTTTTGGTTCTCCTCTAGAGTGACCTGTCTCTGCTGAGCCTGCTACAATGACTTTCTTGGAGAATACAAGGGATAAAAGTGTCCGAGACAAAGTACATGAGAGCAACTGAGCATGTGTTTAACCTGGAGCTATGTTTTACTTTATGTAGTTTTTTCTCTCTCTCCCTCCCTATACTAAGGACAAAGCTACAAATTCCTCTCTAATTAGATTATTTGTTGTAGGTTGTCCAAGGCTCTCTATTTGTGTTCACAACAAACTACCTAACTTTAATGCCCAACATATTTAAAAAGGTCCCTTTTTTCTTTTCTTTGAATTTCCATATCACCTTTATGAAATACAATCTTATTACATCTACCATAATAGATAATGAGCATTAGAAATATCCTTTTTCTCCCACATAATTTCAAACATGATTATAATTAACATAGTAAATGTTGCTGATGTTGTCATAGGTTGAGTACTTATTTTTAATAGTTTTCATACAACACCTTCAACATGGTTGATTTTACTAGAATGTGGGAGCATCTATTTTTTTTTTTTTCTGTGTGGGCTGATTAGCATAAGGAAGACAGGACATTTGTCTCAGAGATGCTTTTTTATGCACTACATTTTATTCATATGAGCTAGCACTCTTAAATTGTGTGTCTTACTCAAGGGTCACTATAAAATGCTTCATGTAAAATTACAAAAGCACTTTTAGGATCCTTGAGATTGATTGAATCATAAATATACAAGGAAACTCAGCTCATAAAACATCACTGTACTGTTAAGTTGAATGCATAAGGATTCAAACTCTAATTGTATTTTTACTAGTAGGTCTTTCCATGATAACCAAATGTGATTCCAAATAGTTTCCAGGATAATACAAGATATTTCAGCAATGCAGAAGAAATAAAACATGTAATACAAATGTTTAATTAGTATAATATAGCATAAGATTATTACAAAGTATTTAAAATGTATTTTATATGGTTCTATAGAATGTATACTCTGTTTTGATTCTCACACACACACAAAACCCACAAAAAACCTGGAAGATAGACCAGGAAGGTGTTCAGAAATATTAAAGTATTGGCCCCCCAAAATGTAAATTAGCATCAAAGCCTGATTATTCCTAATACAGGACCCTCTTTAATACAGCAAACTTCTATTAAATTCTGTTATGATGCAGTGGTAATTTATAAATCATATGATATCATAAAATAAATATATCATAATGCAATTTAATTATAGTGTGTAAGGACTCAAACTATTTGAAGATTAATACTCCTGCAGCTGGGGAAGAAAAGCTTTCCATCACTCAGAAAGGAGGGATGCCAGTGGAGTGACGGAAAACACCGTGGAGCCTTTAAATCTCTTCCTATGAACTAAGGGAGCTGATGAACATCTCTGCCTCTGTGAAAGCAAGGGAGAATAATAGCTGGACAGTTTAAGACAGCTTGTGCTCAATTTTTACAACTCTCAGGAGAAAAGAAAGGATTGCTTATTTTTTAGCTAGAAAAACTAGTCTCTAACATAGCTCTCAAGTAGTTAAAAAATACTACTACCATTTCTATGTATCTGGCATTCCTAGCACTTGGTATACCCAATGATCTCCCTGGTAACTGAGACCAAATAGCACAACAACAGTCTACTATGTGAACTGGATTGGCAAATCACAAGTTATGTGAAAGCATATCAATGAACATATTCCTAATATATGTAGGATATCTAGTATACCCAATCTTCACCAATTTTATTAAGAATGCTAGATATTTTTGCATTAGGAATACAATCTCTGAAAGTGGATTTTGTTGTTATAATTTTATATCCATCGTTTTTTAGTTTTAATATTAATATCAGTGACTGTTAAAAATAAGGGAGAGTTGCAGTGATTCTAGCCTTATATGGAAAGAGGCTAGGTGAAATTCACTACATAGAACAATCAAATCCATTTACAAAATCCCCCAAACCATAGGTTTATGAACAAAGAAGAGGATATTAGTTCAATATATCAAAATAGGTGACATATATAGGCATCCAAATAAATTGAAGATATATTTTACATGCTGCTACATAGTATAGATGGGATAAGGGATATAAGCTTGCAATATTTTTCTCAAAAATGATGATAAATGAGGGAAGATTATTTTTGGAATCTGTCTATACCATACGAACAAAAACATCATCTTCTTGATTGATACATTGAATTTTCTACCATGATTATAATGATTAATACCTACAAGTTTATTGTACCCCAGAAAGTATGTTTGGTAGCCTGAAACAATATAACACAGAACCATACACACACACACTCTCACACACACACACATTCTATAATCCCACATACTGAAGATTAAATTAGCAAGAGTTTGATGAGACTTGTTACTCTGCAAAATATGAATATTTCCATATAACTAAAGTACATAGATATCATGAAGTCTATATAGTTTATACCCAGCATGTTACCTGGAGAATGGGGCATTTGGGTTCCAAACGTAAAGAGTACAAATGTAAAAAAAAAAACATGTATTTTAGTACATAGTTATCTTTATCGGCTAAATACATTTACCAACTAAATACATTTATTTTAAATACTTAAAGTAAAAGTAATGGAACCTGTACAAGCCATAGTGCAAATCTGTGTGATGGTAAAAAAAACAATATGTTTAAAGTCTTGTCATAGTCACGTTCCCATTGATAATTTCCCAAGTTTATTATGATGGAGAAACACTTAGGAAGACTATTAAATTTCTAACTCTGATACCCAGAGTTAGTGTCTCAAACTACCACAAAGCTCAGAAACAGGAATCTCAGGTTATTCTGGCATAATTGCTCCCCAGATCAAACTTTGGGGAAAAAGAGAAAAACCTTCATGGAAAATGTTTATTTCAGTAAGTAAAAACGAATTAGGTCTTAATATTCAACTAGATTTTTCTTCCGTATTTGAGAGAAATAAGAATAGGGTCTGTACTGGGTATCTACCTTCAAGCAAGACAGGTTCAACTAAGTATTAATAGTATCCTGATCCTACTACAAGGACCTAGTTATCATGATCACCTAAAAGAATAAGGATCACGGTTACAGAAGTAATACAGAGCAAAGCAGTTATTTGTGCCCCCTTCCCCCCAAAAAAGAAATCAGAAAATGTACAAATAAAGAAACAGGAAAAAAAAATGAAACAAAAAGAAATAATAACAAACAAGTGAAAGTAACATTCTCATACTCAAAACCAGAAGCCAACCAGTGGAAAGAGGAACAATTCTATGCACCTGACCAGTGCACTAATGGTACCTATTCAAAACCAGAACACAGATAATATGCTTTTCTTGAAGCCAGTACTAAGTGAAACAGACTGGCAAGTTACAAGTCCTCTGAAGCAATTTCAAAGGAAAATTTTCAAAAAGTGTAAGAAGATCAGAATCAACTTTTTTTGGTCTACCTCAGCTTGATCAAACATAATCTCAACTTGAGCCTAAATTCTATCGGCCCTACAATCAGACATGGCTAGACATGAGTGGAGGGTCTGAGTCACGTCCCCAGCTGTGTGATGCAATGTCTTCCATGGGAATAACTCATCCAAAGAGAGGGGGTAGTCAAGCCTCAGAAGCTTGAGCCAAGACAACAGCTCAGTGCTGGAGGAGAAGACACACTGAGTATCTTGATTATGTTGTTGAGTCAGGTAATATCCAGTGGAGCTCCCAGGCAATTCATCCAAGGAAGCTCATTTATTCCTGAAGATTTTACTGCATAAAATCGTGTCAGGCACCGCTTTTGGCTATTCATTTAGTTCCACTTACTTTTGGCATAAAATTATTTATAATAGTAACACTACTACTGAGGATAATAAAATTAGATTTATGAAATATTTTACTTATTTACCTTTGCTTTTCGTGTACCCATCCTTCTTTCTATCCTTAATATTATTCCTGCTAATGAACATTCATTAGTTTGTTCAGTGAGGATCTGTGAGGAATAAATTCTAATAGTCTTTGTAAATCTGAAAATCCACGCTTTCTTTCAATAAAAGTTTTGTTTATTATAGAATTCTGGGTTGACTCATTGTCTCTTCAGACATCTGTGGCTTCTGTTACTCATGATAAGCCTGCAGTTAGTCATAGACTTTTCTTTTTAGGGACTCTGTGTTTCCCTCCTTGTAATTGTGTGTGTGTGTATGTGTGTGTGTATATATATATATATACTAATTATAGTAATATATTAATATCAAGATGTTAATTATTACACATACATATAAAATATATATCAATGTATTCAGCCAGGGGTTTGGTTTTATTTCCCCTGATTGGGACTAGAGATGATTTTTCAATCTGAGGGTCCATATATTTTCTCTATTATAAAATAATTTCAGCCATTATATTATTCAATCATGCCTCTTCCCCATTCTGTCCCTCTTTCAGGAACTCCTATTAAATGCAGGTTGGAGCTTCTCTTTATAGATCTGTTATGTTACATTCTGATGATTTCTTCAGATCTTTATGAGTACTAAGTCTTTCTTCTGCAAAGGTCATTCACTCTTTTACATGTCAACTTTTTTTTAATGACTACATTTTCCATTTCTAAAATTTCAATTTGATTTTTTCCAAATCTACCTGTTTTTTTAAGACCATCATTTTTGTGTGTAATTGATCCATTTTTATTTTACAGACTTATTTTGAGATCTATTATCTGTTTTCTTGTATCTATGAACTGTCATGAATTTTTTCCTTTATTGTTTTGTAATTATTAATCATGAGCATATCCTCAGCAGTTATTTATTTCATGAAAATATCACAAACCATAGGTAATATGGGTGTTTAGGGGACCTGTTTTATGTTTAATTCTGCTGGAGTAGAATCAAACTTTGGAAACAATGCCCGTGTTCAGCTGAGGCTTAAGGTTCTGATTGCTTCAAGGTGAATCTACCTCAGCTCAGTTTACAATATTAACTGATGTTTTTCACCTTTGTTTATCTATTTCACTATGCCATGAACCCACATTATAGAATTATCTTTGCCAATTTTCCTTTTCTGTCTGTGTTTTACATATCATAGATACTAAATATATATAATTTTTCAACTACATTGATTGGTGAGCAACTAAACATCATCCAACCTGCATACAAAAGAAATTAATTTCACAAAACTAAAGAAGTTATAAAAACTAATGGTTTATGCTGTAAATCCTATCCACTACATAATATTCAAACAAATAAATTTAAAATAGAAACCTAATCTCTATAATATTTTTAATCTGATTTTTTTTCATACAAGTAGAGAAAATACGACAAAATATGCTTGCATAAAAGCCGCAAAGTTAAGCTATTTGTCAGGTATAATGGTTTTGTTCTCCCAAGCTCTCATGCAAATATTTGTTTCCCAAGAAAGCCATTACAACATACTACTTCTCTCTAATAACAAAATGATAATCTTATACTGAAGAAAAATAAAATTCCTAAAGGAGCAGGTACATTCTAAGTACATTAATTATAAAAACAGCTTTAAATGTTAATCTATGTACAAAACAATATCCAAAAATGAGCCTCCTGTTACATTTGCCCTACAGTGAAATAATACAAGATGTTAGGAGGAAATCAAGCTGTTGGTAATCAGGCCCAGAATACAGGATTACGTTCTACAGTTTGGGTCATCAAAGAACACCTGCCATAAAATAATGAACAAAGATATATCATTACAATATTTTATGTTTGCCCATAGAAAATGTATGAATATATAGGCAGACTTTCAACCTACTAATAGGAACTTTGCAGAAATTCTTTACACAAAATCCATAAAAATGAAACATTAAAATAATAGACATTTCCATCACAATAATTTTGGAGCAATTAGAAAATAGAATTATATTATATTGGCACTTGGAATTTTAAAATAAGCAGAGTCTATTTTAGACCCAGTTTAAGTGAGTTTACAGAATTACTAGACTTGATCTCAATATAGAATGGCTATTATTTGTGCTCCACAGATGATTTAATCTGAGACATCAATATATCTTCTTTAAAGAAAAAGGGAATAGTCAGACATTATGTTCTTAATTATTCTGGAGTATTATCAGTAGAGTATTTCCTTTAATTTAAAGAGAGTGAAAATCGCTCAAATTCATTCTCTCTCTCTCTCTCCCCTTCCTACTTCCCTCTCTATCATTTCTTTATGTAATTTTAAGAATTCCTCTAAGAAATAAACAGAATGGATTTGCATAAATCCTGAAACCATTTCATGTCCAGACAAAATAAATAAATGCCTATAGTTCCATAGTGCAGGTTCTTGGATGTGTTTATCATCATTCAATCCCCTCCCACCACTCAGTGCAGGGCAATTCTCTAGGTGCCTTTGGACAGATCTAGTTGTCTCCTCTTTCTTGCTTGTAGTTCTCAAAAATAACTGTAGAATGTGCTGGGAAAGCCACATCCTGAGATAGAGAGGGAGTAACCAGGACAGCCCAGCCTTCAACGCTTTAGGCCAGTGTGCCCTCCTGCCCTATGGTTAAAGCCCAGGGCAGGCTGATTTTTTAGATCCCTTAGGTGTAGTGCAAGTGGGGTATGTACAGACAAGACTCCATCTGCCCTGGGAAGCATTCCTGATCCTTCGGGGACTGGATTATAATAACGCCTAGGCTTTTGCTGTCCCTCTTTGCCCATCTGTTAGTAAGAAATCCACTTGCTATTACTTGTTGGGTATGGGTGTTCTCTCTCACAGGACTCTAACCAGTGCATAGTGAACCTGTTTTGCAAAATTGGTGCAGAGATCAGGGTCTATTTGACTGACCATGGTTTACTGGTGCCCCAAACCAGGGACTTGTGATTGACACATGTCTGGCCTCAGCATCCTCAATCTGAAGTCTTCACCTTGGGTCAGGTATGAGTGCTATTACCCCTCCTGCTTCACCAATAAGCCATGGTTAGGAATCACCGTCACAATGTAATAGCCCCGTTTGGCTGGTGAAAACGACCTTTAAGGCATGGAGACTAACAGTGTACTGAATGCAGGCCACTTGGGTGAGAAGCCAAAGAAATATTTCAGAGACGATTGAGCAAAAATTGTTGGCTCTGGCGATAAGCACTAATAAAAAGGAGGCCCTATAATAACTGGTAGGTATCTTTTGATGATGGATATAGTATGTTTGCCACCTGGGTGTTCTTTGGACTCCCCACACCCCACTTAGTCAAAGTGAACAACACAGCTAGAAATTTTAAGTGGGGCCTTTTGCAGCAACAGGTCTGTGAAGGCATTAAATAAGCCATGGCCCAGCCATTGTCTTTTAAACCTTTAGTGCTTGCTAGCCTGATAGAATTACAGGTATCTATAAGCTCCACACATGCTGATTGGAGTGAATCTGTGAAAATTGCCAGTGAAGTGCACCAAACTCTCAAATTTTGTACATATAAGTTACTTGAGGCAGCCGCCAGATATAATCTTTTTGAATGGCACTACTTGCCCACTATTGGGCACTGGTGGAGACTGAGCATTTTATAGCTGGAGTGTCATGTGATGCTTCAACATGAACTGCCCATTCTCACTTGGGTACTCACAAACCCCACCAGTAAAATAGGACAGGCTCAACAGGGCCCAATTATCAAATTGAAAGGGTACATTCAAGATCAGGGCCAGCTAGGACTTCAAGGAATCAGTAGGCTCTGTGAACAACTGGCTACCTCACCAGAAAATACAAAGTGACCCACAGGAGATGGTTTGGCTCCCTCTGTGGCTACCTGAAGCACAAGACTTGGAGACTTTCCATGATGGTGGATGGTGTGGTTCACTGATGACTCTGAGAAACAATCCCATGCAAGTGGGTTCCACTGGGCCACTGTCCAGCCAGTGTATAGTTGTCTTTTGACTAAGACTGAACACAGTGTCCTGCCCAATGAGGCAAACTACATGCAGTGACACCACCACTTCCATCATATGTTGTACCATCGTCTCTGACTCATGGGCTGTTGCCAACAGCCCGGCCACTTGGTGGGGAGAATGGCAATGGAGTGAATGGACCATCAAAAGATCCTCTTTGTGGGACAAGGACTATGACAACAGCTTTCTGACTGGAAGATACAAATATAAGTAAGTCAGGACACTAGTAACTTATGTCATATTTGTGGATAACCCATGGGACTTCACTCTTACCCAGGGGCATCCTTCATTGCCCAAGCAACACACCAATTGGAGCACTCTCATGAGATATGATGAACTTTCCATGCACCATGTCATCTATGGGCCAATGGAACTATTGAACAATGGCACAGCTGATTCATGAAGCAACTTACAAAAGAATATAAAGGCAGCCTGCTAATGAGGTGGTTCTCATCTAACTAGGACAATATGGACCTGAAACAATGCCCTCCAACACGGGAAACGTGGCACTGTAGTGCATGTTGGGAAATGCTGAGCTTGGTGGTACTTAGTAGCAGTGAACTTCAAGAAATTTCACTTTTGTTGTCAGTTTTCTCATTTATATAATAGTACTCATAGTAATATTGGGTACATTGAATTGAATCTTGGATCTATGTAACATGTAAAAAGTATGAGTATATTTAATATTGTATACAGGTTTAAATGGATAAACATTTTCCTTTACTTGTGTAATTCTCTTTCATTGTATTTTTAAGCATTTGTAAATTAATCTAGAGTAAATCTCAGCAGCTATTTGTTAGGAAGAAACAGTGAAAAAATCAGGAAATATTGGGTTGAACTGATTGGAAGAGTTCTAGTACCTGCAAAATAGAACATTAATAAGCTCATTTGTGTTCAAAAGACATGTGTTGAACACTTAAATGTACAAAGTACTCTGACAACTGGTGAAGGAGGCAAGAAAACAAAATTTTGTCCAAAATGACAAAGTATAAAAACAGCATAAAATGGATGATAGCAGTATCAATGAAAAAGAGGAGAGGTGTTCAAGGTCTATATACATTTGACAGAAATACTATAAGTAAAGAAAGAACACGTCTTTCTGAAAAAATGTGAAAGAAAGGGAGATAAAGAGGCCGGTTACTGGCCTGTAATCCTAGCACTTTGGGGGGCAAAGGCTGGAGGATCAATTGAGCTCAGGAGTTCGAGACTAGCCTGAGCAAGAGCAAGACCCCATCTCTACTAAAAACAAAAAATAGCTGGGTGTTGTGGCACATGCCTGTACTCCCAGCTACTCAGGAAGCTGAGGCAGGAGATCACTGGAGCCCAGGAGTTTGAGGTTGCAGTGAGCTGTGATGACACCACTGCACTCTACCTGGGGCAATGGAGCAAGACTCTGTCGCAAAGAAAAAAAAAAAAAAAAGAAAAAGGGGAAAAGAATCAAAAAGGCAAATTACATAAACTGACACTGTCAACTATTGTCTAAGGGACCAAAAGTCTTGGCCAAGGACTTCAGTAGTATAGCTGCACTGGTGAAACATGGATTCACCATGGATTCACATAGATTGTTGCTAATATCACTTACAATGGTGCCTCCTAGCTTCTATTACTCAGTGATAATTAAGCTATTTTCTGACTGTAATTTGGCATATGGCATAGGTTAGCCAATAAGTACAGAATATACTGGTCTTTTAATGTTCACATGATTTTTGTTTTTCCCATTTATAGTTCTCATTAATAAGTTGTCATTCTGTTTTTAATCATTCTCTGAGATTGAATCACATGACTGTATCCTGAAAGACATTACAATTTTCCCATGTACCAGGATATCTGGATTTGCAACATTGAGATCCATATCAGGAATCTAAGCAAATTTACCAAGAAAATATGAGTTTTTATAGACAGCAGCTGGCCTCTCTGAGATACCCTCTACTTCTTTGGAATTCCTTTTTATACCCTTTTGCCTAATTTTGTCAAAACTGTTTTCAATATTTGCAATTTGAAATCTCATCAATCACTGCAGGCCTTTAAAATCATTTTAAAACTACTTACCTTGCTTGAAATGCCCTTCCCTGGAAACTCTCACAAGAATAGTATTTTATTGTTTTTAGCTCCCATAATACTGTGCATCTGTATGTGTACATATATATTATACATGTATGGACAGCCAAGTCTTATTTTCTTTCTTGTTGTATATTTATATGTGTTGTATATTTCTTCTTTTCCTAAGTGATTGTAAATTACTTGAAAGGAACCATGGGATGTTATTATTACATGCTGCTTCAGAACTTCTGGAAATCTATTTTCAAAACCTGGAAAATTTTGAATTTAATATCTTTAATGCATCAAAGACTCTCTGAGCATTGCCTATAAGCACATGGAGTTAATTGTCAAATAGTTACACCATTTCATTCTGGTACTGTCACAGGAAAAATAAATATTCACTCTTCATATTCTTTCATGTCAAATAATAATACATGGTTTCAAAGAGATGAATTATTCTTTAATAGAAATGATTTATCTAGAAGGGATGATAAAGAATTTCTTCCATATATTATAGAAGGCAGGGAGCATTTCCCCTCAGGCTGCTTGCTATCTGACTGTGCCTTGCTATAATATTTGCATGGCACAGAAGTACCGACAGTATTGTAGGGAAGTATTAATAGTTAAAGGAGGTTTCTCCAGGTCACACTTGACCTTGTTTGTTTGTTTTAACTTCAGGAAACTATTCATACCACTTTACAGAAAAAGAAGATGATGTCATTGAGCAAGTCCATTCTCCGGTATTGCTGCTAGATCCTGTATGGAAAGTAAATAATTAATTCTATGAAACTCCTTGTGAAGGAGTTTTAGCCCAGTTTTGCAGGTAAAGTCTAGCACAAAGAGAGAAACCGAATGATCTAAGGCCACATTAAGGGTCTGCCACAGAACTGTCATTAGGACCCATGAGCATCTGCCAACAAGCCTGTGCTCAAAAAAGAAGCTCCTGTCAGCTTTAATCATTGTGGAGTGACACTATTAACTACAAAGAGTACTTTTAACTAAAGGGATTTCTAGGCTAAAACTAGCATCTAAGTCTAAGGAAAACCACATTTACTAGTAAGAAGGAAAGGATAAATGATGCATAAAGTTAACATTGTAAATTTTTTTCAGAATTGCTTTTAAGAGAATTTTGTCCAATTAGTTAAAATTTAAGTAAAAAAAAAAAAAAAAGATACAGACATTTTTGCCCAGCACCATGTTATAATTTTAAGTTATGTGCAGGAGTCCCAGCTTGAGCCTAAGTATTAAAGACAGTCTAAGAACCAGTGGGATGGACCTAAAAGAAGAGCCTGAGGAGCTTTCTGGAACATCCCATCCTAAGCATAAATGGAGCCAGCCACAGGGAGCCAGACCCACTTCCATATAGCCAGCTTCCTTGTTAAAGAGCTGGTGATTCTGGAATATTAGCCCCTCTGTTGTGCTCTCTATCCCAGTGCCTATTAGCTCTATGAAGATACAGATAAACAGTTAAAAAGGCAAAAGCGATTTCACCGGAAGAATTATAACCTGGCTTCCGTTCTGCTCTGACATGGTGTAACTCAGAGGATAGCATAGTGTTCTCTCCCAGCTCCCTCCAAACTGCCTTGTTCATTTGGCACTAAGGCTCTTGTACACAAACAGAGGCATTTGGCAGAGCGACTGCAGCTCATGGTAGGCGTACCCGGTACCCAGGGGTAGGTACCCAGCAAAGCAGAAATACATTCACAGAGGCCTAAATGGAGAATGTAAAGATGGGTAGAGGAGTGCCAATGCCCAGAGGGAGACAGCAGCAGTGGTGGTGGCTGTCGGTGGGAACAGACTTGTTTGCAAGAAAATGTGAGACACTCTCTGAAATACCAGGCAGGGAACTTTGGTGAGCTCTAACGTTGTTCCATCTGCTCTAGGGGTAAGCTGCCAGTGTGATTCGTTATCTACTCACAGGCTGGTGTAACTTAGCAATGCAAGCTAAAGGTAGATTTAGTGTAATACGGCTAGTTTCTATATACCTACTCTGTACTATTTGGAAGTTGACTGTTTTTTATGTATGTGATAGTCACAACTTCTGACTTTAACCTTAACAGTTTATGTTATACAGTACATCCTTAGCATGACTAATTATAGAGCCAGACAACATCATCTTATAAAAGATATACAGAATCTAATAAGTTATAAATTTAATGTCTATAATAGTTATGGTTCTGAATCCAGGAAAAGTGAATATATGCATATATAATATATACACACACACATTATACAATTCTGCCAAAAAGATCAAAGAGATAGAACAAAATTACAGAGGGATATAAGGATTCCAATGAAATGATATTAAGGGTTCTCTAAAGGCAGGTGGGGAAATACTTTAAATATCTCATGAAAGGCAAAAACTCAGCAAAACACATTTGAACACTTATGACACTTATATGCAAATTTAGAAGTGCTTGAAGAACTGTGCAAGTAATAACGTTAGAAGAATGGCTGGGAATTTGACTTAAACCCAGGAATGTGGGCTGAAGAACTCCAGCTTCTTAAATTTAGAAAGTCCTTTTTGATGCTAGTAACACAGGACTTGATATGTGCTATAGATATCAAGAACAAAGTCTCGATACTGGGACCACGTCAGGAAACTCTCTAGTGAACAGACACCAACTTGCTCTAAAAACATAATAACTCAAAACCCATCTTTATTTATATTTTTGCATGTTAGAAAGTTTACCCATTTTATACGTTGAAAGCACTGTTACACATTCCAGGCTAGAATGTTAAACAACAGGTACTATATCCTCATGGAGTTTATAATTTAGAGAGTGGATGGAGAGTCATCAATCATACGCATTATATGTATATATGTAAAATTATGTTGTATTTCAGCAAATCCAAAATGCCATCGATTTCATAACAAGATGTGTTATTTTGTATCATTAAGAAAGTAGGAAAAACCTACTGATAATAGAACTTTGGTGCAAAGCTTTCTTATAATATACATATTTTTATTTTTTGAAAACAAAGGTTGTCCAGTTCCAGAGTCTGCAATCTGACTCTGAAAATACCACTGCTTACTTATGGGTGTTCTTGGGTGAGTTAGTTAACTACACCATGGCTCAGTTTCCTCATCTGACATATGGAGAAAGATAATGGTACCTAGCTAAGAGGATTGCTGTAGGGATAAGCATATATAAGAGTTTGTTGTTACTATAATCTTATTAAACACACTTCAATTATACTGAGAACTTGCTACTCAACAATTAAGTTAATAATTAATAATTATAAGTCATTGTGTCAAACTCATATCAGTGACCTACTGAAATTTGTGGCATATATGCTTATTGGTATTTTTAACTGAATTATGCCTTTCTTCACAAATTTATTACAGATTTTAACCCCCCCCAAAAAATGGTAAAGCTGTTTAATAAAAAGACAAGCACCTCCAGCCCTCACTTTTAAGCTCACCTTCTAGAAAATGCAGATTTACAAAAATGTTATTTTCTTTGTAGTTTTTAAAGATGATTTTCTGATATTTTTATATAGTTAGAAATGTATTATATATTCTGTATTATATATTCACCTTTAATTTGCTTTTGAAGGAATTTGGAGTTGCAATAAAAGCATGCTTTTGCCAACCAACAGAGCTAGGTTTGAATGAAGGCCCAGTCACTTGCTATCGTTTGACATTGAACAAGTTGTTAAAACCGCTTAGTCTTCATTCATTCACTTACAAAACTAATGTAAAAGGTAACATCTAGAGAGTTCTAGTGAGCACTAAATGTGAAAATATATGTAGAGCACTTGATAGGGAACCTAGCTCACTGTAAATGGTCAATAACATTAATTGAAGTTATCAGTGCTTTTATTAGTTTATTGGCAAAGTTTTAATGAATTGACAATGTAGACTAAAACAAGGTAAAATCTCCATTTTGTATATAGAAAGAGGTTAAGTAATATATTATTAGCAAATAATAGGCACATACTTGTGGAAAAAATGATGGAAATACTTAATTTTGCTAAACAGAAATGTCCTAGTGGCATTCTGGAATCTAATCTGTTAAACATGCTTAAAAAAATAAACAAACTTTGGAAGGAAAACCATGTTACTTAATAACTTCAAAGAAGGTTGTATGTATTTGTTCTAAATGCAATTTTAATTAATTATGAAATAAAATTCAAAAATTTGAAATATCATGTACTTGTCTATCTTTTATCATCTTCAAAGAGAATGTGAAATTTACCTTTGCGATATCTACTCTAGTCTAAACATTATATACAGGAATGACCAGAAAAATCCCAAAATGAAAATTTTATATTTTTCTGTTACTTTAATAATATACTTTTTGAATTTTTTACCATATTGATTGTTATCTTCAATTTTCAAAGGAAACTCAATTACAGAACTATACTTTAAGATATAAAAAAATATATGGATATAAAATAAACCTTGATTTTTCAAAATTAAAATGAAAACTTAAAATATATGATCATAAAATTCTTTGCCAAATTTAAAAGGCTATGATTTTATGATAATATAATAAATATAATAATAAAATAACATATTTATAACAGTATAATTTACTTAAAATTTCAATTTATCTATTAAGACTAGTATTTTAATTTATAATACTAAATACCCTCAAAACCAAGGATAAAAATAATTATATTTTTTAGCTTAGTTGTAGCATTAGCCTAAGAGATAAGCTAAATACTTCTTTTGTAGTCTCTTCCTGTTCTAAGATTTAGGTACACATTTATATACTCTCAGCAGCTTTAATTTTGTCAGTTTCTACTCAAATATTTCTCAAATGAATCTTCTTTCTCTAAACTTGGTCTCACTGTCACTGCCTTAGTTTCTTCCGTATAATATCTCAAAACAAGAATAGTAACACTGATGGCAAACAAACCAACAAACAAAATCAAACCAAAAACATACTAAGTTTGTTATTATAAGAACATGAAGATATAACATTGATTCCAGAGAAAAGAGCACAGCCAGTTCTCCAGAGAAAAGGCAGACTGAAAACAAAGGTATGTGAAGCCAAGCATTACCTTTCCTTGTGCTTCTTGTGTCCCTATTTGTTTACCACGTTCTTTTCTTCCTCCTTCCTCCTTCTTCCCTCTCTCTCTCTCTGTGCGTGTGTCTGTCTTTCCTCCACACTCGTTCTCTGTCTCTCTCCATTTTTTTTTTGCTTTCTAGCCTACCTAGTGGTATATAATCGAACAAGATTCTCAAGTTAATATGGCATAGTTTCATTTGCACAATGTAAGTTTTCTCAGATTCAATAAATTCACAAGAAGAAAGTCTGACTCTTCTGACTGGGTCCAGGTAGATGCCCTGGGTCCAATTATTCTTGGTCATGACACAGAATCATTTGTGTCATTTACCAGCACAGTCACCGGCATCTACATGTGTGACCCTATGGGAGGGGGATGAGTTTCTGAAGAGGGCAGCTTCACTATGAATGGCACAAGCAAACTAACAAACAAACAAACAAAAATTGCATCTACCTGCATCTGTTTCTAAAAACCTTCACATTCTAGTGAAAATCTAATTTTCTAGGCTGATTTCTCATAGCTTAAAAACTCTAGGAATCATTTTTTTAAATTCCTTTAGCACTCCCAGTTTTTAAGTCATAGAGATGTAGAGCTTTAAGGCACTACTGAAGAAGGTGAGATCCAAAGACATGGAAATATTTTTCTACATGGTATCTTATTCTTTAGTGGATATAGGATTTAAATTAATTGTTGGCATTCTCTCATATTTTTTTTCAAATGAGTTCTTTCAACTGATTTTATTTTTCCTTTTTCATTTTTAATTGATCCATAATATTTTATATATTTATGGGGTACATGTGATTTTTACATGCATAACATGCATAATAATCACATTAGAATATTTGAGCTATCCTTTACTTTGAGTATTTATTATTTTTATGTGTTGGGAGCAGTTCAAGTCTTCTAGCTACTTTGAAATATACAATACATTGTTGTTAACTAAAGTTACTTCACTTCACTGTAATAGAACTTACACCCTTTATTTAACTGTATGTTTCTACCTGTTAACCACCTCTCTTCATCCTCCCCTCTGACCCATCTGCCCTCTAGTACCATATTTCCCCGAAAATAAGACCTACCCATAAAATAAGTCCTAGCAGGACTTCTAAGCATTCATGCAATATAAGCCCTACCCTGAAAATAAGACCTAGTGAGGGGCGTGGCTACGCAGCGCATCTGCACAAATCATGCATTTCCTCTCAGAGTGGTAAAGAACACGAGCAGCCCTTCTCATCTGCCCCACGAGAGCTCTATTGCTCCACATGAGAGACTGGGGCCAATGTTTCTAATAGAAATAAAGTCACAAGAAATTCAGGATGGAATTTGGGGTTTGGAGAATTATGATGATGTTCCAGAAGAAGACGACTTAACTATATTTGAACAAATGTAGATTGTTGTACCATATTTAAAAAAAATCCCCTGAAAATAAGCCCTAGGGTGTCTTCTTGAGGAAAAATAAATATAAGACCCTGTCTTATTTTGGGGGAAACACGATATGTATTATTTTACTCTCTACCATTAGAGAGCAAGTTCTGTAGCTCCCACATATGAGTGAGAACAGGTTATATTTGTATTTCTGTTTCTGAGTTATTTCACTTAATACTATGACCTCCAGTTCCATCTTTGTTGGAAATGGCATGATTCCATTCATTTTATGGCTGATTAGTATTTGTGTGTATGTGTGTGTGTGTGTGTGTGTGTGTGTGTGTGCGCATGCGTGTACACACCACACCTTCTTTATGTCTGTTGAGAGACAGTTTTGATTTCATATCTTTGCTATTATGAAGAATGCTGCAATAAAGATTTAATTTTTTTCCATAATGGCTGTACTAATTTACAAACTCACTAACAGTGCATAAACATTCCCTATTCTCTGCATCCTCACTAGCATATGTTATTTTTTGTCTTTTTAATAATAGCTATTTAGACTGGGGTAAGATGATATCTCATTGAGCTTTTGATATGTATTTCCCTTACAATTAGTAGTGTTGAGCATTTTTTCCTATACCTATTGGTCATTTGTATGTCTTTTTTTTTGAGAAATGTCTATTCAGATCCTTTGCCCACTTTTTAACCAAAATTATTTTGCTATTGAGTTGTTTCACTTCCTTGTATGTTCTGTATTATAGTCCCTTGTCTGACAAAGTTTGCAAATATTTTTTTTTATTCAATAAGTTGTCTCTTCATTCTTTTGATTGTTTCCTTTGCTATGCAGAAGCATTTTAATATAGCCCTGTTTGTCTATTTCAGATTTTGTTACCAGTGTTTTTGAAGTCCTAGCCATAAAATATTTGACTAGAGCAATGTCCTGAAGTCTTTTCTCTATGTTCTACTAGTAATTTTACAGTTTCAGATCTGACATTTGTCTTTAATCCATCTTGATTTTTCTATGAGGTGAGAGAGAAGGATCTAGTTTCATTCTTCTGCACGTAGTTCTCCAATTTTCCCAGTGCCAGCACCATTTATTGAATAGGGTGTCCTTTCCCCAGTGTAGGTTTTTGTCTGATTTTTTGAAGATCAGCTGGTTGTGGTTATGTGTTTTTTTCCCCTCTGAGTTCTTTATTCTATTGCATTGGTACATGAATCTGCTTTTATAATAATACCATGCTATTTTGGTTAGTATAGCCTTGCAGTATAATTTGAACTCAGGTAGTGTGATGTCTCCCGCTTTGTTTTTTTTTTTTGCTCAGGCTTGCTTTGGCTACTCAGGCTCTTTTTTTTGTTGTTCCATACAACTGTTAGGATTATATTTTCTCATTCTGTGAAAAATGATGCTTTACCAGATTATTTTTCAATATAACTTATCTATATCAATTCATTAGATAATAGAGCGAATTTGAAAATGTCTCTGTTGAATGAAAATATATTCTAATCCTTTTTTATCACAATAGGAATAAGTTATTTTACTGTATCATTTTATAATGTCTTAAAGTCTTCATTTGTCTAGTCGTACTCTGAAAGCATGTGGCTAACATTATTCTTCATTATGTTGCCAGTAACTAAAAATAAGCTGGATAAATCAAATGCTCTTTCTGAGTCTACTGAGAAGGTAATGTGGTATAACACAATAATTGATTTTCAAAAATTAAACCAACTTTGTACCAACTCCCAGAATAAATCCCACTTGGTCATTTTTTTTCATAACACTAGATTTGACTTGCTACTATGTTTTTGAGGATGTTCACATCTATATTCAAGAAAGATATTGATCTAGTTTTTTGTTGTTGTTTGTTTTGTTATATCTTTTTCTGCTTGCATCAGGGTAAAACTAGCCTTATACAATGAGTTAGAAAGTATTCCCTCTTTCTCAATCTTTTGTGAAGAATTAGTTTTATCTCTTTCTTAAATGTTTGACAGAATTTGATACCATCTGGGCCTGGGTTTACCCTTGTGAGGATATTTTTAATTAGTTGTCAAAACTTGTGAGCCATTTGAGGTTACAGACAATATCTTTTCACATTCAAATCCCTTGATAACATGTCTTTAATAATTAAAACATTAGCAAAAAGCCTTGAAAAAAATACACAATATTTCAAGATGGCGAATAAGACAGTTATTTTGAAGCTAAGAAACAGTAACAAGTGAGCACGTTAAAATACATTAGAGACAATTAAGAGGTTCATTTTTAATTGAATTAAAATTTGAAGAAAATAACTGTGACCTTATCTTATATTCCAATTCTAGTTCTGATAATGTATAACATAGAAATGAAATAGTATTTTGTTTTATTTAACGTTTTGTGTGTTGTTCATATTGTGCTGTGTGGAGTGTGTGTGTGTCTCTGGGTGTGCCTTAAATATGGGTCACATTGCCTCTTTTTCTTATTAGCATAAAGATATAGAAAGCCAAGAGTTCCTCTTTCACACTGAAACATACTTTGTGTTCTATTTCTCAACTGTCGTGTTTCCGTACTTACTAATTCTTCAGTTATTTAAAGAATAAAACACTATATTTTATGGAGTGCCATTTTCACTAAAGGAATAGACTCAATGCTTATGTTCCCCCAAAATGAATATGTTGAAATCCTAACACCCTAGGTGATGATATTAGGAGGGGAGAATCTTCATAAATGATCTTAGTGTCCTTATAAAACAGACCTCAGAGAGCTCCCTTGCTCCTTTCACCACATGCGATTACTGTGGGAAGATGGCCTTCTATGAGGGAGCAGAGCCTCGCTAGACATGGAATGTACTGGCACCTTGACCTTGGACTTCCCAAGGGTCCAGAACTGTGAGAAATAAATGACTGGTTTTTCTAGTAAACTACCCACTCTATGGTATGTTTTTTTAACCTATTTATTTATTTACCAGCATATTATGGGGGTACAAATGTTAAGATTACGTATATTGCCCTTGTTGCCCCCCTCGAGTCAGAGCTTCAAGCGTGTCCATCCCCCAGTTGGTGCGCATGGCACTCATTATGTATGTATGTACCCATCCCCTCCGCCCCCACCTGCCCTACACCTGATAGATGTTATTCCTATAGGTGTTGTTATAACAGCCTGAATGAACTAACACAACTAGATATCTACATCCTTTAAGAAATTTAGCTTAGGTCACTTTGAATCATTATAATTTTATGTTCTTATACTAATTTTCCTGTTGTGAAAAGTGATAAGTAACGTATTTTCACAGATAAGCCAAAAATGTTTCAGACATTAGAGTTTCTGTTCAGTTCTAAAAAAGTATGACTAGATAATGAATCCAATGCGTATGCATATTTATTACAAAAGATAAAAATAAACTTTATTATTTAGGTATTACAATATATCAACACATGACACAATATTATTATTCTCACAAATTTAAGATTTCTTAAACTTAATCCTAAATGATAGCTTGGAAGCCATCTTCCTTATGTGCTGGTTTGATAACAATACTCAGCGATTCAGAATTGCAGCCTTCAGGATCAGAACAAATTTCTTCACTCCTGGACTCCAGTTTTGTTAAATATGCCCGATCATATAAATCTCCTTAAATTACAGGTAGCTTTGCTGCTTCTGCTCTAGTTAAACTGTGTGAGCCACTGTGCTTGCAAAATTATTTAACTCTTCAGATTTAGTGTCCCAAGAACTGACAGAAAGTATATTCTGTCCTACATATTGGTGAGGGAAAGCTACACCTTTTCAAAATTACAAATATATAACCTTGGTTCCCACAAAATTGTAGGACTTCGTTTCTCAGTTGAAAACTCTTCACATATACCAGTCTTTGAAATCTAACTTCCGCCTTAGATTTTTCCTAGATTACAAAAATACAGCAGCGAAATAAGCCTTTCTGTAGCATTTCTTTTATGCTAATAATAAAAGCAGCTTAAATTTGTTTAGTGCCAAATACATATGAAGCTACATTGTTCAAGGAATTTTGAATATATTTCATTTAATCCTTCAATTTAGTTATTATATCCATTTCACAGTAGAGAAAATAAGTTTTACCTAAAGCTGCACTGCTAGTATTAATAGTAATTAAGATAGTCCAAATCTGACTGTAAGTCCAATTTTCTTTCCACTATATCAATCTTACCTATTCTCAACATTTGTTTTCCAAGAGTAGATGTATACATGGACAAATTCACAAATTCACATGAAGCCACTGTGAATATTTGGGTACAAGCCTTTCTGTGGACAAATATATTTATTTTTCTTGGTTAGATACCTGGAAATGAGATCACTGAATCAAATGTTTACCTTTGTAAGAACTTTCAAATCTTTATTCCCAAAGTGATGGTACCTTTTGCATTCCTATCAGCAGTGGATGAGAGTTTTGGTTGGTCCACATCATCACTAACATTTGAGTGTTGTCAGCCTTTTATAATTTTAAACTTTCTGGTGGGGTCTAGCAGTAACTCATCATGGTTTTAATTTGCTTTTCTCTGATGAATGATGATGAAGGCCATGAAGATAGTCTTGTAGTTTTTTATTTTTTTTTATTTTAGCATATTATGGGGGTACAGGTGTTAAGGTTACATATATTGCCCATGTCCCCCTCCCCTCTCGAGTAAGAGCTTCAAGCGTGTATATCCCCCAAATGTTGCACATCTTGTAGTTTTTTTAATAAAAGCTTTATAGCTTTAGTTTTTACAGTTAGGTCTCATTTTCCATCTTGAATTAATTTCTGGGTATCATGTGAGGCAAAGGTTCATTTGAGTTCCATATGGGTATATCCAGTGAATCCTGCACCATTGTTAAAAAGAGCCATGTAAGTGTGGGTATATTTCTGGATTCAATGACTATCATTGGTCTCACTGTCTATACTTAACCCAATATTGCATTGTCTTCTCTTTGACTTTTTCACTGAATCATTTTTTTAACTTCTTGCTATAGGGATTACAATATACGTCTTTTACATATCACAGTATACATTTAGAGTTGAAATTATATTACTCTGTGTGAAATATAGAAACCTTGCAACAGTATAGTTATCCTGTACCTTCTGTTACTTATATATACACATATGTCTACATATTTTGTGAAGACCACAGTAGATTTATTTATGCTTAAACAGTCATATGCTTTTTAAAAAATTTAAAAATATATTTTGGTCTTTCATTTTATTCAAAACACCTTTATTGGGGCATAATGGGAATACAACAAACTACATATTTAAATTATATAATTTGATGTCTGACCAATGTATATACTCATTGAACCATTAAGTCAATCAAGATAACGAGCATATCTAATACTTTCATAAGTTTTCCTTTTCCCCTTTGTAATTCTGTGCTCACAGTAGCTGCTATTCCTAAACAGGCAACCACTGATCTGCATTCTAACATAGATTAATGTCAATTTTTAAATTATTTAAAAGTATCCTACAAGTTTTGCTATGTTTTTTTTTTTAATTTTCATTTATTTAGCTCAAAATATTTTCTAATATCCACTTGAATTTTTTCTTTGGCCCATATATTATGGAGAAATGTGTTATTTGGTTTCAAAATATTTGAAGATTTTCCATATATCTTTTTTATTATTCATTTAATATTTAAATCAATCATGGCAGCCATTTATTTTATATGACTTGAATCGTTTTTACATTTATTGGGGCATGATTCAGCATGTGGTCTGTGCATGTGGTCTGTCTTTGTAAATGTTCCATGCACACCTGAGAAGAATATATATTCTGTTGTAATAAGGTGGAATGTTCTATAAATGCCCATTTGGTCCAGTTGGTAGATAGTGTGGTTCTATCTCTTTACTCATCTTGTAATTGTTTTATAAACTATTGAGACAGTGTGTTAAAAGCTCTAACTTTATTTGTAGATTCCTCTTTTTCTCCTGAAACATTTTCCTTCATTAATTTTGAGGCTCTATTAGAAGTGAAAAAAATTAGGATTATCATATCCTCCTAAGGAATTGACCCTTTATCATTATAAAATTATTTTCTTTATTCCAGGAAATATATTTCATATATTTACTAGAAGCTGTATCATCTTCACTTATGCTTTGTCATTTATTGGTCTTTTTAAACTCTGTATTTTATATTTATATATTTTCTACTGCTATATATTTAATGCCCAACTCTATCATCTGGATAATTTCCAGCACTATTTTGATACTGTTTTTTCTTTTTATTATGGGCAATATATTCTGCTTATTGAGTGCCTGGTAATTTTTTTTTTAATTTTTAATTTTTTCATATTATGGGGGTACAAATATTGTTAGGGTTACATATATTGCCCCTGCCATTCCTCCCCCTGCACCCTCCCCCCCACTTTACCAAAACATCAAGCATGTCCTACTCTCAGGTGGTGGGCATCGCACCTATTTTGTAAGTGTAAATTCTTCCACTCCTCCTCCCTCCCATTTGCCCACCACCTGATAAAAGTTTGTTTGTTTGTTTGTTTTTTTCCTTTTTTTGACCTTTGGGTTACATTGTATATCTTAGCCTTTCCCTTGGAAGGTTTAGATGTATTCCCTCTCCCTCCCCCCACTATGCTCACCACAACACTAAGATGTGTATCTCCCCCTCCCCCAAACCCTAGTGGGCACTATCCCCATTGGAGCATCATAGTTTTAATCAGTCAGTACCAATTTGATGGCGAGTAGATGTGGAGCCCGTTTTCTTGATCTTGAGTCACCTCACTTTGGATAATGGGTTTAAGCTTAATGCAGGATAGCATAAATGGTGCTAATTCACTGTCATTTCTTAGAATTGAATAGTATTCCATTGTGAGCATATACCAAATTTTAGTTATCCACTCGTGAATTGACGGACACTTGGGTTGTTTTCATGATCTTGCAATAGTGAATTGTGCTGCCATAAACATTCGGGTGCAGATGTCTTTACAGTAGAATGTCTTACGCTCTTTGGGGTAGACGCCCAACAATGCTATTGTTGGGTGGAATGGTATTTCTATATCTAGCTGTTTGAGGTATCTCCATATTCTTTTCCAGAGAGGTAATTTTTGATTAGATGATAGACCCCATTTTAGATTTGTTCTTGTTTGATTCACACATTTTTTGAGTTCCTATTAATATTCTTGAGCATTCTTCCAAGGCACAATTAAGTTACTTGGAAACCCTTTCACCCTTGTGGATACTATCTTCAAACTTTAGTAGGTGGGAGTGGGGTTGAGTTTAATGTTAATTTTACAAATTACTGAGGAAAATCTTTCTTAGTAAATTCCGCCTGTTGCTTCATGAATTATTTAGTAGTCCACTTTGGCTTTTGAGAGCAGGCACTATTTCTCACTCTAAGCTTTAAGGATTGTTATTACGAATCATTAATGGTGGTTCTTTTTCTGGCCTCAGGTATTTTCCATCCATGTACTTAATATTCTATTAATTCTTTGCATAGCTCTGGATCCGTGTGTGTGTGTGGGGGGGGGTCTGTCTGTCTGTCTGTCTGTCTCCTCTCTCATATACTGCACTGTGAATTTTAGTTGCCTTGGATTCCCTAAAATCTCAGATCTATCTCCTTTACTCAGAGAGATGGCTGAGTTCTGCCTGAGTTACATTCTCCAGACAATAGGGTGAGGCAATGGTATAGCTCTCTTTACCATCTCTCAGGGATCACTTTTGTATTGCATTGCTGGATGTGATTCATTTATTTTGTCTGGATTTTTAGTTGTTTCAGGTGGGAGCATAAACCTGGTTTATTTTTCTCTGTTTGGCTGGAAGAAAAATTGCTCTTTTATATTTATCAACATTTTACATCTGTATCCCTTCATATATAATCAAGTTATCATCTAGTGTTATATTTATCTTGAATTAATTCCTTTAGCATTTTTGTGTGCAAATCGGAATGCAATAAATTGCCTTGATTTTGGTTTACCTAAAATGTGTATTTTTTCCCCTTCATTTTTAAAGATACATTTTCTTAAATATAGCATTCCAGGTTATTGAGAGTATCGTTTTTATTTCAGCACATTAGAGACACTGTTCTACTGCCGTCTAACCTCCATATTTTTCTTAATAAGAAGTCAGTTTTTATTCTATTTCCTGTGCCCGTGTTTGTAACATGTCATTTAAATCTGAACACTTTTAGGTGTTACTCTTTATCTTTTGAAATCTACATTTTCACAATTATGTGGTCTGTTGAAGTTCTTAGATCTGTAGTTTGATGCTTTTTCTCCAAATTTGTGATATTTTTGCTTTAATATATATTCAAGTAATTTTCTGTCCTATTCTCTCTGCCCTCTCTTATGGGACTCCAATTATACATATGCTAGTGTGCTTAATATTTCTCTCTAGTATTCAGTTCAGTATTTTAACTGATCACCATTCAAGTTTACTAACTGCCTCCTATCTCTTACCAATCTCATGGAGTAAAATATTCATTTCAGTTATTGTACTTCGTGACTTCAGTGCTCTGATTTGGTTCTTTTATAGTTCTAATCTGTTGATACTCCCCATCTGTTTTATTTATTCATTTATATTTTCCTTTAAATCATTGAATATATTTTAATAGCTACTTTAAACTCTTAGACTGCTAATTACAATACCTTAATAATTTAAAGAATGTTTTCTATTAACTACATGTAAATACCATGTTTTAATGTTTCTTTTTCATGTTCCTGATTTTTGAATGGACATAATAAATTATACATCTTAGAGATACTGGATTTTCTTATAACAAATGATGTCTTGCCTTTCCCATTTGTGGGCAGCCACTAAACTCTCCACTCACATCTTTCAGATTTGAGTTGCTATACTTTTGTCAGGACCCTATACTCTTTTTCTTTTTTATACATTAAAAATTCAGTGTTTTACACACAAAAATTCAGTGTGCAGTTTTTTACGCATTTTTTTGTTTTCATCTCTTATGCAAATTCCTCTTTTCCAGATTTTCATCTCTAAATTTCCACATGTTTTCCCAGTACTAAACTTTGTCCTCTGACACATAGAGCTAACAAGGCCATGATTTTCTACTGTAGGAGCAGTGCCCAATCAAAGGGTACCCTCAGACAAAAATCTGCCAACTCAAAAAATCTCAGTTGCTCCAGTTTCTGTTTAAGAGCAGACTCCCCTCCAGCTTCTGTTAGCTTTCATCATTCTACATTGCTTTCAAATTTATTTTTTCTCTTCTATTTTATTATTTCTCTCTGCAGGAGAATCATTCTAACTACAAAAGCTTTAATATTTTATCCAGTTGACTTTCTTTAGGAAACTTTTCCCAAAGTGTTTTACTCCTAATATATGTTGAGTTTGGGCAATCTCTTTTTTGTGAACTTGTAGGATATTTTGTTCTTTCTTTTAGGAAATTTATCACACTGTAATGAAATAGTTGATCTATTAACTTGTGTATCTTCCTAAGAGACTGTACATTTCTTGAAGATGATGATGGATTATTTACTTTTATAAGCCTATCACTTAACACAATATCTTTCAAAAGTAAGTGCTTAAATAAATTTATTCAATTAAATTGAACTTTTAGTAGGTAGAATTATATCACCTGTTTTGTAATTTCTTCTTATGTTTAGCAAGTCAGTGTGATAACTTACAAATGAATATGAGCACACTTTATAGTGTTGCCCTTATAATTATCATTTTTTTGACTGTTCTTTATCTCAAAAATACTAAAGCACTATAATGTAACTTAAAAAAATACTTTTAGCCTTTCAAGTCTTCACTTAATTCTGGTAAAACTGCTATAAAATAATAAAATGTACCCACACAGTTTTATTTTTATACTGTAAGTGAAAACATCCTACTTAGTCCAATATGTCATCATATTTATTTCCTTGAAGATAAATGGGCATTCATAACTGTTTAGTTCTTATAAACTGATCATTAATTTCATTTATTCTCTTACTACTATAGAAAACAATTCAAAATACCTTATTTTGTGTTTTGATTAGAACAGTTCCTTTTCCTCTTAATGAGAAGTTTTAACTTCCTTTGAAGTGTAAGATATATAATACCCATAAGATATAAACAATTTAGAAAATCATAAAGATATTTTTCTACCAATAGTGCATTCTAAATATACTGTTTAAGCAGAGTCATTCACTATTCAAAATGTTGCTTAAACAGAACCATTATTTAGTATTTATTGTTTTCACCCCTTCAAATTTTTTATATAGCACCAAAATTTCTTATAACTGGCATAAGGGTTTTGGTTAAATGACAGAGACATAATTAATTTGGGGCATCACTTTCTATCTGGAAAGAAAGAACATTTGTTCCCATAGGAAAAAATAATTAGTAAGCAGTCAACATAAAATAATGGAAAAAATAGTTGCTTTCTAGATAGCAGATGACTACTTCTACATATATATCATTAAAAATAACTGAATAAAAAAGACAGACTGTGATATATTTAGTCAAATGAACTCTTTTTGTTTTCAGTTTTACTCCTATGTGTACACACAGACACCCCAAATAGGATTTTTTATCATCCTTTTCAACCCAGTGTTTAAAGATTAAAGTGGAAAGGAAGAATTTAAAAGAAAAAGAAATAAAAAACATTTATCACGGTCTTAAAGGTTTTGTTTTATTATGAACCATCTGAATTGCTACCATTTTGGAGGAGGCTATACCCTCTGCTGAGAACACTGCTGTTTTGTTGCCCGAAACACTGCTAGCAGGTGGTAAAGATGAGGAAAAGACAGAAAATGAACATGTGCCACTTAAGAAAGAATAGCTTGCTCTAGCTAGCTCTCAAAAATATTAAATGGCAATTTTACAACATGTTGTGTTAGAAAATGATAGTCAAATCTACAATGTCCTAAAAAAGTTAAAATACATTTTACCAAGAGACTATAAATATTGCTGCTCATATTCTCTACAACAGGAGCTGGTAACATTTAATAATAATTAATATTATTACTGAGAGCCTTTCTCTCTCAAAAGTTGTATAAGCTGGCAAGGTGGATTAGTGAAATTTCATTTTTGTTATGTTGAGGCTCTGTAAAATGACACATTCAATTTCTACAGCCTGAGTTGACTCAGCTCTTTAAGTATATATAAATTATATATATATACACATAAATTATATATATATATGTATAAAATTGCTTACTCTAATGCTTACTGAAGGTTCTCCTTTGAACGAATCTTTAAATACTCAATGTGTTCTAATGTCCTGGGATTTTTCCTTTTCTGCTCAGGAGTTCCTTCAACAGAGCTGACTGATTTCCACTCTGAGTCAGGGCTTATTTAAAGTAGAAGTCAGGCAATCTGCTATTTCATGGAGGATGACCCTAAAGTGTCTTAAGAGAGAGTGACAAGTGGAGATGAAAAATTAAATTTCTATGTTCACCACTATTCTACAGTGTCAATCACAAGACAACAGCTTCATGTAATTTACCATATAGAATATTTTTATAACTATCATCTTTACTCTTAGAATTCAATTTTTAAATGTAAAAATACAAAACTTAATATGCCTTTGAATTAAATTGACAAAGAATATTACAAGGAACTACAAAATATCATCTATCAGCAAAAAATTAGATATAATATTATCAGAGAATGCTGAGAAAACTATGCTATTAATTTATAAACTTCTACTAGAAAGATCTTGAATAGGTATCAGGTGCTACATACTCAAGGAATGACCATTTGATGCCTATTTTGCTCCAGGAACTGTTGCATGTATTCTGAGGATGCAGCAGCAAACTTGCTTTTGTCTTTAAAGAAGTTACAAAAGCTCAGCTCCACCTCGTTCTTGAGCCAATTATTATACTAAGCAAGCATATTGGGTTATTACATGGTGCTAGTAGCAGGTGGGATCTGAAATAAACCTCGCCACTATGAGCAGCTGTGCTCAATGTGTTCTAGTGAGTTCATGGTCTTCTTTATCTTTCCTTGACATGGACTTTCTGTTTGGATTATTTTGTCCCCAGTAAGGGTAGAGTCTGATCCTAAATTCCAATCTATACTTTTCAATCAGTATTTAGAAAACTTGTCTGAACAACCTGATAACTCATCCCAAATTATGATGTCTAGGCCTAACTGATTCTGAGTATTGCCACTGTCTAGGCAACTTGACCACCTTACAACAATGGTTTGCTGAACTTCCATTTCAGATACAGCTCATACTCACCTTAATTATGTAAAGCAAAAATCAGCCAATGAAGGTCTAAAGGGCAAGTCTAATGCTTCCCTTGTTTTTGTAAATAAGGTTTTTGGAACACAGCCACACCCATTCAATTGCATATGGTCCATGGTTGTTTTCATGCTACGATGGCAGACTTGAGTAGTTACAGTGCCGACCATATGGACCACAAAGCCGGAGATTTTTGCTGTCTGGCTCTTCACAGAAAAGTTTGCTGAGCTTTGCTTGATAGCTTCTATTTGAGCAGTTGTTGACTGTAGACATGACCTTTCTGATAAATAGATTTGCATTTTTACCTCCAATCTAAACATTTTTATTGTTCTTCTTGCCCAGTGTCTTCCTCTGGTTCCAGTTTATCTTCCCAGGAAAGTTTACCTGACATATAACATTAAACTATTTCTTTATTATTCACAGAATATATTTTTAAAATAATCCTTTCAGGCATGCTGATTATAATAATAGTGAGATACAGAAGAAAGGACTCTCTAATTTCATAGGCATGGGTCTTATCTCTTTCACTTCCCTGTGAAACACAGAGACAATCAAGTTTGTACTAGATTTATAAATCCTCTGCTATTGAAAATAACCCAAGAAAAATAGCCTTGTGTTTTTTAACAGAAATAACCTGTATCTTTTAGTACCCTCTATACTTGGATTTCTGTTCTGTTCTCTTTTTCCCCAAAGAGTTGATTTGAAATTGTAAATTCTGGAATTTGCAGGTGAAGAGTCACAGTTTAAGAGCTCAAGTGTCAAAAGTCAATGGGGCTAGGTTTAATTCCTAATGCCACTGCTACTATCTATGAATACACTATAATACTTCATTCTGAAATTTTAAATTACCAAAATAAGTTTAAAATAAATAAGTTAGGTTTTGTCACTATGATCAACAACACTGACTGCAGTGAACGTATTAAGCTTTTATTTTACATTTTCCAAAATTTATTTGAAAAATATTACTTTATATTTTGAATAAGCACATATAGACTTCATGTAGATATGGGTCTACATGACATTTCAAAGGCTGTAAGTCATCAGTATGCACTTGCCACAATTGGCATCATCATTAATATTGAGCACCCCCCACAGGGCCTGGCACATGATGAAGTGCTATATGGATGAATCTGATAATTGGAGTGTTCTCTCCAGTTTTGAAACTATGCCATCTTTACTGTCAGTAATGCTTGGGTAGAGCATGTAAGAGTCCTTTTAAAATGTTGATCACATTTTATCTTGGTTTTTGCTAGAAAAATGATGCCTTATTTTTATGGACTATCCCCAGAATGACCACATATAGCCCACTAAGTATCTCTGAAGCTTCATGCACACATTATAAATCCTTTGTGGGATAAAGTTTATTTTTTTAAAATGATTGTATAGAAAAACAGTTCCATTTGCAAATAATATTACCCTATAATTAGATGCTTACTGGTATGTTAACATTTAGAAATATAACAATGCAGATATTCAAAAGGAAATTCAAAAACCAAAAACTTTTAAAAAGAAAGAAAAAATGAACACAGAAAAACAAGCAAAACAAAGAAAATAAAAATGGTCAAGTCAAATTGCAAGCATTTGTCATGTTCCTTGGTGTAATATAATAAATAATGCAGTAAGGGTGAGGGATTGCAGACCCTTACTTATAGCACATGTATCTTTTGGAGTCCACAGTTGTGTGTAAATTATGTAAGGTGAATATAATATTTATATTATAAATAAATATATATTATGATATATTGCACATATATTTACTTTACTATATAATACATAACATGCAAATAAAGGAAATCCGGTGAGATTAAATGCAAAAGAAGCATTTATGTATATATGTCAGTGTTGCTTACACAGAGAGATATTGAAAAAGTTAATTCTCATATTAGTAACAGTAGTTTAATCTGAGTAGTATATTTAGGATAGTTTTTAATTTTTTTCTTTATACTTTTATATATTGTTCAAAACATTCTACTGAGGATGTAGTTTTATTGAAAATGTGTTATTTTTTGTAATCACAAAAATATATTCTTTCCAAAAATAGATCTGATCAGTCTCTTTCTTTTCCTATCAATAACCACACATTGATCAAAAGTATAAGTTTCAATTCCTTGGTATAACATATCATATCCTTCATGATATGATTCTGCCTAACTGCCTCACCTCATTTTCAGACTAATCCACCATTATGTTGTATGCTTCAACAATACCAAAGTATTTTCCAGAGAGGCCATTTCATTCATCCTTCTATGCATTTGATGAGGCTTTTCCTTGTTTCTTTTTTCACTTTCTCACCCTTCAAGCCAGTGCTCAAGCAATATTGGCTAGCTCACTTAACCTATACGAGAGCCAATCCACTGCCCAGAGAATTTAACCAGGCCAAATAATGAAAACAACATTGACTCTTCAATGTCTAGGAGTGCCCAGTTGTATATTGCTGCCTCTCTCTCCTTGCCCAGGTCTAAATCCTATAAAATATAGATCTAAACTTTTTACTCTATCTTCTCTTTGCTCTGATACCTCTGTGAAATGACAGCTAAAAGAACAAAAACAACAGCCAAACAAACAAACAAAAGCAACCTCTTTTGGACATTGCCTGATAACTTCTGATCCTTTGAGGAGAACTACACAATCTCTTTTCCTGCTAAACCTCACTAATCTGCTGACTTCAATTAATTTGGTCATTCCTCTGTTAAAATAGCAATACACAATATATTTAATCACTGCATTTCATAAGTATCCGGGCACATTAAGTCCCACAATATGATATCTCTGGAATTAGAGATGCATTTCAAAATGAATGGTATGGTGTTTCAGTATTATGGCATAGGTAGATTGATAAATAACTGTTAGTTCCATAGTGTTATATAAAAAATGGTGTGTCTTACAATCAGTAGCATCTTAGAATTGTTTATGTTTATCTATGTGTGTCTGTGTATGCAGTTTTCCCATGGTTTTTGGTAAAGTCCTGTAGAATATAAATTTTTTAATCAGAGTGAATGCTATGTCTCTGGTATACTTGATGCTTACTAGCCATTCAATAATCATAAGTAAAATGGTTCAATAATATCCTTCCCACAGTAACATATGTGGATGCATGTGGTCTCATTGGCATTTTTGTGCCAGTACTTGAATAGTCTAGTTACCAGACTCTAGTAAAACCTGGAATGTGCTCCAAGATCTGGTTGACAGTAATGTAGGCAAATCTCCAAAGCTGAGTATGAGCAGGGGAAACTAAGGTCAGCCTACAAACTCTAATTAGAAATTCTATTAAAAATGAGAAAACTTCAGGCAAACTTAATTCAGTTCTGCTAAAAATTTTGCAGAGAAGCATGATTGGGTGTTATCAGGAAGCATATGTATAAGATCTAATCAAAATTATGTGGAAAGTGCTTTGTTGTGAAATTACTACCTTTGGTTAACAGGACAAAAGTGTCTGTGTTTGTTTTTTGTTGTTGTTGTTTTATACACTATTACTATGTCATCCTCTATTTTCTAACTTAATGACTTATACAATTCAAGGTAGATTTTAGGATTCTTGACTCACCATTCCCTTTAGAAATCATATTTAATCAATTACCAAATATAAGATTCTACATCTTAATCACTCCTGAGGTAGACTCAATTTAGTTGCTCTACTTCTAACAACACTAATACAACCATATTTATCATTTCTCCAAATTGCTGTAAGAGAGGTATTTTTGGAAAAGCACATTTGATTATATTCATTCTCTGCTCTAAATTACTGAGAAACTCTATAACTAATAATATAAAATCTTATTTACTTGGTAAGATACTTACAATTCCTTTATTCTTTTATAGTCTTGTCCTGATATGGAAGAGTCTCATTTATTTTTAATGATACTGACAATTTCAGTCTGGTTTGTCGTCTAGAATGTCCCATATTCTATATTTGTATAATTGTTTCCTCATGGTGATGTTGGCCTTGTTCTTTTATCTTCTTATTTCCTATAAGGACCTTGAGTCTAGGGTAGATGCAGATTAAACATTTTGGGGATTAATATTTTATAGATGATCTTGAGTACTTATATTATACTACATCAGGAAGACCATGATGTAAAGGCATAATTTTGTGAGTAATCCTAAATTTGATCATTTTTCTAATGTGTATTTTTTTAAATTTACACTTAACAATGTATGGAATGATACATGGACATACTTTTCATGTTGTTCTCTAAATTATTCCATGTAATGATTTAAGAACCCACTCATTAAATATGCTTAACTGATTTACAACACCGAGTGTTATAAAAATGGCAACTTTTAAATTTTACCATTTATTAGTTCTCATTCTTCTGTAAGGGCATTGCTTTCATTATTTTTACCTTCACCTTTATCATCAACTCATTGATATTTATTTATTCAATCTGCTAAAAATCAAAAGGATGTATTCTTTTACTCCTTAAATCAACTTTTACTATTTGCAACAAAAATCACTGACTATAATCAATAATTTAATTACAACTTTACAATTTGAAGTTGTTTGAATCTTATAAGATAAACTAAAATCAATGACTTTAACAAAAGAGAATGCATGTTTATGATTTTTCCATGTGGTAAAGGAAAGAGATAGCATCGAGTATTTACTGTGTGAAACCCCAGTTCTGGGAATTCTCATGCAGGTTCTTTTTTTCCCCCCTAATTTTTACAACTTGACTCATAGCACTTATTCTCTACTCCTTACCTCCCATCTCATTTTATGGATGAGGTAATCAATACTCTGAAGACTAATTAAACTGCTCAAAGACACATAATTAGAAAAATACAAGCAGAATTTAAAGTCAGGTCTATTGGTTTCTTCCCTATACCTTAGTGTCTCTCTGAGATTCTTCTGGTCACCATTATTTCACTGTCATGATACATAACAGCAATTGTTTAAGTCAGGGTTCTCCAGAGAAACAGAACCAATGGGATGTGTATGTGACACAGAGAGAGAGAAAAATAAGGAAAGAGAGTGTGATTTATTTTAAGTAACAGGCTTACACAATTGTCGTTACTGGCAAGCCAGAAATCCATAGGTCAAGCCAGCAAGCTAGAGGCCCAGGGAAGAGTTAATGATGCAATTTGAGTCTGAAGGCAGTCTGGAGACAGAATTCCATTTTCATCAGGGACCTCAGTCTTTTTATCTTAGGCCTTCAAGAAATTAAGTGAGGCCCATTTCCATGATGGAGGGTAATTTGTTTTATTCAAAGTTTCTACAGATTTAAATGTTAATTACATTAAAAAGTACCTTTGCGGAAACTTTAAGACTGGTGTTTGACCAAATATATGTGCACTAAAGTCTAGCCAAGTTGACACATAAAATGAAACATCACAATGTTATGTAGTGGATATGCTAAATTTCTACATTATTTGTATATGTTTATAGTGCAAACTTCACACATGTGATATCTCCAATGAGTCCTTTTTCTCATTGGAATAGAGCTCTACACTTCAGTTCCTTAAATTTTTTGTTCTTTATTATTTCTTGGGTTGTTTTATGGATTTATTAAACTAATTCTATTTACCTATTCCTCAACAATGTCTAGTCTTTAGTAAGAAGTATAATATGTCACATTTTAAATTAATTGCCATAGGAACTATAAAGACCTTAGATTATAGCTTTAACTTTTAACCCAAATGTGGTCTTTATTTATGCAGACTTTTTGCTGCATTTTGCATTCACTCTTAAAGCTTAAAAACAATTTTATAGTGAAAGCTACCAGCAGCGATTGTGTTCTTTCACGAGAGTAATAGTGACCCTGTACTGCAGGGAAACACTTGACTGAATCTCATTCTTTAAGGAAGAATAGTGGGCTCCAGAATCGAGAATACCCAGAATGGCACAACACTCCACTCAATCTTCATTTCTAGCCACTATCTTTAAGAGATGTGCTCACAGGAGGACCAACAGAGGATTCCAGAAAAGTAAAAAAAAGAAACAAAAACAAAAAAAAACAAAAGCATATTTCCTTAAGATGGAAACTCCCTGACTACAGGTTAAATCTTTATAACCATTCATTCATTAGTTTTCAAAATGACATCAAATTCATAAAATCCCCACATTCTTTCATGCATTACTTGGAATCTCCCAAGTTTTCTACCTCTGATTCTCTTGTTACTTTAAACTAAGGTGATTAGTCAGCATATTCAGTAACTGAAAAAATGTCACAGACAGAAACTTTAAATCCTGTCATGTCTATGGCCTAGGTGCCACTTTAATTTAATCCTGGCCTATTCTAATTATTTCTTAATTTTACCTGTTGTTAGACCAGCTGGAGGAATTTGTATTTGTACTTTAATTCCATAACTTTGATTCTCAGGCTATGGCTTAGACTCAGGTTTTTAACTACTGCCTTTTTTTTTTTTAGGTAAAATGTCTAGCTCTTTAAGATTTAGTTTCTTGATCCAATTACTTGGCCGGCACTATATTCAGATCTCTTCCAATTCCTTGCATATAAAGTGTGGGCGCGAGACTGGCTCTAAAAATAATATAGCAAACGTGGGGGCTGACAATGATAGGAAAGGGGTCATCTGGACATGCAGGCCCTATCTATAAAGCTACTCAGACCTCTAATGTGTTTTTTAGGAACCACTGATAATTTTTCAAAAATTCTATAGGCATTGATCATTTGGTTGGAAGCTTTGGTATTGCAGAAAAAGTGATTATCCTATTGATTCTGAGGCACATAGAAAGAATATGGTTACTTTTTCTTTATATTACTGATATTAAAAGAAAGAAAAAAGATATGAGGAAAACTCTAAAATTCATAGTAAATTTTATCTATTATTGAAAAGGCACCAATGACATTACCTGTTTAGCTTTTTGCCTCTGACATTCAATATATCTCAGTTTCAAAAAATATTCTTTCACTAAACATGAATGAAATTGAAGCACAGAATTTTAAGGAAGAGCTTGATGCCTCAAGGGATAGGCTGTACACAGATTAGTATGACTGGAAGTTGAACAAAGGGGCAGCCACAAGCTTTCTCCTGACCTTTTCCTTTCACCCAGTGGCATTTATATGAGCTCAGACTGCAAGTATTCTAGAGATGGCAGAAAGCAGATCAGGATACAGCTCAAGCTATAGTGATTCTTTTTTTGGTCTAAAGAAATGTAGCAAGTTATTTTTTTATCTTTTTTCCTTTGACCCCTGACATAATCAAAAGGAGGAGGATGAGGAAAGAAAGAATGAAAGAAAGAAAATAGAAGAGGAAAAGAAAAAATAAACTGTCTCAGAGTAAATATAAGAACTTAATAATTATATTCTAAATTTTATATTGGTAAATAAAAATCAAGTTTTTGATACTAAAGTATAAGGCAATTACATTGTTATGAACTCTAATCTTATTCATCCTAATAGAGAAGTAATTCTTCAGTTTAGTTTTTATAGAGAAAGATTTAGGGGTTACTAGGACAAAAACAATTGTGATGAAAACCTTTATATTGCATAATGATATTTCCGATTACTTTTAAGAGCTCTTTCTATAGAAGTATTGTCTTCTGAAACAAGAAGAAAATATTGTTAACAGTGGCAAAATTGACATATCTAATGTGATATGTTAATTTGTGTTGAACTCATTAATTCCTGAAAACTTTATTAGGGATGATTTTCAAGTTTTCAATAAATGTTTGTATTAAAGTGAAATTAAATTATACACACAAACACACACACATATACTTCTGCAGTCACTTTGATGCATGTTACAAAAAGACAAAAATCACTGTAGCAGGTGCTGTTGATGCCCCATCCTGTATCTTCTTGCCCAACTGCATTCACCAGCAGTTTCAGGTGACACTTTCCAATACACCCTTATCCCTTCATCTCATTCCCTGAGAATCTGCCTGATTGCAAAAAGGACAAATTGTAAGTTTTAGAGAGTTAATATTTCTCCCTATGGCAACCTTGAAACAATGGAGAATAGGGTGGTCAATGAATAAATGCAAGACCTGCCTTTCTTTGGAAGGATGACTCTGAAGCCTGTTCTACATTCTTAGCCAGAGGATCCACAATGGATTTAGCACCTGTAGCCTACAGCGGTAATCCAATTAACAAAAATTTTTCTTCTCTGCCTCACTTTCCCTACTTTCTTACTGGTACTTCCTGGATCACCTCTTCTTTCCATTACCTGTAACCCAGCTCCCATCTCTGAGTCTATGTTTAGGAGCCCTCAAATTTGGCATAGTAGAAAAAGACAAATATGATTTGCTCATTTCAGTTACCTCTGTTGTTGAAAAGAGAAAAACTGGTCAAATTTAATTCTCATAGACTGTAAAATGACCAAAATGACTCTTTTTTTTTTTTTTTTGCTCCATGTTGAACAAGGTATAACTGATGAATAAAAATTGTATGCATTCATGGCATATAACATTAAGTTTTGATATTTGTAGACATTGTGAAATGATTAAATCAAGCCAATTAATCTATACATTGTCTCACATACTTGTCATTTTTTTGTGGTGAGAATGTTCATATCTACTCTCTTAGCAGTTTCCAAGTATATAGTGTGTTATTACTAACTGTTGTGCAGCATGGTTACTAGTTAATAATGATGTATTGACTGATTTTTAGTTTGATGGTTTTACCTGTGTAGAAAATCTTTTGATAAATAAAACGATATCAAAACTAAATAAAATATTTTAAGGGAATTGCACATTTATTTTTAGTGATACAAAACATAATTCCACAATAACAAAATTGGAGGTTGCTTCCTACTCATTTTAATAAGATTTCAACTGCTTATCTTTGTTAGTTCCAGGAAAAAAAAAGGCAATAATCTTAGTAAATTTGCTTATCACTGTCATAACTACTATCTTTTGAAATATTTGTGCTTGATTTAAATTTTAAAGTTACTTAAAGATCTTTAATGAATTCTATTCCCAATAAATTTTATTCATCTTTAATTTCTCTCTTCTTGTAAGAGGGGATAAAGCACTTTCCTAAGAGAAAACCTAACAGAGGTGATTCACACTACCTTCCTTAAAATAAATTTGTCTTTATTTCTGTTTAAATTAACCTGGGATATTTATTATACTCATAACACAAGATCGCTTACAGAACATGAGAGTGAGATTGTATATTCGGGGTTGCCCGCAGCCTAGCTTAGTTTGAGTAACTGTAAATAGTAAAACCCATACTTTTTTTTTTTTTTATTGGCTAATGCTGTAAGGTGGCATCTGTCATCAGCATCCTCATATAAACTCACCATTGCTACAGCATCTGTTCCATTACACAATGTTCTATTTCTGCGTCTCGCACATTTAACTAGAAAGGAACAAATAGACTATTTTAAAATAAGTTTTCAGTGTTTCTAAATGAGAATACAAAGCATCTTTGCCAGAAATGTATGTGACAGAACAGGAATAAACTATGACTTTTGAATTTAAGGAACATAAAAATGAATTAATTATTTCAATTATATTTAAATATTAAGATTGTACTACTAAATAATTAGGGGACAATTATTGAATTAAAAATGTTTTCCTTTCTCAACCATTTTTTTCTTATATATATACACCATAGTTTTCATTTGGGATTTGAAATCTATTAAGATACAGCATAAAAATGTGATACATAGTTTTGAAAGTTGTTAGATTTAGTATAATCAATTTTCTGTGCCTAACACTTCTCCTTGGACATAATGAATTAGAATTAAAATGTGAATTGACCCATCTATTCATTCATTCAATAAATATTGATTAATCATACCATTTGCCAGAACATAGTTGTAAAATTAAAAAGCAGTGGCAAAAGTGCCTAGTTTCTTTGACCTTATCATTCTAGAAGAGGAAGTCAGAAGGGAAGAATATAAAAATTTAAAATAAATAGATGACATAAGTTCTGTGAAGAGAAACCAACTGGGATATAGGAGGAAAGTAGTAAAAGAGAGTATTGCTTCAGAGTAAGTGATCTTCTAATAGTTTCTGATCAAGAATATCTTAATTCCACACCCTGCATGTTCTCACCAGCAAATTGGTATTAACAGATCAATACCTAAGTGGACATATAGGAATAACATTCATCGGGTGTCGGGCAGGTGAGAAAGGGGAGGAGGGGATGGGTATATACAAACGCCAACGAGTAAGATGTGCAATGTTTGGGGGATGGACATCCTTGAAGCTCTTACTCGAGGGGGAGGGGGGCATGGGCAATATACATAAGTTTAACACTTGTACCCCCATAATATGCTAAAATAAAAAAATTAAAAAAGAATACCTTAATTGAAGTTAATAACTGAAATAAAAGATTGCAAAATATATAAATAGTCACTTATCTCTTTAAAAAAAGATAATTAGGAGACATCTTGTATGGTTAAAATACAGGATGTGTGGCAAAATCTAGTTAGAGAAGCTATTCCAAAGGATTCAGAAAGAATATGATTCTACATACACATCTACATCCAGCTATGTCTGCAATCTAAAGGCAAGGTATAAAAGTATGCTAGAAAATCTTAACAGGCCATTCCCTAAATGGGCTCACCCTTGTGCTTCAAGTCAAGCATTTTATTTGAATGCAAACCCTACATAGAGCTTACATGACTCAACAGAGGAAAGACTGCTTTTTATTTTTGCTTCAGAAGAAATGTGGCATAAATTATTACCATAATGTTAAATTATTATTCTTACTGCTTTACAACTATTTGAGAACATTTTGCATGAGAAAAAATATGTGCAAATATAAAGAAGGCCACCCAATGTGTGAAAGGTAGCAGCATTTTGTAGCACATGGTGTGTCACTCAATAAAAGACATGACAAAATTCATTTTAGTCATTTATTCATCCAATTAATTTATTCAAACAGTATGTACTTCAGACTAAGGAGATATGTCAAAAAAGAGCCAAGAGTTTTAAGTTTTTTACTGCTGCTCACTGAGCATAAAACACTCCTATTATTTCATTATGTGTATATTTTAATTAAACTAAGCCTAGAAAATAGTACTTGATGTGTAGAATACATACTGTATATAAGCAGGGGATATGTTAAATTTAACATAAAATTTTAACTGACACTACATTAAAATATGTATAATTTATTTTCTGAACAAATAAATCAATTGATGAGTAAATCAATGAATGTATTTGAGCAAATACAACCTTTTAATATAATGCTAAGCTATGATCCTTCTTCCTTTCAAAATGTTTACAATCTAGTGACAATATCAAATATTAAATATTGAAGAAATACTAAAGAGATAGTAATTTGGTATTATATTTAACACTGATTCTACAAACTATCTGATGGTGTGTCCATATTGTTGTAGTAACCACCCACCTCAGGAATAAAAACACATGGATTCCTACGCTGCCACAGAAATTTTATAATACAGTAGGGTAATTTTGAGCCTCCTTATCTACATTTTTAAATAATCTAATATGTGAAAGAGAGATGGAGAGAGAGAGAGAGAAAGAAAGAGAGAGACCCAGATGAGGTAATGTAAGTGAAAAGTTATCTAAAACTCTCTTGGCTTTAATTTTAATCACCATTAACATAGGACTTCAGAAGGGTGGAGTTTATTAATTCATTCATCTCCTTATTGAACAGATGTTTACTGAGGCCCAATTACAAGGCAGGAACCATTTGGGGTCACAGATATATAGCACAGGACAGACCAATCTCCCCCTCTAGGCAAGTTTACGTTCTAAGGAAGGGAACAGAAAATTAACAAATAAACAGACATATCCAATATCAGACAGTTTTAAGCACCTGGAAAGAAAGAAAGCAAAATGAGGAGATTCAGAATGACAGCCTGTGTTAGAACTATTTTAAACAGGGCAATTAGAGAAATCCTTTCTAAGAAATGGCATTTAATAAGAGATCTGAATGACATGAAGTTGCAAACTTTGAAGGGTTTTATGGGAAGAGAGTTTTAGGGAAATGTATAAATACTAACACGCTAGGGGAAACAAGCTTGGTGTTTTGGAAAGAGCAAGAAGGATAAAATAAATGAGGGGCAGCATGGTAGGAGATGAGGTGAGGAGTTCCTGGAGGAGGTCCTAATATTTAAGAAGATGAGGATGGTCAGAAAAGGCTTAGAGAGAATGTGGAACTTAATCAGAATCTGGAAGGGCAGAGAGGAAAAGACAGGGATTCCATCACAAGGGAAAGCAAAGGAGAAAGTGAGTAAAACAAATGTATTAAAATATCCAGGGAAGTGGGATCACAATAGAAGCCAACATAGAGATAGTGATGGAAAAAATAACTGAGAAATAAGCAACAATTAAACAGCTGTTTGATATAAAATTATCTTGGCAATGGCAAGAAGGATGGTTTGAAATGAGGAGCACCTTAAGGAAGGTTGTCTTAATCAATTTGTGGGTCAAAAGCACCGACAAATGATGTATTAGCCAGAGTAGGTTAACCAATTTAATATACAAACTACTAAATCTCACTGGATTTACACAGTTAGTTTATTTCTTGCTTATATCACAGAAGAGACAGACTCTTGTGGGGTGGGGAGGCTGTTCCGTGCAGTCATCTGGGTCTCCCGGATACCTCCAGATTGTAGCTTCACCCACCTTCAAATCTCTGTTCCTCTCCATTCAGCCAACTGATGGGAAAAGCATGGTCTGCACATTGGAGAGTGTTTAGTGTGTAGTCCAGGAAGGGGAGCAGGATGCTTCGTATTTAATATTCTGAATGTAAGTGACGTGGCCACACATTACTAAAAAGGAAGCTGGAAAACACAGTCCATTTGTATGATCAGAGAGATAACAAAACAGACAAAATACAGTCAGAGATATGCCCACACATTAGATATAAGTAGGTAGTACAAATAAGGTGTAGTCCAGAATAATATACACATTAGAAAAAATTAATAGCACATAAGAATAGGACAAAGGAAATATTAAAAGTCCAATATCACAGATACTCTCTTATTTTAATATTTCTATTATGAAAAATATGAAACAAATTGTCATCATGGAAAAGCTTTTGAGTAAACATCATTGGGGCAAAGTATAACAAAATGTTCTAGCTTTTATTAAAACATTAACTTTTCAATTGAATTTTTTTCTGGTTTCCTTCCCCCTCATGGAGTACATCAATGTTGATCATGGCATTTGGATAATGGGATTATTTTTAATCATTTATTTTCTCCATGTTCCCTAAGTGAATAATGCTAGTTCATTATGTCTTCATTCTAAAATGCAATATGTGTATGCATCTGTGTGATTTTTATTTATTGAAAAAGTTTTTTCTTCCCAATTAGAAGAAAAGAGAACTTTAATTGAGAAGGTTTTCCTCTTAAGGCAGAGATGTTATGAAAATAGCAATTTGGTAACTGGAACTATTTGGAAGCATCAATGAAAATAAGATTTTTAAACATAAAATAATATTCTTTGCAGATGTTATAATAGTTTTCAGTCCAGAAAAGATGTTAAAATCACATATGGCCTCACAAATTTGGCCAATGGACAACAGCCTATGATGACCAATGAAAAACTGGTCAAATTTACTGTGCCCTGAACATGATTCACCTATGTAACATCTATGTAATAGTAGTAGTAGCAGCAATGGTAGGAATTATAATAAAGCAATTACACTTAATGACGACAACAAAAAAACCCTCACTTTGACATAGAAGACTATCTTGAAACACATGATCCATTCGGTAGCAATTCTCCTCTTATAGGAGACATAATACAGAATTATTGTCAACCGCATTCAGGAATACCAGTAATTAAACCTATTTCAGTCAGATAACTCTTGGTTTTACATCATACCTGAAACAATTCTTCTGTCATTTTCTCTCTCTCTCCCTCTCCTCCACTTACAAGATACAAGGAATTATCTAATGTCTGAAACTGAGGGGATATTATCATTGTTAACTTCTAGTATAGACTAATATTTTAATGGTAATGTTCAGCTAAATCATTGTTTTTAAAGGTTTTTTTTCCCTTTGCATACCTCCCACAAGAATTTAGAATAAAACAAGTGTCAAGAAAGTTTCCAGGTTGACAAATTTTAGCAATTTAAATTGTTAAAATGTTGAAATTTGTTTCTTTCAAATAGTAGCATTTTAAAATTAACAGATTATGTCAGTCTTTTAATTATATCCAATGGGATCTAAATATCAATGATTTGATATACAGCATCACTGATTTAAAAGAAATATGTGAACAAGTATAATATTGCATAATATTTTCATATTTAGATCAAAATTTAATCCCAATTCCTTCATAGGATTTTATTCAAATACATATAATACATTTAAGTCTTTTGGTAAAAGTCTTTTTTTTGTTTCTCTACAACACAAAATATATGTTTAAATTTAAAATCATTTTTGAAATTTCCTGTGAGTGTAAGACAGTAAGTATTGGGGTTTTTTTTGTTTGTTTTCTTTTTTTTTTTGAGACAGAGTCTCACTCTAGCCCAGGCTAGAGTGCCATGGCATCAGCCAAGCTCACAGCAACCTCAAATTCCTGGGCTCAAGCAATCCTTCTGCCTCAGTCTCCTGAGAAGCTGGGACTACAGGCATGCACCACCATGCTCGGCTAATTTTTTTTATTTGTTTTTAGTTGGCCAATTAATTTCTTTCTATTTTTAGTAGAGATGGGGTCTCACTCTTGCTCAGGCTGGTTTCGAACTCCTGACCTTGAGCCATCCTCTTGCCTTGGCCTCCTAGAGTGCTAGGATTACAGGCATGAGCCACCAGGCCCGGCCAATATAGTAAGTATTTTTAAAAACTTATTCTAACTTGATATATCTTTACTATTATATATAAATGTAACACACAAAAGATCTTTGGTCATGTATCCCTGGATGAATATTATTTATTGTGAGAACAATGTAGGGATCAACATGCATCTCATTCCAAAAAAAAGGTCTTAGCATGAAGACACTGTATTTATATAGGCAAATAGAACAGATAAAATTGCTATAAGCATTTGACTCAACTCTTCAAATCTGAGTTTTGTGCCCAAAATCACATGTTCTTTTCCCAGTAACAAACATTTTTAATAATCTGTCTCTGACAACTAAACTTCATTCTTCTTCAATTTTGCTGAAAACTATGATTTGGGAAACATCTGAAAAAAATATTTGTTTTCCATTAACAGTCATCACTTATTTTCCCAGTGCTGACACCAATATCTGGTTTATCCTGTATAAGCATGTGTGTATGTATGTGTGTATATGTAACACCCTGATGTTTACTCATGTTTGGATTATTTCACATCCTGGCACAATATAACATAATTAGCCTTCAGATGCATGAGAAGTATTTGTTTTTAATATAAAGTGGTATAAAGTAACTGTATATTTGTATATTATAAGTTGTAATTTAGTATGAAGTAACTGAGAAAGAGGAAGTAGGAAAGGAGCTGCTTGCCTCAGGAACACTATCAGTCCTAGTCTCTTAACTCCAGGGTCTGTCTACTGCAATTGGAAGACAACTGGTCTACGAAGGCCATCTACAAAGTGGGGACAATCCTTTAGAGGGTATGGATTTACAGACATTGGTTCCTTGCTTAGTTCTTTTGAGTGGTCACATGTCACAGATGGCATGCAACATGCCCTGTGTTGAGAGAGTAGAAGCTCCTTTCCTGGAGATATTGACGATGTCATACTTAATCTTTTATTTACGTCAGTAATTTGTGACTTCTTGAAAGTGCATGTGCACAGTTGAGTGGACTTACACACTGTGACTCGTAGTTTTGATTAATCATACTCACAAAATGGACAAATGGCTTAGAAAGATTTCTGCTAAATAAACATTTATTAAAAATACTATAGGCTTACTAATCCAAACATGAGTAAACATCAAAATATGGCAGTACTAGTATTTATTAACCAAGTTCAATCTTTTCTTAGGCCATGCCACAAGAGAAAAGCAATGCAGGTCTTAATTAAAATGAAAATAAGTCAGTAAGATTTTTTTTTAATCATCAACAAGACAATTTGAAGTACATAATTTATAAATAAAAAAATGTGTTTTGGGATATTTGTCCCAAATATTTGAATGATAGGATATGTTATTTAAAAACTTTAGAAACTTTTTTTCTAGAGAAAGAGGAAGCATTAATTTTTCTATGTGATAGAAAGGACAGGAGCTCTCTAACTGCCTGTCTAGAAGTTTTACTAAAATTATTTTCTCTATATATTTAGCACTAAATGAAAAAAGAGAAGACTCAGTGAGGTCTTGGGACAGTCCATTACCAATGATGCTTTAGACAACATAATTATGCTGCCCGACATGTGTAAATAGTATAGATGGTATAATTTTCATAATTTATATGTAAGTAATTCAGAAAGTGTTTTTTTAAAGCAACAAAAAAAATTAGGAAATGTATGTATTTAGACATAATTTTCTTATAGGATGAATGGTTTCCCAGCAACATTCTTAGTCAATGTAAATTTCAACAGAACTTCCAAAATATTTGAGTTATGGGATGAACACACCTTTGTCTCAAGCTGGCATTGATATCACAGGGAGGCGGAGGACTATGCAGAAACACACAGACAAATCTTCCCCAATTTCACAAGCTGGCCACAATTATCTGTAGTAATTTCTTCAGAGCTACAGATTTCCCATTTAAGATTTTGTGTATGTGTTCTCTAAAGCTGGGCAGGTATTCTATTAAGTAATAACACTACCATTAATTTACATGCCTCAGGTCAATGAACATTGAACTATGAATATTTTCCTTTCACTGTGGACTAAATTATAGACACTTAATTCCTAAAAGATGCAAGATTTGAAATACCACTATGTTCTAATGCAATCAATGGGTACTTGAAATGTCTTCCAATTGAGTTTCTTATTTCAGATCTTATAACTGCAAACCAGACAGGAAGAACATAAAGTGCTATACAACTCAAAGCAAAATTTACACAGTTTAGAACACTAAACACCTGAAAAAGCACTGAGATAAATAAATGAGTATGTCTGTATTAATTAGCAATTCTCAAGCTAAGGGAGATGTAAGCACAATGAACTATAAGGTTGAAGTTAAGACTGACTTGAAAACAATTTTTAAAATTCAGTTGTAGAAACAGCTGTAGGAAAGAACTATAAAAATTGTAAAAACAGATCTTCATCAGGCATTGAGCTTTTTCAGCCATATTTGCAAATACAATTAGAGCAATTTAAGCAGTAGTTGTGTGCAAATTTGAAGAGCAATTATGCACATGCATAAGTCTCATTAGAAATTTAATGTACATCTTTCTAAAATAGATTATTATCTAAAAGTTAACTGCTTTTTACTTAAAATAGTGAAACTGATTGCGATGACTCATCACTAAAACAAGGTTTGTCTTTTGCTTTTTAATTTGGACTTCTGTTTGAAAATGATACCTAGGATACCATCAAAAATTTTTCATTAAGCTAGAAAGAAAAACTTATTCCACTCAAAAAAAGAAAAAAATGCCCAGCATAATAAAATTAGTTCCAAATTTAATCCTTGACATCTTATCTACTTTTGTGATTTCCTTAAGGTAATGCTAAGAAAATTTAAAGCAGTTCCTCTTAAACTGTGTCTTCTTTCCCAATTTTGCTACTATTCCAAAATAAAACCCATAAAAGACTGCTTAGAAGATGAGAAAAAGCAGAGAATAAGGAGAAAATGCATTCATGTTATGTATTTATATAAATATATTTTTGTTTTGCTAGACTGAAAATATGTATGTGTTCTGAATGCAAAGATACTTGAACATCAGCATTTTTTTCAGTATTTTCTAAGTTAATATACCTTGATCTTAAGAGTTTGAAAATATTTCTAACACATTAAAGGAAGTATGAATTAGATATAATTCTCATATATAGTGGTTACCACAAGATTACAAAGTATGACAATTTATGAAAAGTTCCTATCTATAAATAGGAAGGAAGATAACATTAAAAAATCAATTTAACTCAATTCATAAACATGATTTAAATATATACATATCTCAGACTTTTATAGACATTGTCAACAAAAATGACTAGTACTGGCTTTCTGCCACTAAAGACTTCACATAGTAAAGGAAAGTCACTGGTAGCCCCAAGTGTAAATGCTACCTTGGAAGTAATAGCAAAATACAAGAGGAAAGAGTCATTCATTCTCTATTTATTAAGGTATAACTGTGTATATATATGTATATATATATGTATGTATATATAGATATGTGTGTGTATATATCTACACACACATTATTACTAACTATAGTCACTGTGTCAAAATTATTTATCCTGTGTAACTGAAACTTTGTCTTCTTAACCAACAATTCCTCATTCCCTGGGAATTCAGTGTTTAAGGTTGTGGCCTGTTAGTAAATAGGCCACTTGAATAAGAAGTGGTGCTTGCACAGCTCATTATAGAATGGGAAGGAACTCCACAGATTGAGAAGTCAAAAGGATGACATTCCAGCTCATTGCTAACACTTTGATGTATTTTTTCTCCATCACTTCAGATATTATCTAACTCTTTTTCAAATTTTCTTATCCCTCAGGTTTTGTTTGAAAAGGCATTTTCTAAGAGAGATCATCCATGAACCAACAATAATGAATAGCTTTTGCTTGTTATTCAGTTTGAGCATCTTAACTTTTATTTATTTATTTATTTATTTATTTATTTATTTATTTATTTATTTATTTATTTTTTTAGAGACAGAGTCTCACTTTGTTGCCCAGGCTAGAGTGAATGCCATGACTTCAGCATAGCTCACAGCAACCTCAAACTCCTGGGCTCAAGCAATCCTACTGCCTCAGCCTCCCTAGTAGTTGGGACTACAGGCATGTGCCACCATGCCTGGCTAATTTTTGTATGTATGTTTTTAGTTGTCCAATTAATTTCTTTCTATGTATAGTAGAGATAGGGTCTCGCTCAGGCTGGTTTTGAACTCCTGACCTCAAAAAATCCGCCTGCCTCAGCCTCCCAGAGTGCTAGGATTACAGGCGTGAGCCACTGCACCTGGCCAGCATCTTAACTTATAATCAAGGAATTTAAGCTGTTCACATTTATTTCCATAATGTTATATTTGGTCCAATGCATAGTTTTATTTTATGATTTTTTTCATTTCTCTTGTTCCATCCTTTGTTTTATTGACTTATTTCCTTCTGTGGTCCTTTTAAAGATAGAATGCTAATTTCAATTCAACTACTTAACAATTTTGACACGTTTGTTTTGCAAAGACTAGAGTTATGTTAATAGTAAAATTAAATAGTTTATTTTAGACTTTTTTACTCATTTTCCTTAGATTACTTCTCTAGCATTTTTCCAGATCACATTTAATATAAGAACCCTATATTTAAAGAAATAAATTTATCTTTACAGATCACTTAGACTTAACCATTTTACTTTGGAGTTATAACAGTTATTTACAACAGTTATTTACATTCATCATCACCCTACCCCTCCCATAGATATTGGGGCTTCCATATATTTATGTCAGTTTTTAGCTATTGAATGTTCATAGCCTTCCTGAGTTCATATTTCATTAATCTCTTGGTGGTACAAACAATTTCTGGAAGAATTTTTTAAAGAAAAATATACTTGGGTTTTATTCTTTTGAAGTCATACAGGGCTATAAATATTTTGTCTATACACAAACAATATCTTTGCTGGGCATAACATTTTTGGATTATAATCATTTTTCTATTAAATCTCTATTGACTTTGCCTCACTGCATTTATTGTTGCATAGAAAAAATAAGACCCAATGTGCACCTTAGAAAAAAGACACTATAGAAATTTAACAATAAAGTAAATCAATGGTTTGCTAAGAAACATTTAGTCAAAGAAATACTTCCTGCTTTGAGGCAGGGAAGGGCAACCATATTCATCTTTTGCCAAATTTCAAATATTAATATTTCAATCAAAAGATTTTGCAAACATTTTAGAATACAAGGTGGCAATGTATAGTTAAGATTAAAATATCCACATTACAATCCTTCAATTTCATTTCTAGGTATATAAGCCCAGAGAAATCTCACAAATCATGTTTTTCATTGCATATCTACCAGTAGAAAAATGAATAAACTGTGCATTAATATATATATATCAGAATACTATAAAACTACATAAATAACTCAAAGATATATATATTTATTAGTGTGTATAGAAGTTAAAGATATAATGCTTGGATTTTATTTTTAATTTTAATATTTTTAATTTTAATTTTTTTTGAGACAGAGTCTCACTTTGTTGCCCAGGCTAGAGTGCCGTGGCATCAGCCTAGCGCACAGCAACCTCAAACTCCTGGGCTCAAGCAATTTTTCTGTCTCAGCCTCCTGAGTAGCTGGGACTACAGGCATGTGTCACCATGCCCAGCTAATTTTTTGTATATATATATATTTTACTTGGCCAATTAATTTCTTTCTATTTATAGTAGAGACGGGGTCTCGCTCTTGTTCAGGCTGGTTTCGAATTCCTGACCTGGAGCAGTCTACCCGCCTCGGCCTCCCAGAGTGCTAGGATCACAGGCGTGAGCCACCACGCCCGGCCAATGCTTGGATTTTAAAAAATTGAAGAATGTTACATATTATATGTTAGATATTTGTGAAATATTTAAAAATAGAAACATTATTTTTATTTTAGTTTTATACTTCAATCCTATATATACACATAATTAAAAGATTTACATACATTTTAAATGTTTTTACTCAATGATCCATTTTCCCTATACTTACATAAATTATTTCCAAAATCAACCATTAATAATATAGCTGATTATCTTTATATTTAATACTTTATCTCTAAACAGCATGTATAATATATACTTCAGCACCTCAGTTGCAAAACTTTTATGAATTATCTATTGATTTTGAAATAATAAAGAAAAGGGATTTGATTGTGTTTCATCATTCTCCTCTATAACCATTCCTTCCCATCTTCCTATCATTCCTATTTATCAAAAGTTTTATTAGATCTACATTAATTATTTACATTACTATTACTACTATTACTATACATTACTATTATTATGTGAATGCTACTGATAGGTGAGTTAAGATGTATCTTATGATTGATTGTCCTTTGCTTAAAACTTTGTTTTCCATGAATAACCATCTTGTTCTTTCTACCCATCACTAAAATAACCCCATATTTTCTGACAGTTATAATAAACTCTTCTCTTGGCATTAACATGCACCTAGGCATTCTATCAATTTTATTTTCTTAAATAAATATCTTCAACAGTCTCTATTCCCTTCAATCAGGGTTGATTAGTTGACTTCCATGCCTAGGGTATATATATCATTTTGGGATCATCCTTAATTACGTTCTGAGAATTTTATTCTCCTTTATCTCAGTGCTGAAGATATATTTTCTGAATCCAATACGTTATTATTTCTTGGTTTATACACATATTTGATGGAGCATATCATTCAGTACCTTCCTTAAAATGGTTAGGCAGTACTAAAAATATAAATTTATTCAATCCTCATACATGTTGATAATTTAGGTGGATGTAATATTCAAGGGTAGAAGTATTTTTTCTTTTGGATTTTGAAGACATTGTCCCATTGTGCTCAGTGTTGCTGTTCACATACTACAAGTGATTCTGATTCTTGACTCTTTCCATATGTCTTGCTTTATTTTCTCTCTAGAAGCTAAGAGGATCTTCTCTTTTTCACCATTGTTTTGAAATGTCATGTCAATGCACCTGTGTATGACTCTATTTTTATTCATTTTACTGATCATTTGGTATGAGGCATTGGCTTTCATGATGCAAACTCATAGCCTTCATTTTCAGATGTTTTACCATCATTATTTCTTTGATGATTTTCTTTCATTCTATTTTTTCTCTCCTTCTGGAATTATTATTTTAGAATAATAATATTTGAGAATATTTTGACCTTTTGACAAGTCCTCTGACTTCTTATATTCACTCCTCTCCTTGAGTGTGGGCTGACTCAGTGCCCTGCTTCTAATGCATTGAACAGGCAAAAGTGATATAATCTCACTTTTGAAATTAGGTTGTAAAAGTTTAAACTCTGTCTTGCTTGAACACTTTCATCTTCTCAGCTTACTCACTTGAATAAAGATGTAATGTTGAAGAGACTCATGTGTCAAGGACCTAAGGGTAGCCTCTAAGAGCCTATAAGGAACTGAATATTGCCAACAACAAAGTGAGTGACCTTGGAAGTGGATCCTTTACCAGTTGAGCCTTGAGGTGACTACAGTTCCATCCAACATCTTGATTTCAGCCTGTGAGAGACGATGAAGGCAGAACTCAGCTATTCTGAGCCCAGTTTCCAGATTAGAGAAACTGTGAGGTGATACTTATTGTTTCAAGCAAGTAAGTGTTCAGATAATTTGTTTTATAGAAATAGACAACTAATATAGTATATGATATTCAGGATGCTATTTTTAATCTTCATATAAATTAAATTAAAATTGACTAGTGCCTGCCATAAACTACAACAAAGACCTTCTGTTTTACTTTCTCCAGAAAATAAAAAGAACTCCAGTTTTGAATGGAATAAGGAAGTGGGGAATCTACCTGACTGCATAGATTAGGGACCAGAATCTGAAAACCCAATTATTTTTAAAATACACTTTGAACCAAAATTCTTGTTTTTATTATATCATTCCACTATCAGAGTTACCTAATGCCATAAATTTCAGAGCCTTCTTGAAGCTTCTTGAAGTTTAATTTAGGATTCTACTTTCTTGAGTCTATTAGATTATTTACCACTCCTCCATTTGCTGTTTAGCTTCCAAAATATTTTCCTATTATCTCCTTTCCTGTTCTTTTGCGCTTTGTGATTTTATATTTGTTTGTTTGAAAAATCTCTTCATTAGTAATTTTACTAAATTTTCAGGGAACATCTAAAATGAATTCAGTATACTACATATAATACATAGATTTATCAGTAGTTTTTACTGATTTTTAAGAAAACATGAACGTTAGCATTTATTCATATAAAGTTAAAGATATATTAATGTTTTATATGATTTTACATATTTAGCATTTTTAATTTTTTATTATCAAATTTAGGTTTTAAAAATACTATCGAAATAGTTGGTATAGATTATAGAGTTCTTGGATTTTCACAGTATTACATTACTGCATAATAATAAATTAAAAGTTTTAACCCAGTTACAGCATGAGAAAATCCAAAATGGGATGATCTAAAATGGGGACTTCAAGTAAAACTCATACATAATATTAAACAATTAAGATGGTTAATTTTTGCTTTGCAAGTGCTTTTTCCTTGCTTTTTCCTAGAAAAGAAAATCTTTGCATACAAATAAATATAGCATTTTTCCCACAGTATACTTGGAGAAATCAAGTCATAATCCTATGTCCACATGTGTGATGATGTATAAGAAGAGATCTGTTTCCATTTTCTTTACACCAGCCACCTGACATTTCAAAAGATAAGAAATCCTGTTCAGCTTGAATGAACTCAAAAATATCTCCGCAAATGTATTTGAACTCATCTTTTGAAATGTCAGTTTGTGACCAAGTGATATGAGTTACTCATTTGGATAGTGGAATATAAGTGTTAAGACTGTGAAACAATAGTTTTAAAGAGATAGAATGAGATTGAAGAATATTTTGAGAAAATCAATGAAGTAAAAGTTGTGCGGCAATTACTACGTTAACATAATTAATTATTCTTAGAATACATAAAAAGTTTAAATGTAGAAATACATTATTATAACATTTATATTTAAGATATTCATTTGATTTCCTGATTTTTCCTCTTTAACTTTATTTAATATTCCATCAGCTATAGCTATTTCATTTTGCTGTTATGTGTACATGTTGAATATTTTTGTGTCCTAATGATTTTTAAAGGAAATTTACTATACATTTAGACCTAATTTATCTTGTTTTTGTTGGATAAGCTGGAGGTATAGTAGACATGGCTTGTAACAAAATATTAAAAATTGATTATGATAATTGACTTACCATGCAGCCTAGCAATTGCCCTCTTGGGTGTTTACTCCACAGATATTAAGACTTATTTTCACATAGGAACTTGTATACAAATGTTCATAGCAGTTTTATTTGTAATAGACCAAAGCTGGGCTAAAACTACCTAAATGTCCTTCAATGAGTAAATAGTTAAACAAATTGTGGTACATCTATACCATGGAACACTACTTAGCAATAAAAAGGAAAGAGTTATTGATTTACAAATAATTTGGATGAACCTCAATGAAATTATGCTGAACAAAAAAGCCAAGTTCAAAAGAATAAATACTGTATCATTCCATTCATATAATATTTGTGAATTAGCATGATGATATAAATTAAAGTCAATTAGTGATTTCCTGGGGCTAGGGCTAGGGGGTAGTAGTTATTTGGATAGAAAGGGGCAACATGAGGGAATATTGTAGTAATGGTTAGTTGGGTATCCTTATTTTCCTTGGGATTATACAAAGCTATATATATGATAAAATTGCAGACGTTCACACACACATACATACACACGCATGCCCACAAATGAATACATGTGTAATTTAAAATCTTAATAAGCTCTATAAGTTGTGGCAATATCAATTATTTGGTTTTGATTTTGCTTTATAAATGTGTATTATGTTAATACTGGGTGTGATTTGGGGAAGAGTCCCTGGGACTTCTTTGTACATTTCTTTGCAACATCCTATAAATCTATAATTATCTCAAAACAAAAGGTTTATAAAAATTCATTTGGAATAAAATAATTACAAAAGACAAAACCTTAATAGAAAATGAAATCTTTCAAAAGTTTTTGTTGTGGAATCTCATATTTTGAGGATACTGATGTTTACTTCTATTCACCTCCCATAGTGAGGTCTATGAAAGCTATTGTCCTCAGACTAGTCTATTGTGTAAATCTATAGGACTGCTTCAAATTCACAACCATGAACACGGGCTTGGAAAATTTTTTTAATGCCAAAGACAACATTTTCATTTTGTCTTTTTTTGATATTTTTGATTATTCTTTGTAAACATGGAATAGTCTTTGATTTTAGGATGCAAATAATACTGGGAATATACTTTGTAGCAGTAGAAGAGGAGGAAGACACTTTTTCCCTAGACTTTTTGCTTTCTGGAAAAATTATTATTTTAAATATGTATTTAGTAAAATAACACAGGCATCCGTTTTCATATTTTATTTATTTTCATTTAATAACCAAATTAATCTTATCAATAAGAATTATTGGTGGTTCCAAACTATGGATTTGATTGGTGATTTATAATTCATGTTTAGGGCATTTATTTATTTAGAAAAGGGTCACATTCTATTGCCAAGCTAGAGTGCAGTGGCATCATCATAGTTCACTGTAACCTTAAACTCTTGGACTCCAGGATCCTCCTGCCTCAGCCTCCCCAGGAGCTGGGACTATAATGCCCACCACCGTGCCTGACTAATTCTTCTATTTTTTGTAGAGACAGGGTCTCTCTCTTGATCAGGCTGGTTTGGAACCCCTGACCTCAAGCAATCTTCCCACCTGGGCCTCTCAAAGTGCTAGGATTGCAGGCATGCGCCACCACGCCCAGCCTAGGGTCTTTACTGAATTATATTTTTCCTCCTCAGACCATCAGTACTGATGATTAAATATATTTTTAAATAATAAAGAAAAAGACCTGATAGCATCTTTAATAGAATCAGCTAATTTTGCTATAAACCGTCACTAAAATTTTCATATTACTTTATGTCTTTTTTTCACTTCAAAATAATGATGCACATCTGTTTTACCCATGTAGTTTTCTGTGTTTCAATAAAACTTTATATTAATACATTTAACAAGGAGGAAACATGAAGGAAAACATGTTATTTCAAAGAGAAAACACTGAAACATGAGATAGACAACAGAAATTGTGCCTCCCAGAATTTTTGGAATACTTGGAAATGTGGATATAACTCTGAAAATGATTAAGTAAAACAAGTAATCACCCCTGTTTTAAAAATAAGGGCAGAGGCTTTAATTGGAAGAATCAATGAAAACAAACATAAGGGCAGTGGCTAAAGGAAAGAATTTTTACTTTATGGATTTATGGTATTATTAATATAAGGCTACTCATTATCACCATCATTTTCCTCACTTCTGTCCCTCCCTTTCCTCCTCTTTCTTTTCTTATCTTTCTTTCCCAGCTCCAGGTGTATGTGTAAGTATGTGTGTGTGTGCATAAGTGCATACACTTTTTCTCTAGGATTTTCTTTTACTTATATTTTTTCATTGTTATATACATTATAAAGGTTAATTGTAGAAAATGCAAAAATAAAAGGTAGACAAATAAATCCATAGTATCCCACCAGCCACATATAAATTACGTTAATGATATAACACATTACAATCTTAAAAATTTGCTTCTTAGTATGCCTTTATAATTTGATATTTTAGAGCTATCTTTTTATGTACATAATATTCTTCCAAGCATTTAAATGGCTCCATGAACCACTCATTTATATACATATATATGTATCTACTATATGCATACACTATAATATATTCACCACTTATTGAAAATTAGAGTATTTCTGATTTATATCCATTAAAATATCATTATTTAGTATTTTAGTCCATCTTAATTAATCTATTTGCTTAAATTTTTAAAAATGTAATTGCTGGATGTAAAACTGCCTACATTTTAAAGGCACTTGATGATACCGTGAAACCACCCTATAAAAGATCTTCCAGATTAACATGTCACCAACAGAGTATGTGAGTACATGAGATTATCATTCCTAAGTTTTGTCTAGAAGCCTGTTCCACACACAATCAAAGTGGTATCAAAAGCCTGGTTATATAGGTAACACATTTTTACTTACGCCATTGAGAAAATTTATCAGTTTCCCCCCAGCAAACTATAGCTACTTACTATAAATTATACTCTTATATAAATGGATTAGTTATATTTTTCAAGTCAGTATATGCACTGAGATTAATGAACAGCACTCTGAAATGAGAAATAATATAGCTTATTTTTCACAGATTAGCAAATACTTCTGGAATCCAGGAGATGGGTTAGACTAAGTGGAATTATTACTCTCACTTCAATATTTTGACTCTACTGTGTATACGTTTCCTACTTCCTCAATCTCAAGAGTCCTTTTTATTTCATCATCCACATCTTCATCTGATGTCAGTTATCCAAGATGCTGGATGCAAATAACAACCAAAGAACCTCCTGGCAAGTCAATTTGGCTTATCATAAACTGCAGCAGACTTGGCCTCAAACTATGCTGCAGCATCTGTAAGCCTAGCACACTGATATAAGAATGATTATAGAAGAAAACCACCACAATCAGCAACCACTGTGGTTCTTTGGCCCAGTAATTTATTTGAACATCTTATTCCTTCTTCTTTGCTATTAATAATCACAGACAGTGTGAGGACTTTATCCTTTTCTCAATATTGATAAAAAGAGAAAAAATGAGTGCTGATTATGATATATGTTTAATAAGAAGCAATGTTTCTGATGAGTAATACTTTAATGTATTGTTAATAAAACAATTTATATATTTAAACCATATTAATTTATTAAAATGCTATTAATTCATTTTTTAAATTAAACATCCATTTGATAACCAATTAAATTTCAATATACTTTAATCTCATAGTAATACGTAGAAACCGTCATTAGTAGAAAGGATTCTAATAAGATAGGAAACTGGCAGGCATTGCTTAACTGAGTTGGGAAGTCTTAAAACAAAGTCTAGAACCATTCTTATCAAAACAGGTTGCAAGTCAGGTTTCCAACCACCCAGATCTAAACAAGACGGGGGCAGGTCAAGTTCCAACCAGTTAGAACTAAGATGGCAGATAAATCAAGAGCTTCTTGACATTGCAGCCTCATTATACCCTTATTACCATAAAACTTTCTAAGGAAAATTCCTACTCCCATCATGCACCTGATGCCATGACACTTCCAATTTGACCATATTTAGTTGAAAGGAGGTATCATCCTAATTCCAGGAAAACATACTTCCCTTTTCCAAGAAACAACATGAATACTCCTCCCCTTGTTTAGCCTATAATTAAGCAATTGCTTAAATAGAGGGACTAAAGGAACCACAGGGCAATTCCCCTCCTCAGGGAGAACTAGCCTCTATTCTGTGGGATAAATTTTCTATGCTTCTTGAATAAAACTCACTTTCCATTTACACCCTGGGATAGCTCCTGATTCTTTCTTGTGTGAAGCCAAGGACCTTGTTGGACTTCAAATGATTCTTGGCATTGGAAATTACTTTCCTGTGTCATTAGGACTTCAGGAAAATTGTTTAAGAAACCAATAACACTGAAGAAAAATTAAAATATTTTCTGTTTTATGTTTATTAAATTAAAATGCAACATATGAAATAACAGAAATAGTATTGGTTGTGAACTTCAAGAGCTATTGATCACTTAAATATATTAGTTAGTATTTACCTTTGGGATAAAAATAATTAACATTACCATATATGTGTCCCTTTTGGCAAATTATGGATCTGAAAAATTAACTTCGTTAGGGTATTTTATAGTTTCATTGGGCTATCTTATAGTTTCTCATCTGAAATTTACCATGGGTTAAAATTTTGCTTTGCTTGTGGTTTTCTTTTTTACCAAATTCCCCAAAGAGAGAATGTAGCTAATTGACAAAAGCATTTATGAGTATGTAAAAGCCTTCTAAGATTATATAATATTTCAGGGAAAATACTAATGAGTTTATGGAGTCTTATTTAGATTATTTTTATAGGATTGTTGCTTATGTTTACAGGGCTATGTGCCATCTATCTGTGCTAATATTATCTGATCACAGACTTCAATCTTGTTATTTTCTTGATTTGGTCCATTGTCTTCACTGTACATGAACAAACTGTGTGCATGTTTTTCTGTACATGAAACGGTCTTTTTCTCCAAGCAATGCTTATTTATGATCCTTGTTTATTGTTTTCTCCTACCCATTTAATTATTCTTTAATTGCTTTTGGGAACCTGAAAATTAGAGTCCTTTATCTATTAATTGCTCCTACCTATGCTGAATTTTGGGATTGTCCTCTTTTTCTGACCAACTTGGTTACTGAATTTATTCTTTACTTCAGTTGCATTAGTATTTTTTTAATAGAGTTTATATCATGGGTGAAAGTTCCCAAGTCTTACCAGCTGTGAGATTATTCAGGTTACCTAACCTTACACCTCAGTTTCCTCATCATTAACATGGGGGTAATAATTGCACCATTATCAGAGTCAAAATGTTAGCATGAAGTAAAATAGTTAATGTAAAAAATCACAAAATGCTTCACACACAGCATATCTTCAGTAAAAATTAACATGTCTTTCTATCAAGATTGCTTTTGTTGTTCTACTTTGAATTCAGAGAAGATATATTCAGGGTTATTAATATACTGAACTTAATTATAACATTTAAACTTTTTATAAGGGTAGTAAACTTTCAAGGTGCCTTATCAAGGTTGCTATGAATATCCTTTCTTCATGAAAGCTTAGTAATAAAGCCACATATAAGCTGAGATCTTGGAGGACAACAGCTACTTTTATCTTTTGAAGCCACAGTAGCCATCTCCCAATAGGAAAGATGCAAACAATACTCCAAATCAATACTGATGTTGTAACCTTGTGTTGTGCAAAGCAATAAATATGAAAGAAAAAAAAACAAATCTAGTTTTCATGTAATATGATGGTTCAATGTAAGTGTGCTAAGGTTATTAACATGCCAAAAAATCAACACATGGCCCATTGTAAGATCTCCTTTGAGATTGATGGCCAAGTCAAATCACCATCATTGCCTTCTCTGATTAACCTTCCTTAGACCAAAATGATTTTCATTGCTATCACTGGGGCTTCGTTTTAAAGCTTTTCATTCTTTCAAATATATTTAATAACTATTATTAAACAACTATGATAAAACAACTGCTATTTAAGGAGAAAAATACAGTAAATTTTGCATTCTGGAATCTCAGCAAGTTAGCAGTATTAGGAGATCACACAAGTATAACCATAGTGATCAGTGTTCCAGGTTTTCTTTGATATACCTGATTTAAGTTCTCTCTGTCCCTTTATATATACACTTTATAGTTAGATCATCTTTCTAGTTTTTGATTCAGAAAATATTGGCATTGTGTAATGTATTTACATAAATCACAAGCTATGAATGCTTTGAGAAGGAGAATCAAGTAACTTTTTTTTTTAAAGGAATCAAGCTTGAATGCCTGACTCTCCTTGGACACTGAGAAGGATTTAGAGGAGAGTAATGTGTGTGTGTGGTGGGATAGGGGTTAGGGGGTTTAAATATTTTTGTAGATGGGATTTCTGTAGAATGGAATGACAGGCATAAAAAACAGAGAGGCATGGGGCAATTTATAGGAACACTGAATGTATAATTTTAGTGTGGAATAAAATAGAAAATTTGTTTAAACACTGTGGTAGGCGGCTTTAAAGGCTAAAGAAATCGGGTTATTTTTGTAGTCAATAGTAAATAGAGATAGATGAGCAGGTTAGTAGGTAGAAATGCAAAGACTATGAAAAAGAAAGGAGCTTGAAAATCATCTTCTCCAAATCTCACATTTTATTGATTAGAATGCTGAGGCCTATAGAAGTAAATCAACTAGCTTAAATCCCATTAAAGGCTTATGTCTTATATTAATTTTATTATGTATTCTTAGACTCTGGGTATCTGAGTTGATATTCTGTTTAAACATTTTTAAGAAAATCAACTAGAAATGGGGGGAGGGCTTACATTTTGAATGGTCTTCAAATAGAAACATAAATTTTAACTTTCCATCTCACTGTAAAGCTTTTTGCCAAACTAAAAGACTGATTCACTGCCATTCCCCTAAATTTGCTTCATCCATTTGGAGCACATTATAATAAAAAGAAGCTGCTTTCTTACTCTTGGTGCCAAAACATTTCAGGGGAAAAAAAAATCAGATGAGCTTCCACCTCTTTACAAAATTGCACCACTGTTGCTTTATTCCTTCACCTTTATTGCAAATATTTTTAAACAAAACCCAAATATCATCAGCTAAAGATTGTGAGAAATTTATTCTGAAGACAAACATGACTCCAGATACGTCAAAACTGGTGAGCAGATTCACCTTTATTAGGTGTGAACAGAAGCCCAATTTTTACAATGGGTACTATACCAAATTAAGTGAGATACCTTTCTTCTAAAATCACTTTTTTTGTGTTTCCTATGTAGTGTTTTTTTTTTTACTGATGCCAATAGAGTAAAACTGCCCTTCAGATGTATCTCTTTGAAAGAATGAAGGAGTAAATTGAGGGAGACTATTAAAGCAGACAGAATTGAGTTAAAGCATAGACAGTTAATTGTCTTAAGCTGTTTTCCCCTAATTATTTGCAAAAGCCTTTGGATGCCATAGGACACAATCAATTAAAATAATTAATTTTAAAGCCCTGAAATTATATGACTTATGCTAATTTCACTAGAATTAGTAACATGTGTCTGCATATCATACAATTTCCTTAAAAAAAATTTATCAATGAAATAAATGAATTAAAGCATCACCTCTGTAAAGTACCTGGCACACTACAAATCTCAATAGCCAAATTCTGTGACTCCCTGAAATCGCAAACAGAGCTGCCGCCTCTATATGTAGGTATCTATTATTGATTTCTGAGGAAAATGTTGAGTAATTATCCCATTCCAATCACCTCAGAATTGGGAGCGCGGAAAGGGTTGGCGGCCGTGAGCGACGCGGGTGTTTAGGAAACTGGCCGCGGACCCGTGGGGAGCCCGCGGACGCGCGGCGTGACGACGGGGCTGCGGGCGCCACAGCCCGCGAGGGGCAGCCGGCAACGCGCCAAAGCGAGGGACCCGCTCCTCTCAGGGCTCGGGCCGAGCCAGCGCTGATTTCCCTTCCGCCTCCCGGGAACCCCGGTCCTTGCCAACGCCGTCAGGAGAATTCTTCGCCCTAATTACCCGGGGAGGGAGACGCGCCCTTCCCGGAGACCGCTAGGCAACACTCACCACGGCAGCCTCCGCGCCACTTCCCTCCGTGGGCGTGTGACTCCGGCGAAGCCGCTCGCACTTACAGTAGCTTCTCACTGGCGAGGCGGCGGGCGGCGGGGGGCGGGGGAGCGGGAGGAGGAGGAGGGAAGGAGGGTGGGAGGCGCAGAGCGGCGAGGCGGAGGAGACGCCGGAGCTCCAGACACAGCAGGAGCCCGCCGTGGCGGTGCAGTCGCAACCTCGCCTCGGCTGCCGCGCACACGCCGCCGCCGCCTCCTCCGCGAGCGGCGGAAACCGCGGCCGCTCCCGGGCCGCCGCCGCAGCCCGCTCCGTGCCTCTTCCCGCCGGCCCCGTCAGCGCCTCCCTCCTCGCCGCTCTGCCCGCAGCTATTTCTGTCAGCTCCTGCGAACTCTCCGGATCTTTGCCTCGCCTAGACGCTCTCCTGCGTTTTCCTCCTCACATTTTTCTCAACTTCTCCCCCTTTATCCTTAGACACCCTGTTTTTGTCTCCTCTTTTGAATCGGGGATTCCTGCTTAAGATGACGCGTCTTCCTGACCCTCGTCCACTTCAGCACTGAAGGCTGAAAAGGAACCCTCACCTCTCCGCCCGTGGCATCTGAAAATTCTCAATCTTTAAAAAGTCTTAAGAGGCTTAAGTCTACACAGGAACAGGACTGGGGACCCTGTCGACACCCTTGAGCCCGGTCCGGAACTGCGCGAGCGACCAGAACTGGGGTCGCGTCGAGCCCCGCGAGCGGGAGCGGGAGGGCGAGGGGAGCCCGGAGCAAACTTCAGCGTCTCAGCCACCGCGCTCCCGCATTTGGAGGAGCCGCGTGCCGCCAGGCGTGGGACCCCACGGCGGACGAGCGGGAGCCCCGAGTCTTCCTCGCCTTCTCCGCGAGGCCAGAGCGGTGGACTGAGCCGCGCGGGACAGCAGCGGCCGAGGAGCCTGGGAGAAGATGCGGGGCTCGGGGCCCCGGGGTGCGGGACGCCGGCGGCCCCCGGGCGGCGGCGGCGGCGGCGACACCCCCGGCACCCCGGCGTCCCTGGCCGGCTGCTACTCCGCACCCCGCAGGGCCCCCCTCTGGACGTGCCTTCTCCTGAGCGCCGCACTCCGGACCCTCCTGGCCAGCCCCAGCAACGAAGGTAGGGAGATGGGGCGGGGGCCGCGGCGACCGGGCAGAGGGGCAAGGCGGGGCCTGCGGGCGCGGGGTCGGGACGCGGCTTCGGCGACCGAGTGTCACTTCTTCTCGCGAATGAACGAACGTGCGCCGGCCCCTCGCTGGCCTTTTCGCTCGCTCCGCGCTGCCTCCGCTTGCATTGTTCCACACGAGCCGCGGGCGCCGCGCGGGGGACGCGGGTGGACCGAGGCTGGCTGGGGGCTGGGAAGTTGGAACCCGTGGGAGAGGGGCACCCGGGCCCCGCGCCGGGGCGATGGGCGCGGCTGGGTCTCACTTAAGGCGCGTGAGGAAGTGACATTTGGGGTTCAAAGAGTGGAAACTGTTTGAGGCTAAGCGACGAGGATCTCGAGAGCCACGGGGCTTTGCGAAACCGTTATTTGAGGCCGGCGATGGGAAACGGCTGTGGGGGTGGCTGGATGCTTTTATTTTGGGGGAAAGTGCCCGCTGGGAGCTGTTATTTAGGGCATCACCAGCTGCTATTCTGGGGTGGGTGGCAAGAGATGTTACTTCTCGTGGAGGGGGCGTGGGGAGGGACAGAGGCGCCCCTCACTGCTGAGTGCCCTTCTTCTGGGGGAGTTCACTGTCCCCCGGAGCTAGGGCGGCAGGGGCAGAGGTGGGGTGCTGCCGCGGGAGGGGGAGGGGACTGGCGCTGTTCGGAAGTTGCGGCTGGAACCAGCCAGGGCTCGTGCCCGAGACGGAGAAGACCTGCTTCGGCAGGCAGCCGATCCCGGAGTGCCCAGCCCCCGTCCCCACCCCCAGCCCTGTGTTCCGGACCCAGAAGTCGGTCCCCACCCTCGGCTGGGAGAGCGGGGCAGGCGCGGGAGCGGCGCCGGTGTTGCTCGCGGTGCTCCCGGCGCAGTGCTCAGCCAGCCTCTTGGCCCCGAGTCCCGGCCTCCGAGTCCCCTCCTGGCGCCCGGTCTCAGCTCCGGGGGGAGAAGGGGAGCAGTGTTTCAGATTCGGGTCGGGGCAGCCGGGAGCTGTCAGCCCCGCCGCAGAAGCCTCGGGAACCTTACCCCCGAGCTGGAAGGCTGGGTTCGATGTGGAGCTGTGCATGCAGCGCGCGAGGCTTCGAACCCTCAAGAAACCCCTTCCACCCCGGGCGCGGCCCGGAAGGCGGCCGTGCGGTCCCGTCCTGTGTGCCCTCGTGACCCGCGCGGGCCGGCGGGCGGGCGCCGAGCTGGGGTCCCCGCGCCGCCGGCCCAGAGGAGCCTGTGGGCGCGGGCAGAGGGAGACCACCTCCCAGTCCGGGAACTCTCTCTAACCCCTAACTCTGATTAAAGGATTATGCGTATCCATCAATATCTGTCTGTACGTATCTGTGTAATCTCCCAAGGTTAAGCCAAGACATTTGCATTTCTCCCTTTCCGATGAAGTTGTAAAAGTGTTTTCTGGAGTCCTAGGCCTTTTATTAACATATTATGGTAAATTCATTCTCTTAGAAGTCTGGAGGATTATAACAGGGTGAAAGGTGCTTTTATTAACTGTCTTAGTCCGCCGAAAGGGGCATCCTAGTTTGAATTTAAAGAGCTTTAACGGTAATATCATTCATCCTTTCGTGTTTCCGTTATATAAATCTTTTTTTTTTTTCCCTCCAGGTGTGATTGGGGAGAAGACTTAGAAATGAAAGGGAGTCATCCCTGAAAATGGGAAGAAATGACTTCTCAGGGTGGGTGACGTTAAGTGGGAACAAGGGCCAAGACTGAGCCAGGAGGAGGAAGAGGCAGAAGGAAATGAGAGGTAGCTAGGGAAATAGCGCTAGTCTCCTAGGGTGTCCTAAGCAGAGCCTGAATCTTGTGGGATGTCGCCTGGTGTGTATTACAGATTTAACACCCCCAGATTGTATTGTCTTACGTCAGCTAGTCCATCACACAGCACAACGTGGGCTACCCTAAGATGGGAGTTGGAGGGGATCTAACCACAAATGAGCTGTACTTTACTAGTTGGTGCTCTGAAGACACCAAGAATAAGAAGCGTGCCTGCTGTTTGGGGCACGTTTTGCCACATGTAACTGTTACGCATAATTAGAAAACAATCATTAATATCTGTGGCATTATTAATTCATTACATCTCTGCCCAGCTTATTTTTCTATCTTTTCACTTATTATCTTCCCGGACTTTTATTTCAGTTATTGTGTGAAATTTACATTCTTCTTTTTTCTTTCCCCATGCTATTGCTATAAATTGGGAGCAAAATATATTAAAATATTTCTAACAGCAGTCTATTTTTAAATTTATTTAGGAATTAAGATTAGAGTTTTCAGTTTGTTTTTATTTGTTGTTTTTTTTTTTTCTGGAGGGATTTTGGAATGTCAGGAGCACAAAGATTTGATGTAGATGCTGAATTAATTAATTAACTTGCTCTCATATAATTCACTTTCTGCAACCTACAGATGCTTAGTGATTTCCCAAATTGTCCTGTATACATACATTCTGTATACATACATTATATATGTGTATAATATGAATACTGCCATTATGGGGGGAGAATGTGTGGAGCCAGATAAAAATAATTGTGAGTGTACATTCATAACTGGTATTGTAATTATTTTTAAATTTAACTGTGTTTTAGAGATAAATAAGCAGAACTGAAGAGAAAAACCAAGCATAAATCAAAAATCTTGAATTGATGTGAAATTTATTTATTTATAGTGTTAGAATACATTGGATAGTAGACAATAAGAGGAAAATTTACTCTCTTCTCTGAATTCTAAGCAATTTATAAGATAAATATATCTTTAGTTTTATTATATTAGGCATAAACTACATGTGGAAGAAACTTTTGATATACAGTGTAATATACAAAACTTTTTTTTAGCATAAAAGAATTTAGAGACTTATTTAGCAATAGACATCCCAGATTGATCAAGGAGGACAAATATTAGCAAGTGTATCAACAAGTGGAAATTTTAATAAATTTAATAAGTGAAGAGGGCATGTCCGCTGTTATGAATTTTGGAGGTGGCCCTGAACTTATTCAGTAACTGCCACTTTTTGCTATCTGGAGATATATTTGTAAACAAGCATTATTTGACAAGTGCTTTTCACAGCAGGGATTCTTGGCCAATTACTGCTGAACAGCTCTGCATTGAAAATGATTCACCCGCAGTGAATCAAGCTTAATTCATTGAAGCTACAGTCAGTAATGCCCCAGTAAAGTGCTTCTGACAGTTGTCAGCAGTTTGTATTTGAAAAGTCCAGTTTCTTATCTCTAAATGTTTTGTATGTTTGAGAAGGTGGATTGGAAGGGCACTGGGAAAGGAACATAAGGGGGGGGGAGGTAAACTACTTAAAGAAACATTCATAAAATTGTAAATGTTTCCACTGGAATGAGAGAAGAGAAAAAAGTTTGTTTTAGGGGTTTTCTTAGTTTACAATAGGACCAGGCCCATAAAACAGATTGGAGGACATAATAGATTTGTAAAACTAAATGGCTTTATTTTGTGGCCTTGTCCTACTGTTGTAATTCATTTCCTTTTAGATAAATGGGCAGGACCCCACAAAAAAAGGACAGTAAAATCATTTCCTCACCAGGACACTACTGAACAAGAAAAGAGAGCCATTACCCCCATTTAAATCATAGATTGTTGGAACTACAAGGGAACATGAAGAGTTTGGCTTTTTCGTTAATAAACCATGAAAAGAGGGTTGCTGGGTCTTGACATTTTAAGCTTTTTTTGAGGTAGACAAAGATCTTCTTGGGTGTCAGTGTGACAGATAAGAAGATTTCATTTCCTCATATAAGACGGAGAAGGGCATGGGCAATTTCTGAGTTTAGAATGGAGATTTTTACTTGATTGGAAGTATTTGTGTTATAATATCATCATTTGGAAATACCGTTAATTCTTTATTCCAAGCCACATAGGATATAGTTGGTATGGAAATAGGGTTCACTTTTTATACTTAGAAAAGCATTAATTGCCATTATATATTTCTATATTATTTATATTAGTATTATGTTCTACAAAATGTGACCATTTAAAGTATGTGGGGTTTGTATCTTTACATAAAACATGAAATGATGTAGCTATTTATAGATAAACATTCCCAAACTAATTAAATATTTTGTTCAGTATTGGTAGCTACTGTTGTGAAAATGACTGTGCTTTAGCTATTTCCAGTACACTTTCGTTGATTGACTCTATCACTTTAATCTCCTTTGTTTGTAGTGCTTTTTGTAAAAATTTATTTACTTTAATGGCTCTCTTGTTTCTCTTTCATTTGGAAGAAATCTCTCTACTTTTGACTGTAAAAATAGAGTATAATGTGCATGATTATATTAACTTACTATAGCTATTTTCCCTTTTATGAGTCAAATTAAATGTTCTTTTTTTAAAAAAAGAATGTACTGTTCATATTTTGAAGAAATAAATACTATAAAAAGTATTGACACCCCCTTACACATTTTTTTCAATTTAAATTAGCAGATATATTCCACTTTACTAATGAATAGTTTGAATTTATGTTAGTAATGATACCTAATTATTTAAAGATTGCTACAGCATTTTTAACAAATCTGAAATAATTTAACAGTGATTTTCATAAAACATAAAAATTGACGTTGAAATATCAAGCCTTTCTTATTAATGGTTAAATATTGATTTTAGTAGTTGCCTTTTCTTTTTCTTTTAATAAAGTGTGAATTGTGATTATAAAAGCAATATGAGAGCTAAAAACGTAAATTGTTACCTTAGAGACTCAGAGTGTTTCTTGTTCTAATATCTTTGGTCAATATAATCTCAGTGGGAACAGAATGGATCCCACTAAGATATGCTCTACTAAGTAAATACTTATTGAGTTATTTTATCAAAATTTATGTAATCAATAGGATAAGTAGTGATTTCTTCAAAGGAGTTAGTCTAGTCCATCATATACATCTACATACCTAATGGAGTAGTTAATTGGCATTAAAAAATCCATCATATATTCTATCACAGTCTAATTGGTACACATATGTTTCTATGGGTGTATATTAAAGTAGATAAAAAGCAAAATGAGTTATAAAGGCTTTATATACACATACTGGGATAGTTCATAATATTTAGAAATAATTCTAAAATAATTATTAATAATACATATCTTTAGGGTAATCATAATATGTTTATTCAGTGACATACATTTAATGGAAGAAAAAGATTAATAACAAGAGTTTTCTGATGTATTAATAATTATTTTTAAAGCACTATTTAGAAATTTGAAAACTGTAAGATTTGATAGTTACTCTAAAAATCTTGCCTGAATTATTGGTTCCATTTGAAATGTTCATTTCAAAATATATATGCTGCATTTTAAGTATTTGATTTTGAACTTCCAAAACAGCATGAATACTTAGGAGAGTCTCCCTTTATTTTATGTTTACTTTAGTTTCTGGCTTTTCACACATTTGTTTACTCAGAGTTTATTAAATAGGTTTTAAAATGTTTGAACAAGGCAAAAATGGATTACTGTGTAAGAATTTTAAATATAAATTTTGAATAATAGATTATTTTTGATAATCTGTTAACATATGCAAGATTTCCTTGTAGTGAAGAACTTCACATAAAATAGTAGAACCACTAATTGTAAATTATATTGTGAAATAGTTATTTACAAATCAAGTTACAAATAAATAGTGGCACAGGTATTCTTGAGTATTAAAACTTGATTGGAATTTGCATCTTTCTTTTGACACTATAGATTTCACATAGAGAGGAATTATTTATTGCAATTATTCTTATCACATAAAATAAAGATATAACTAATTTAAAGTTCATATCATACCAATAGAAAATATTTAATGTTTTAAACATATTTATTAATGAATTTTATAAGAAATAGAAATTTTAAACTTTTCATTTAACTTTTTAAATTACCATCTTAAAAAATATTTAACCTGATATAATCTGTTAGTGCAAAACAAAATAAATAAATACAAAGATAAACTGCCATACCATACATAAGAATTTGAATTATGTCTGGTGAAATATATGATAATTGAAGGTCTTGATCTTTTTCATTTCTTAAAAGCTTAAATTTTTATCTAGCATCCCTAATGAGAATACAGATGTTACAGAGTCATAAAATAAAACTGTAATTTAGTAAGTGCCCCACTTGGAGTTTTTGAAAACTATGTGGTTTAGAATAATGACATTTATTAACTGCCCTTTTAAGTTTAGTATAAAAGTTTAATGTTTTGAAATTATTTTTTATTTTTAGTGATTTAGAGAAACCATAATGAATCATTTCTATTATTTAAAAATTGCCTGACAACCCTCTCAAAAATTGTGTGTTTGAGTTTTGCCTTTAGAGTTCCACTTAATTGTTTTCCCCTTTAAAAAACAGAAACCTAGTACATTCTGTTCATAATTAAACTTTTCCATAGCTGTTTTTTTCCTGTAGAGTGTGTATTCTTTAGTCCCTGATCAGCTTATGTGCCATTTTATTAGTATCATTTAAATTATTTCTTAAATAATTAAGGAGGAAGGAGGTATAACAAAACTTTGTTGAACAAATGTATATCCTAGGTAATACCTACTTTCCTCTGTGTCCTTCAGTACTCAGTGTCCATGGTTTTAATTGTGCATTTATTAAGCAGAGTGCAGTAACTTGGCTGAGAAGTCAGTATATGCGCCCAAGGATGTGTTTTGGGATGTGTTGAATGGTTGTGGTAAGGATGGAAAAAAGAGTGGGAAGGTTTATCAAAGTGGTATCACTACAAACTCGATATTAACAAAAGGGTTTAGTTTTATTTTAATCCTTTTTTTAAAAAATCACATTTACATATCCATATTCTAATTTTCTATTTGTTTTGCTATGACTCTGCTGATATAAACCCCAGCCTAATGAGAAAAATAATTCTTTAGATCATTTTGTTTCATGCGTTTATTTTTTTTTTTTTTACTTCTATTTCTCTGCAAGCTCTACTGTGTTGTTGAGTCATGCCAAATACTTGTGGCATTAGACACCCCACAGATTAAATAATTGGGATTAAAATGTCTGTGATAATTCTAATTATGTTTTAGTTGCTGGACTATTGCCCAGGCCTTCTTATCCATCCATCAAGCTTGTCTTAAGTTCTAAATAAACAGAGCCCACAACTCTGCTAAGTAAATAATTCTAGTAAAAAAGAAAAAATATCAAAGAGCCAAAACCTGAGGGTTGAATATTTTGCATATGCTTTTGAGAAAATGTTCCCACTTAGAAACATGTTTCAGGCTAAGTATTGGAAGATTTAGAGAAAATACAGTCTGTTCTTTTACTCGGAGATGGGTACTGTGTTTTTCCTCTTATAATAATTTCACATTCTTATTTTCATTTGTTAGGTCTCCCTTCTTTCCTTCTTCTCTCTTTTCTTTCCTCCTTCCATCCCGCACAAAGTCAAAACAAGTTAGGAGAATAAGAGCCCCTACCTGTTAGGTTCCAACACCCCAAAGGAAGACATGATTTCAGACTGGATGTTAAGAAAATATAGTCATCTTGTAAATAAATCATGAGACTTAGTCCCTAAAGATAGATTGTGTCAGAACCAGTCGTACTTTTTTACTTAATTAATAAATCAGAAGTATAAGAGTTTAAGAGGTCTCTTTCAGTTTTGCCTTTCTTGTAAGATAGCTCCCTTACTTACTTTGCAATGGCTGCACCTTTCCTTTCCAGGATGCTTGTTAATGTATTTTCTATGGAAAGACAAACTCAGCAGGCAGATCCCACTGGGCTGGCACCAGTTCAGCCCAGCAGTCCACAGCAGGAGCTTGCTCTGAAAGCCAAATTCTAGCTTTCACCCAAAACCCTGGCCTTGTATACTAGCAGGAAAGGTGAGGCAGAGTGCCATGTTGTAGAAGGTGGCAGTGGACTCTCTTCTCAGAAGCTCCATGCTAGGCAGTGTAGTGATGCTGTAATGAGTCTCCTGAAAGGAGATACAACCACCTTTTCTGAAGTAGAAAATACTTGAAAACTGCTGTATCTAAAGGATTTTAGCCATGCCCAGTTTCAAGCATGGTATTTTATTTCTATAGAAGGGAAGAGGGCAAACAATAGCAACAAAACTACCTTAATTTTGCAGGTTTGAAGTCACTGTTTTTTGATTTGAAAAAAAACAGGGAAACAAAGTAAGGAAAGAATTAGGTGCTATGAAATTACAGAAAAACCAACAAGAAAAACAAAAACTGTTTTTTTTAAAAATCCAATTGTTTTGGATTAAAAAGTAAAGACCTGTTTGTTTTAGTCTCCAGTACTTACTAACTTTAAATTCTGTGAATACACACTCCTCCATACCATAATCATAGCTAATGTTCATTATTGATTTACTATGTATGTGACATTGTTCTAAGTAGTTTACACGTGTATTTTTTTATTTTCCTCAAACAAGTCTTACAAAAATTTGTGTAGAGTCCTCAAGATATTTCCTGTGATGCTTACTCATAGCTTCATTTTTTTCCCCCTCTCACTTGATCAGCTGTTGGTCATTGTGATCTTGCACATTAATAAACCCCACCCCTTAACATCTTCCTTCTTTGTTGTCCAGAGCCCCACTAGCACAAGTGGAGATCTTTTCCTACCTATTTCCTCCTTTCCATTTTAGGGCATATATGCTTTACCTTTTCGATTTGTTTCTGTTACTTTAGTCTACAAACAATTCAGTTCCAAATCCCTAGCCAAGACTAGACTCTAAATAGAACTTTGTATACCCCAAATCCCATTAAGAAATTCACCTATAAAAAGTGCTATATATTGCTGATCACTACTCGTTCTATTAAAAGCAGAGGGGAGCTTTGAAAATATAAAACTACATATTTACATGTTTTATTTTTTAGACAGCAGTACTTCTAATAAGAGAGAGGACTGAAAGATTCTGTGGGAAATGTATTCACCTTTCATCTCCTATCCAAGCCAATCCCTTGGGTGGTTTTTTCCATCTTTATATACAGGATTATATTAAATATTTTATAATCATTTTAATGTAGTATATATTACAAAAGTATATTATTCCAGATGAATCTCATGGAAAAAAAAACCCTGTAGGATAGATTAGAGAAAAAAAAATGATGTTATTAATGAAGGAACTGAAATGAGAGAGAGTTTGGTCTGTTAAAAAATCAGAACTAGTATCAAAGCCAAAGTCTATGACTGCAGAATCAGTGCACCACTCTGGAGGTAGGATTGCAGAGTGGTAAGAACACAGGCTCTGGAGCCTGGCTCAACCACTTAGAACTCTGCCACCTTAGGCAAGCTATGTTTTCTTGCCTATAAAAAGGGATTATTACGACAATATGGTTTAGAGTTGTAAAGATTGAGTTCACATCAGTAAAGTGCTTCATAAAAGTTCTATCTATAGTAAGTGTATGTGTTAAGTATTGCATGTGCTAAAAAAGCAGTGTGGGTTGGCATTCTGACATTTAGAAAGGTCTAATTTTCTGTATTAGTTAGTGAGCACTATCTAATATTTATTGTAAATGGAAATACCAAAAGAAAAACACTTGACTTCAGTTCAACTACTCAAGCAGCCCTTATTTACTCCCTGGGTAAAACCCTTCAATGGCCCTCCAGTGCCCTCATCATAAAATCTAAACTCCTTGAGCTGAGTACAAAGTTCTCAGTGATTTGCTTCTGGTCCACCTCTGCTGCCAATTCTCCTTCCCTGCACTCCGGGCTCCTGTGGTGAGCTGCTCTCAGTGCAGCTGGATTCCCTGAGCTCAGTCAGATAGATACACTCACTTTCTTCCTTCATCTTGATAATTTGATCTTTTCGCCTAAGTATGTACAGATTTTCCAAGGTTGTGTGCCCAGTTTTATTCCAGGTGTCATCTTTCACACTGAGATGGAATTGTGTTTTCACTTGTCTGTACGTTTCTGATCTTGATCAGAATAGAAATCCCTGTAAAAAGTGAAGGTTAACCAGGGAAAATATTCTCTTCTGAACTGAGAATTCACCACTAACAGAGATAGTATGATTTGCCAACCAAAGCAAGTTCAATCAAAAATACTGGCAGTGGAATATCTTTTTTTGCATTTATACGAGAAGTATCAATATGAAGAAAGCTTTGACTGTAAACTCATTGAGAGCCAGCTCCCAAACTTGGTACTCCATATGGAGCATAAGTGAAGTATGTTATACTGTATACATTTATGTTTAATTTATAAATGTTATTAAGTAACTTGTTTTTTTAAAGTTATTGCTTTTAACTACACCTAGTCTCACCTCATTACTGTATTGCTAGTGGAGCCAACATAACTCTTTTCCTAACTCTAATCCATAACTAATAGAGTTTAGAGACTCTGGTATTGGAGAGTCTCTTTTAAATTGAGAAGTTGCCAACTAAAAGATTTTATGATTTGCTCACCAAAGTGAGTTAATACCAAGAAATTTTTTGTCAGTAGAATACTTTATTTTAGATTTACCAAAAGTATCAATGAGAAGAAAGTTTTACAGAGATTAGCAAGCTGCTAGAAAATAATTAGTAGATATGCTGTGGTCCCTATCTCTTTGTAATTTAATCAACTGCTGCCCCCCACCCCTTTCTTATGATAAATTCTCAGAATTCACATAACTTGAGCCACTATCAACCAACATAAAATAAAGTTTTTACATTCAGCATGACTTAATTTTACCTCCAGAAAAACAATTAATATAAAACATCTGTTTCTAAATGGTTTAAATTTCTTGAGAGTGGATGGATTTACTCTTTCATTTGTTCTAGATTTCCTGGATTATTTTGACAGTCACTTACTTTATGAAGTACTTTAGATTTATGACTTGGTATGATTTCTTAATATTGTAGGGAAAATAGCATAAAAATGGATGCCATCAACCCTATGAAGAGAATAGCACTAAAACATAGATACATGTGGAAGCAAGTTTAAATTTAAACTGTATTATAAGTAACTTTTTAAGTATAGTTTGGTTAGTGTCTGGTTAGTGTGTTTAATTAAATATATCTCCAGAAAAATGATTTAGGTACTCTAAAGTAACAACAAATATAGCAAAAATATCAGAGGGTTAATATTGGATTCTATTCAGCTATAAGAATTCTTTGAACTGAATCTTTCTCTAGATGGGAGGGATAAAAATGATAATTGCTGTGAAAACTATCACCACATAACCTCCTTTAATTCTCACAACAACTCAATGAGATTGATACTATTGTTCCAGTTTACCGAGAGAAATTGAGTCTGGGAAAAATGCAGTAATTTGCAGTAGGTCACAGAACGCATAAATTGACAGGGTAAAAATCAAGTGTGTTTGATGTTGGAGCTCTTGGTTTTACCCTACTTTGCTAGAAATTACGTGTATCTAAATGTACTTAGTATTATGATTTGTACTTTATGCATATCAATTTTCAAATAAGAAATAATGTTTTATAAAAATTGTATAAGAAAATTCATAAGAAAATCAACTAACATAAAAATAATATAAATATTTCAATGAGGATATGTGGAAAACTCATATCAATAAATTCTCCCTATCATCAATGCTAAAGTAATTGAATAGAAAAGTTACGTATAAGCTTTCGGTTACACAACACTCATTTCCTGGTAGAAAATCTGTCAGTTCATCAGGAAACTGACTTTTTTTTTCTGACTCTAGAGTTTGAGAGAACCTGGTGATAATAGTTTAAATGATTTTGTTTAAATGATGCCATGAACAATATTTGTAATTTTCAAAATATGCAAAACTGATTTTCATCGGATAAGTTCTTATATAATAGTCCCTATGGAAAGCCAAGTACATGATGTTAGCAGTGGTTTCAAACTTTTTTTTTTTTTTGAGCAGCAGAAACTCTCTTTAGATTTCATTCAAAAGAAATCACTATGGAAGCTCAATACAGAAAGCTGATAACAACAGTTATTTGGCTTCCTGGCTGTGTTTTTTCCTCCTTCCCTTTATTTGCCTGTGCCTTTGAGACATCAGTTTTAGAACATCTGGGCCATTGTGAGCTCAGTTTGAAAACCACTGTGTTAAAATATAAAAGGAATGTTGTATAGAAGATCAGTGTGATATAATCCTGCCTTGCTGCTTTCTAAAAATCTACCTATAAAACAAAGTATTAGGTTATTAAGTATGAAATGTCTGATTTCCTTAGGTACTAAGTTTGGCAGTTGATCTCTCTGACATTTCACTTTGACACTTCTTATTTTATTTTTATTGTGAAGATACATACTATATCCTCTGTCTTGAAAATGCATGTTTTGTCTTGAGCTTATCTTTCAAATTTACTCTAGAGCAATTTTTGTGAAACCATGAATAACAAAAATTGGTATTATTTTTGAATATGAGTTCTGTTTTGGAACCAATGCATCACAAGCAGCTCAAAATATCAATGTTTGGGAAGGATGTGGCTAATGAATGCACATTACATCAATGGTTTGAGAAGTTTTGTTCTGGTGTTTTTAATATTGAAATTGAGCATGTGGGTGACCTGAGACCAAGGTGGATGATAATGAGCTGAAATCTATAGGGGAAGCGAATCCATCTTAATTTATGCATGAATTAGCAGCAAGGTTTGACGTTACTATTCCAACAATAATGGACCATTTGAAGCAAATGGGCAAAGTAAAAAAAGCTGGATGGATGGGTTCCACATGAATTAAATGAGTGTCAGAAGAGAAATCAACTTGAAGCTTGCCTTTCTTTGCTGTCATGATGTAAAGGTGAACCATTTCTATACCATATTGTTACATGTGATGAAAAACGGATTCTTTTTGACAATCACAAGCATTTGGCACAATGCAACCGTTAATGAAGGTGAAGTGCCTAAACATAGTCCAAAACCGATATTCATCTAAAAAAGCCAATTGTATCTGTTTGGTGGTCCAACACTGGTATTATCCACTATAGCTTCATAAAACTTGGTCAATTGATTACAGCAGATGTCTACTGCAACCAGTTGGATGAAATGATGAGGATGCTTGCAGTTAAGCAGCTGAGATCGGTTAATAGAGACAGGCCAATCCTCTTGCAAGACAACGTTCAACCACGTGTCATACAAACAATGCTGCTCAAACTACAGAGGCTGGACTTGGAAACTCTCAATCGTCCACCATATTCACCAGACCTTGTAACAACTGAGTACCAGTTCTTCCAGGCTTTGGACCACTTCCTGGAAGGAAAAATAGTTAATTCTAAAGAGGCTGTGGAAAACTCCTTTCATGGTTTCATCACCAATTGCTCTCTAGGCTTCTTTGCTGCTGGCATAAACAAGCTACCATTAAGCCGCTGGCAAAACTGTATCAATAGTTTGGGTATATGCTTTGATTAATTGTATTGCTTCTTGTATGAGAATGAGGATGTAATCAACTACACTTTTGATTCAAAATTGGACATTTCATATATAATGATCTAATATACTATATGATAAACTTTAATGATTCCTAACCTAGAAGTGCTCATCAGAACCAACCTACGAACATTGTTAAATATATATCATGTCTGGACTTAGGAATCCAGTTTTAGAACATCCATAGATAAATCTGATATTTATCCTGTTGAAGAACCCTTGCTTATAATGCGGCACTTAAAGTGAGGTGTGTGGACTGGTATTGGTGCCAGTCTGCAATAATATCAATATAAAGATTGAGAGTTAGCTTTTAGAAACTATTATTGCAATTTGACATTGACACAAAATCCAGCTGTGTGATCACCACATTGAACCAGGGCATAGCCTACTTCTAATATTGTCTAATTATTTAGTGTAAGAATCATGTGGGTCAGTGGGGCGGGGGTACTTTGTAAAATGCAGTCTCTTAGGATATCAAAGGGCAAAAAAGTTCTAAGTGTGGTTTTATATATAATCGATAATATAGTCATTTGTTTCAAGACTGGTCTTCAAGGAATATACTTTGATTAATATTTTCCCTTTACCCTCCCAGTTAATATTAAGCTCATTTTGACAGTGTATGTATATATGTATGTGTGTGTGTGTATATATATGTTTGTGTGTGCATGTGTGCGTGTGTGTCTATATATCCCTAAATGCCAAATGTTAACTCAGATAATGATACCCTGAGAGAGTTTGACTCAGGAGATACAGATGGATGATTTCACAGGTAATATAAATTTGAACAAGTTTCTATTCTCTGGGCCAAGCAACTAGAAGGCTGCAGAATCAGCAAGATACTTCCTGTTTTATTCACTGATGTATCCCCAGGGCTTAGAACAATCTTGGCACTTAAGTAGATACTCAATAAATATTTGCTGAATCAATGAACCCTCCTTGTAGGTGTTATATTCCATAGAACTGGAACAAAAGTTAAGGCCATAAATTGTACGTTTTTCTCAGTTTTTTTATGTATTTGTATTATGCAGGATTAGGTTGTAAATGATAGAAAAAGAAAACCTGTCCAAAAGTGCCTTTAAAAATAGTGTTTTTTTGTTAATGTAAGAGAAAGAAGTTTGAGGGTAAATGTCTGGTGGCTTGGGTTCTGTGGCTTAAGGGTGTCAAGAGAGGAATCTTTGTGATTTTCTTGGCCTGGCTCTCATGCTTATTGCCTTATGATTACGAGAATCCTGATGCATCTGCCAGTATCACATCCAATTCAGAACAAGAAAAATGGAAAGAGAAGAGCCAAGAACCATGTCAGCTGCTTTATTTCTTTAGCTAGGACAACATAACTTTCCCAGAAACTGGAGAGCAGATTTCTGTTTATATTTCATTGGCCAGACCTATGTAATAAGGCCACCAGATTCAATGAAGGCTAAGATAATAGAAACATGATTATCATTATTTGCAAAGACCTGTTATAATTCATTGTCTGGTAAGGGATATATTGCCACTCCAAAGAAAAATGAGATTCTGATACCAAGAAAGGATAAATGATGTCTGTAGTCAATAGACATAAAATAGTGTCTGCTACAAATACACAGAAAAATAAAAGTACTTTTATTTTACTTTATTTTCTTTATTTTTTTCTTTTCCTTTGTAACCTTTGTAAAAGGACAGATAGCCAACTAACATGCTTATATTTTGGCCAAAACCAGATTATAGGCACCAGTTTAACTATGCAAAAAATAATTACTACTACATCAATCTTACACCCTATTAATGTATAAAAATTACTATACTTTAATATACTGATTTAAAAAATACTTTCCTGCTGTTATGAATGCTGGTATCCATTTTGAGATGGATTATTAGATCTGGGTACTTAAAATAATTATATTCAGTCACCTGAAATTATTTAGCACAGCATTTGTTATACTTTGTTAGTACTTCTGCCTGTATTGCTTTATATTTTGACTAGTTTTCAATGACAAAACATTATCCAAAGATTTCTTGCAATATCATTTTAAAATATTTAAATAACAAAGAATCATTATGTAGGGTTTATATCAGAATTAAATTTCAACTAAGCTGCAATAGACTGACATAAAAATAATGACTCAAGTTGTCAGGAAAAATTCGTGTCATTTCTCATTTCACAAAAAGGGCTGCTGTTACCTAATTGTTTGCTTATTTTTGGTGAATGCCATCGCCTTAAAATACAGACTGTGAACAAGTCTCCCTCTGCTTTAGTGTATGTCCTTTTGTTTTAGTGTATGTTCACATCTAATCGTCATTTATATTACCCCGAAGGCTGGAATGCTAGCAATTATATAGATTGTTTTGAAGTTCGATATATTTCAATCAAACATTAGGAGTATTTGGGTCCTGGGGTAGAATCAACTTTTCATACATTTTACATCATATTCTAAAATAGTAGTTTTTAATATGTCCTTTTGACTTTTAAGGATAAAGTATACTTGGACAAATATATGCCCTATTTTTCCCCAGATAGCAGCTTAGAGCATAATGAATAACAAAATAAAAAATTAAGAAATGAAAGTTCATTATTACTTTGTTGCTTATTACCCTTTTGCTTTTTAGAATCTTATAACTTACTGTTGAAAATTTAATACTGAATTGTGATTTCCCCAGGAAAAACTAACATCTGTTATATTTACATTAATATATTTGAAGATTTCCATCTATACAATACAGTGAGCATTGTGATGTTAGCTTCTCTAACATACTATTCACAGTTCATTGATTTAATAAAATTCATTGATATAAAGGACTTAAGAGTTTCAAAGGAATGTACCTTTGTATTCAGCAAGCTGGACACGAGGGCAAGTGTAATATAGAAGCAAGAGAAAGAACTTTGGAGTTAGATAGACTTAGGTTTAGATTCCAGCTGTGTGTTATTAGCTCTGGGACCCTGGGCCATTGCCTTATTTAGCTTTCCTCAACTTCAATTTCCTTATCTGTAAAGTGGGGAAAATAGCATACTAAAGGATCATTGTTAGGATTAAGTGATATAATGTATATTAAGAGCAGACACACATAATTTTACTAGTCTTTTTACTGATGTTACAGGTATGAGAATTGAGGCCCTCAAAGTAAAATCATTTTCTCAAGGTCACATTGTAGCAAATCAGAACCATAGTACTGAGTATTAGAGTATTATGTGCAATGAAACATTCTCAAAGTGAATTATGAACAAGCATATTTATTTCAAGTGTTGAGGACTTATAATATTTTGTTTTTATAAGGAACAACTTCATATATTATCTATATACATGATGGTGTGGAAATAAGCAATTATTAAGTGAGAGTATTCAGTGATTTGAAGATTGTCAAACTTCTTATGTCATCTAACATTGACTTTTCTCTATAGGATAAAAACAGTATGTAAGATTTGACAAGTATGGTTACTCCACCTGACAAGGTAACCACTGAAAACCATATGGTATTGCTCTTTTCATGCAATATGTCCTGTAAATGTAGCAGACTGTTAATTAGTTATAATTTAGCTGTCAGTGGATTTCTGTGTTAGCTTTGCCTAAACACTTTGTACAGACCAACCAGTGGATACTAGTTCTAAATTTCTTTTTGCCATCTTTCTGGATTTATACTTCTAGACTACATTAACAATTCAAAGTCTTTAGTATACATTTATGATTGATTTTTGCTTTCATCATAGTTGTATGCTTTGTGATATGAATATACTACTGTTTAATTTTTGAAGAGCAGTGCCTAAAGCTTCTTTATTTATAATGATGAAAAATATTTTGGAACAAAATAAACAATGAAGAAACAAAATGAACAAAGTGGACAAAGATGGAAGTAATTTGAAACAAAATATTTAAAAGCACTGGTTGTTCTTTTACAGTCAGCAATTCAGCATAATGTATTAAGATTCAAAGGGATAACAAAAATTATCTTTTTAGAAATAACTTCAGTGGTAGATAATCTGAGAGTTTAAGTGACTCCATTGTGATGTCATTGGAATTATGTGAATGAATTTTGGAGGTATCAAGACATGATGGAAGGAGAATAGGTTCTGGAATGAGAGAGATGAGTTCGCCTTCAAGCTCTGCCACTTAGAAGCTGTAATCAGTTAGGATCTGTTCCTCTTCAAATAAGAGCAAATCGCTTCCCCACTGGATTAAGAAACAAAATCGAGTTTTCCCACATAAAGGCAAGTCCTAAAAGAGGCAAGTTTTGAGTTTAAAGGATTAGCAACTCCGTGATACAATTTGGAGCCAGATACTTCCCATCCCTTCACTCTGCCAACCTTAATCTGTAGGCTTTGCTCTCCTGCTGATTCTACTTATTTTCGTTAGATGGCTGTGTCAGTTCCAGGAAATACATCCATACCCAGAAACTTCCAAGGCAGTCAGGAAGTTTCTTTATTAATGTTTTCTATCCCAAATCCTCTCCCTTTGCAGATCCCCTTCACAGCTTACTGGACAAAACTGAATCAAAAGTGAGACCACATAGTTGAAAGTGAAATAAGTTCACTGTTGCTAAAATGTGAAAAGAGAGGAAAGAAAAAGCTTGAATGAAACTTGAGAAGAACATAGGGACTAACCCTAGAAGGACTTATATTAAAACAGCAAGATGCAATTATAAGGTTGAAGTGGGGAGGAGCAACATGATCATATCGGTGATTTAGAAAGATCTCTCTGAAAGCACTATTTTGAATAAATTGTAAGGGATCATGCTTCTCTACTGAAAAACCAGCTAGGAGATTTTTCAAAAAATATGCCAAAGATTTGGCTGGCCTGGTTATACTGTGGAATGAAACAGAGCAGACAGTTTACAGAGTTATATTTAGGATATATTTAGATTCAGTGGGATTTGGTCAGTGATTCAATGTAGGGGTAAAAGTGAAGGAAGACAAGAGTGACTCTAGTATCTGGGTAGAATAACTAGTTCTGTGCCACTACCCTCATTGATATGGGGAACATGGAGGGAAGGTTTTTCTCTTTTATAGGGAAGATACTTTGTTTATTTTGTAATGGGCTGAATTTGGGGATGACTGCATGCCATACATGTGTTAATAATCAATAGGCAGTTTTATAAATTGATAAAAAATTGAAAAGAGAAAAATGAACAATATATATGAATCTGTGGGATCATTAACATTTAGATTGTAACTGAAGACTTGGAAGTTCACAGGCTTCTTTAGAAGGGTCTTTATAGAGAGTTATATGCCAATATTGTCTTTAAAACCAACCAACCAGCAAAGAAAAAATATGTGCTAGTCATTCTCCATTCTTAATAGTCTGATTCAGTATGTATGGACTGGCACTAAGACTTTAGTTATTTACTTCAGAAAGCTCCTTTTCTTACTTTGATGTTAAATCCCCATCAAGAGTCATTGGAGTAGTGTGAAAAGTGAAGACAATTTACAAAAATGCAGCATTGATCAAAACCACGGTTTACAAATGACAGATTTCAGTTAGGGTTGGTACAGATGAGTAGTTTATAAAGGAAACAAGAAGCAGCAGCCGGAGTGGTAGAAGACAACCACAGAAATAAGTTGTCATTGAAGATAAAAGGTGAGAATGTTTGTCCTTGGGGGTCTTGGTCAAATGTTGCAAACAAATAAGGCAAATTAGAATCTCAGAGTTACGTGATTGTCACTGTTGAACTTGGGAACAGAAGTGTTGGTAGAATAGTGAGGTTGAAGCCAGATCGTAATGGGTTAGGTAAGGAAAAAGGAGGATGTGAGGATGTAAATAGGGATGTTGACAACTCATTCAGTAATTTGAGTTATGAAAAAGAGACAGAGTTAAGAAATTTACTAGATGAAATGTAAAGTTTATTTTAAAATATATTTTAATTAAAATTTTAGCAAAATACATTATAGTTAATGTGCAAGAGAACTAATTACCTAAAGGTAGGTTTGTCAGGCAATATTGATGGCCTAGTTGAGGCCACTGTTAATACTGAATTGGAACTGTTAATAGTCTCTTTGGTTGTGTGATCTTTTTACAAGCAGTGTTCAGCAGCCATGGATCATATACAAAGAAGGTAGATTCATTTATGAGTAGGATTTAATTCATGGCCTTTGGATGTCCAGGAAAATAGGTGACTGTAATAAAGTGATCTTATGTCTAGATTTTAAGTAGGGGACTTGGCTGTATTGTAGGAAACAATAAGCAGGGCTCATGGTCTGTCACTAAAATCTCAGTTCTTGCTTCATTCTTTCTTCCTCCTTGATTTCCCTACCGGGGATCTGAACAGGACTGCAACCTATTAATGTTCTTGTTGAGCCTATAGGTTTGCTGAGATGATTAAATGAAAAAATATATATAAGTGGCCAAGGAGAGCACCTCATGCACAGTAAGTGCTCAATAATTTCTTTCCTGATGTTCTTTCTTCTTTTTTCTAAAAAAGGCTATGCACATTGGTTACTCAGAATTGCAAAAGAAATAAATGCTCTCCCATTCATTGTCTGTGGAAATGTAATTGGTTATGGCTTCCTGCCTTCAAGTCAAGAGATGCCAGAACTCTACCTAATACCCCTAAACTTATAACATAATTTTTACCAAATTTACAAATTTAGATTTCCAATGGGAAACACATGTCTTCTCTCTCTGCACTCATTTTGTCAACTGTTCTTTGTTCCCTGCAGCATTTGTCAAATTATAAAATTTAGCCTAAAAGCAAGAAATCACATCTGTGTTGAATGGAACCATGGAGAGAGGCTGGACAGATGTATATCTGGGGTTTGTTCCCACAGATTAGTTAAATGTATTTTGTAATTGAATCCAGTAGCTTTTGGTGTTACTGTTAAATGGAAATCAATAAGCAAGCATCCATCAAAAGTCTGTTATATGCAATGGGACTTGGATTCAATGCCTGTAGAGAAAGAGAATAGTATCCTGTCTGCTGCAAATCCAAATTTTCTTTTTATACTATAGTGGAAATTTAACTGACATTATAGTTGTGTTTATTAATGTGAAGATCATGGAAAAGACAGACAGAAGTTGTGTAAGGGTAGAACATGTCTTCTAACTCTATCTTCATGCCATCAAAGATCACACATTCTCTCTGGCCCACTGATTGTGCGTGGTGGTATCAAATATCCTGGATCTGTCTTTTGACTCTCCGAAGTCTGCAAACATATTCATTCCAATGTGTCTTTTTTTCCTGGAGAATTTAATAAATTTTCCTGCTCTTAGTGACTAAGGAAAAAGCAGTGGAGTCAGAGTGATATATAACAAGTTATAAATGTTTGGAAGTCATAATCATTGAAGAGCATATTTCTGTTATTAACTCAAACTAATCTGTAATTGTTAGAATGTGTGAAGTTAAGGATTTAAGAATCTTCTTATGTATATTCCATTTTAACTCATTTTGTCCTCTCCTTACTCCCCTTGAATTTTAACAAAAATAATGAATGAGCAGTCCTCAGCCTTTTCTGAAAGTAAATTCTTTAAAAACTTTTTCTGTTTAAGAAAGCATTGAAATTGTTAATGTATAGTAATAAAATTAAAGCATACTGAAAACAATTTTGAATTAGTTTCTATTATAATTTGTTATTTGGTTGGGCAAACAGTTAAGTGACTTCTACTTATTAAAAGGTTCCTGTATTAGTGAAGTTTTCCCCCCCTACATATTAACTTTAGGAATTTGCAAAAGAGTACATACACACTGACCCTGTTAGAGTTATTTCTTCTGGAGTATCAGTCTTCTTAACTACCGATTAGAATATCAATCAATATGTCCGTCTTCATTGTAATTATACAATGGCTGAAGGAAAATGACCTTGAAGGCTGTCTCTCAGTTTAATCAGGTGGCTCTATTTTAAAATATAAATAATGGAATAAAAACATTTTCCATAAATTTCTGATACCTAATTAATGTCTTCCAGAGTAACTGTCATATCAAACATTTCCTCTAATTATATTCATTAGTGGCTCTTCCTGGACAAGTTTTAATTAAGTTGTACAGTAAAGATCAATATTCGTGTATTCATTGCAATTTACAATAAGCATATATACTATTCAGAACAATTTAATTACTGTAATTATAGCATAGAAGATATTTAGTGACTATGCTCCATTACTGCCAATTCCTCTTTTTAATAAACTTGCTAATGAAATTGGGAAATGAGCTTCTGAAAATTCTCATTTATATAGACCCTATGTCCAAACTTCTGTTTTTACATAACTAACTTCTTATCTTTCTATTTTTTTATGTAAGCTAGTAGGGGAAATAGAGGCATTAATAACATCAGTGGGAGAGTGCTTTTTCACCTATGCCATCATGAATGTTGAGAAACTATTATAGTGTAAATAAGAACACCTGTGATAATTATATTGTTTATGCAAAATAAATTTGAGTGTTGTGTTGTCAGAATACTCTATTTTATTCAATAAGACTATTTATTTTCTTTTATTTCCTCACATAGGAATATTGTTTTAGGTCATAGTGAATGCCTTCAAATATGCTGACTTCTGTTAATGAACAGAGATCATGTTACTGATGTACTGTACAATTGTCAATGTAGCAAGTTTTCTAGAAGCATCAACATGTATATAACAGTACTTCTCAACTTTGGCACTAGTGAAATTTGGGCCAGACAGTTCTTTCCTGGGAGTTCTGCCACACATAGCAGGATGTTTAGCTGCATGCCTGGCTTCTTCCCATTAAATGCCAGTAGAGAATACTCCCCCTGTCCCAGTTTTTTCAGTCGAAAATGTCTCCAGACATTACCAGATATCCATGTTGAGAACCACTGGTGTATGCTGATTAGCCACACCCTCTTGATCTGTCCACTGACCAAATGATTCATTCATAAAACAAACAGCTATTCAGCTGTTCTGAGCTTAGGCTAGGTTCATAGGCATGAGTCAAACATGGTGTTCTTTTAAGAAAACAATATAATTCTTTGTATTCATTTTTTAAGAGATAAGAACTTGGTCCTAATAGAATGTTCAGTAATAATACCTAACTAAGATTTAGGTAAGAGAGGATCAGAGATGGCTTCTTGATGAAGGTAGTTCCTGAAATATGTTTTATTTTCTTTTTTGCCATTTATATTTACTGCTTTTAGTTTTGATATCAGTAAAATTGACTGAGAACTCAACATTGTGCCTAACCTGAAATATGTTTAGAAACAAATGAAGAGGTAGCAATTCAGAACTGGGAAAGGGCATTTGAGACAGCTGAGGCACCTGGTTCAAAGCTTGGAGGTAAAATAAAGATACATATTTTATAATTTATACATAAATTTTAGCTATTTTCTCTGGGGCATCAAATCCTAATTTATTCTGTATTATATAAACAAAGTTGTAGTAATCTGCAAGCAATTGTTTCAAACACCTAATTTTACTCTTTTTTGGTCAATTTCCTATTCACTAATAGCATATGTAAATACCTTTTTCACATTGTGAATTTTATGAAATCATTTGTTTCCAGGAGGAGAAAAATTTTAGACAGTAGAAGGAAGTGACATACTTGTATTCTTTGTAGATCTCCTAATCTATTTATCTGAGGGAAAGCCTTTTGACAAGATCACCATAGAAAAGATTATATAGATTTCTATTGCAGTTATTTTCATGTATTATGTAGTATATTTCAATAATAAGGACTCCCCATAAGTTATATTAGCAGCCAAGCTAGTATTTGAAGGTCATTAATTTACTTCTATATTTACATGTTTTCAGAAATAAAAAAAAAGGTAAAAATAGTAATTTAGATTAAAGTTAATTCAAGTGAGGGGAACTAAATTTTGAAAAGATGTCTGTAATGTGTTGGTTATAATGAATTTTTCAAATCCACATATTAAGAGGTCTACAAGGAATGCTGTGTTTCTCATGGGAGGCTGGTTATGAATTCCTAGAATTCCTATGCACATCAGTTTGACACCACAGGATTAAGTTCAATTTGACTGCCATCATACTAACACCCTTAGTTTGCTGCTTTGCTCTACTTCATCTAATCTACACAGATACAGTGCTCGTCAATATCAAAGGTGAATCCAATGAATCATTAAGTCGAATAAACATAACAATTTAGGTTCTGCACTCCCCTGGTATTTAGTCATGTCTAGACATAGCCCTAGTGTCCCAGAAAAACTAAAATGAGGACAAGGGCATTTAAGTTTAATGTAGCCTTATTCCCATGGAAACCAGAAAAGCCAACAATAGAGTAAAGAAGAAAAGAATATTGATCTAACTGAAAAATTAAATGTAGTGAAATGACTGGCAGGATTTGCAAGGTCAGTGGGTTCTAGAACAATTTTGGCCTGTATTTTTTGTTTTAAACATCAGTTTTTAGGTTAGGTCATCATCCCTCGAAGAAGTTGATAATTTCACAAATTATTTATTTTATTATTCTTTAAATCCAGTATGATGTGAGTAGGCAAAAAATGATACAAACATTATAAGGCATGCACTTTTATAGTTAGAGCCCAGAAAGTAGTGAGAGAATAAACTATTATATTTAGCAATAATAGTTTATATATACATATATGTAATATGCAGCATATTTCTATTTTTCTGCAAATTTTAGCTTGTTGATTTGTTTTAATGTTACTAATACTTGTTGTATTAGTCTAAGACTAAGACTTGTTGTAAAAGTCTACTTGTTGTAGACTTTTAACTTGGCTTATAAGATATGTATGTTCACAAATGTACTTTTGTTTCATTAATTTGTAGTATTGTGAAATAAATTGATAAGGCTTAAATGTACATAATTTTTATAACATGTAGAAAACTTGAATTTCAGTTGTGAATCCTGATTTCCTCAATCATAATAATTTTATCATATTCTCTTATAAAGTATGACAGCAGATTTCCCAGTTTGTCAACAGTTATTCCTTTAACACCCCAGACTTACACTTGCAGATAGAATCATTCTTTTAGAATTGGTGGTATTTCAAGATACTGGCTCCTCTAGCTAGCAATAATGGAGAAGTTTTTCTTTTGGTTCCATATGCCAGATTCATTCAAAGTAGGTCAGTTGCACAATGGGCCTTGTAGATCCATGTGGGTCAGGTATAATAGGTTGGAACGATAATGATCTGTGATCCAAGTCTAAAACATTTCACCTGTGTAGTACCCTTTAATCTAGTTTGATTTCCAAGGACAGTATATAAATTCCATGTATATGAGTATACGTGTGTATATGTGTGTGTGTGTGTGTGTGTGAGTTTCTGTGTATGTGTGAATGTGTTTGAGTGTGAGTGTGTTTGTGTGCACTTATTTATCCATGGCTTCCTTTTGTAATGATGGTATTCAAACTTCCATCTTGGGAGTTTCCAAATATCTTAGAATTTCTAGAGCTAATGCATCTGACAGTTTTATACAAAACACAATTTAGACTATTAGACTATGGTCATATCCAAGTAGAAGATATCTTTGGGAATACAGTGGACTCAACTATAGCAGGAACTCCAAGAACTGCTACAATTTCCTTGTCTTTGTTAAGGGTGTGTAGATTTATTTCTTAATTAAACTTGCAATTTGGATTACAGATTTTTGTTAATATTACAAAAAAAAGTTACAAGCTTGGGAATAGTTTATTTCTGTTTAATGTAAATTATTTGTTAATTGTTTCATAATAGCTTTCCAGAAGAAAATAAAATACATTTAGCTACAGTTTTATGACTGCAGCTTAATCCCAAAACTGAGAGCCTTTTTAAAGGCAGCATGAGCCTTTCCTTTTCGTGGGCCTTTCTCTCATTTTTTTCTTTTTCATATTATTAGTTTTTTTCCCTTTATTCTTGCTTGGCAAAAATAAATACATGTAGGGTAATGACTTTTGCTATAATTGTTCTCCAAATGTTTATTCATTTGTTTTTTTTTATGTCAATACTTTTTTAAAATTATACTCATTGTATTCACCACAGTGAGAGCTTAATCTAATTTAAGTTATGTAAACAAAATGCACTTTTAATAACACTATTGAAATATGGCTGCCATATTATATATTTCATTCATTTTTGTGTTCTTTCTCTTTCAGTGAATTTATTGGATTCACGCACTGTCATGGGGGACCTGGGATGGATTGCTTTTCCAAAAAATGGGGTATGTGTTTATGAATTTTTTTTCTAAAACTTAAGCTTCATGCATAGACATCTTGATAAATGTATCATGGATGAAATTTTACTGGACATACTTGTTAAGAGAGGAGGGGACTGTGTGTGTTGGATGGTGTCAGAGAACCTCAAATTAACTTTGACAGGGAAAGGGGAATAACAGGGAAGGATTTTCAATGCCTGAGTAAAAAAATATATTATTTTCTTCTTGAGTATTTTTCCACAAAGAAATGTGAAGTTTCATTCATCATTCAGGAAAATTTCAGATTGAAGCAACCAAGAAATTTTCAGAATTGTTGTATATTAAAAATCATTGATTTGCTGCTTATTTACCATCATCATGGTTATATTGCATCGAAAATAAAATTTAACATGTCTATGACCAGATTCTATGACCATGTCTATGACTTGATTGAAAGCTGGGACCAATTTATTTTTTATTTCATTTATAGAATTAGGAAATGAAAATATTATAAGGAATTCCAGTATGTTCCATTGACATTGAAAATTTCTAAGATTATCAGTTTAGTCACCATTCAAAGGTGGTTTTCTAATTCTTGAATTTTTCTTTACTGAAACTTTTCAAAGATGTTTTTATTAAGAGATTTTTATAATTTATACTTTTTTAAAATAAATTATTTTACAGTATACATTAACACTGAAGTTTTTTGGGTGAAAATTTGGTCTTATTTTTACAATAAACATCTCAAAGTATTTATGATACAACAATCTTACTACATTGATTACGTTAAAAATACTACCTTACTATCTGCTCAATTTAAAACATATCTATATTATATGATGGAAAAATAAAAACATGATAAAATCATCATATTACACAGAAAATATTAAATGTATTGCATGACTATTATATTAAAATAATTTGGACTTTGAGAAAAGATTTTATTACCTAATAACTTTAATATTTTCTAATTTCCAGACTAAAACTGCTGAAACTCATTATAGAATCACCTTATGATAAAGACAAATGATATTTTCAATTGTTTATTTAAAGAAAAAATATTTAAACAATTTGAATTCCTAGAACAATTATAATATCATGCACATATGCAATTCATCTTGAAAATAGTGCATGCCAATATTTTATAAAACATTGAAGATTAATTTTAGTTTAAGTAATCAAATATTATAACAAATATGGTTGTAACAATCCAAACAGCCCAAATTCTTTTTTTTTTTTTTTGAATTAATAAGAAAACTAGATGTGTTAATCAGTCCTTTACTAAGAAAGTTGCTATGGAAATAAAACAAGTAGTATTCATTGTTTTAATATGTAATAATTTATATTTTAACATCCTAATCCCAGTGAGCTTTCCTGTTTTTCATCAATTTGGCATTCTTTTTGGTTGTTAAAAGTTATGAATTAATTTAAAGGTATAATATGTAAAAGTAACACTAGTAGATTGCTAAGACATTGGAACATAAAGGTAAGGCGCAAAGAAAATAACAAAACCCAAAAAATATTGCATGACCAAGATAAATTCGGGGTCAAAATAATGGCATATATTCTTTTAATATATTCTTTTTTCTCTTTTATTATTCTTATACTCTTTCTTCTTCTTTTTTTCCTTTTTCCTCTAACCCCAACCAGTCTTTTTTCTTTCTTTCATCTGTCATCAACCCATAGAAATCAATGGCTGGCTAACTTCTGTCTGTAAGAACCTATACATATAGTTTGTATTCCGCATTTTTCACATGCCAAAAGTGATCTATTAAATAAATATTTTAAATTTTTTTCTTTCTGAGAAGATGGCTAACATGTTTTGAAATTAAATTTTTAGAATTCTGAGAAAATATGATATTCTCTTTGAATTTAGTTTTATGTTTTTCCTCTCTTGCCGCTCAGACGTTATTAAAAAAAGAGTTTTGACAGAGTGTATCTGTGAAAGTATAACTATGATTTTGTAGTTGCTTTTGCAACTACAAATTTGGGGGACTTTACTTAATTTTTATATGATTTCTATATAACACGATTAATTTCTTTAATTCCTTTGTAAAAGGAATGGAATTTTTTGCAGTTATTCTAACAACTTGGTGCTTTCTTTTTTATTCTAATATATTTGTTACTACTGTGCCGCTTCTGTTCAGCTTTTTAAATAATGAGTATCCTTTCAAAATTCTTGTTTTTTATGTGATGTTTCCTTTGATATAGGTGTACCTACTGTTGGTATTGAATAAAGAGAAGTTAATTTAGAGGAGCTTAGTGAATGTGCATTTGTTCAAATGTGAGATATGTATGTAGAATTCAGGTGGTATGTTTTGTCTTATGTTACTCAAAGACAAGATGAAGGAAAATTTTGTATTTTATAGAAAATGAGAGTTTAGAGTATATAAAATTATAAGAAGAAATATATATGTATATATACTTTTAATATTTTTAGTAGTTGTGCCACTTATGATTAGATAAGCAACATTATCCTAGGTGAAATATAGATTATCAGAATGATGTCCACAAGAATTGTCGAATGAGGGCCTCCCCAAATTTTCTTCTCAATAAAATCCATGAGAAATCTGGAAAAAAAATTGTCAAAATCAACTTTTTTAGGAATCTTGGAAATCAATCCAAGTTTTGGACCAATCTGTGGAACATTTACTCAAGAAAAATGACTGAATCTTTTAAAAATAGCAAGGTCTGTGGCATTTTAATTTGCCCTATATTCTTTCTGTCTTTCCAGGTCTGAAGTAGCCTTGAAAAACCAAAACTATTTCATCACAGTGAAAACCAGCAGCGTAGTAGGCACTGAAGGGAATAGATTGGGGTAGGAGAATCTTCAAAGACTAAATCTGAGAGAATTGTCATTATTTGACCTCTCTGGTAGCTCCTTGCAAAACTGTATTGCAAGACACTCTTTATTTGATCTGACTTGGAGCTCTCCCAGTCCAAAAGCATTTTCCCAGGTGGGCGTTTGTTAAAAAGAGAGGAAATTGCCTGATTTTTTTTTTTCTTCTGTGTGATAGGGTGGATAAAATTTGGGACAAACTATAGTCTAGCTAACCAAAGGCCTGATAAGGAAAACTGGAAAATGAGATGTCCACAGGGGCTTTAAAATGTACCTCAATATTATTGTGAATCTAGAAGGCCATGCACATGTGGAGGGATGTGCATATGCCCAAGGAGTATGTATGCTTAGGAAAGACTTCAGAAAGACCTAAGTTTTTACCTTTGACTGACCTTGGAGCCTCTTTGCACAAGCAGGAAGTGAAGGCTAAGGCAGAATATTTATTTAATTATTTAGATGAATATTGAAGGAATGACCCAACATATACACACAGAACCTCAGCAAAGATGGGAACACTTGTTGGTTTGAGGTTTAGTAAAAAGAAAATCGGTTCAAGCAATAGTTGTCAAGTAAGCTAACCAAGCAATGGCTTTAATGATTATACATGGCCATTGAAGAATACAGAGTTTACAGAATTAGTTTAGAAAATCATTTACAGACATTAATTGCTATTTTGAATATGTTGAAAGAACTAAAGGAAAATATGTCAAAAGAACTAAAGGAAAGTATAAGAACAATAACTTATCAAATTCAAAATATCAATAAAGAAAAATTACAAAAAAGGAAACAAATAGAAATTCTAAAGTTGAGAAGTATAAAAATAAATTAAAAAATTCACTTACAGGATTTAAGAACAGATTTGAGCAGACAGAAGAAAGATCAGCAAACTTAAAAATAGGACAACTGAGATCATCCAACCTGAGGAACAGAAAGAAAAATAATGAACAGAAATAAACAGAAACTCAGAGGCCTGTGGGAAAAATGTAGACACAATGAGAGTCTCAGAAGGAGAGGAGAGGCCAAAGGGTCAGAACAAATATCTGAAGACTTAATGGACATAAACTTCCCAAATTTTATGGAAAACATTAATACATACATTGAAGATGCAGAATATTTGATTAAAAGTGGTACACTTTTTCAGTTCTTTCAGAACATTCTCCTGAAATTTAGGCCTTAGGAATGAATATACTTATTTCTCAGACTGATAAAAAAGGTCTAACCCAATTCTGGATCTATGAATTGGTCAGGAATATAAGGGAAACATCATTATTCATCCCTCATAGTTATGCACATGTGTCATAACATTTGTTAGAAGCAATCATTGCACCTGCAATACTTGTTCTGTGTTTGTTCTCTTTATTATATTGTAAGCTCCTAGATTTCTTGTAGTTATTTCATATTTACCACTCTACAGTGTTTCTAAAACTTGGTTCAGTTCCCTGCTTGTAATAGAAGTTCAGTAAATATTTATTGGAAGGATAACGTTTTATTTTTATATTTATAAAATGAGGAATAAATTACGTCTAGTTTTTGCAATAAAAATTAAATAAGTGCAACCTAGGGATGTACTTGACACAGTATTAGCAGTTAGTAAGTATCCTTTATTTGATCTTCTATTGCATTTCTATTTTCATGCTGAGAGATCTACCAGTTCATAAGGTTGTTTTTTTTGTTTGCTAGTTTGTTTTTGCATATAAGTGTGTATATGATTTCATTGTCAGCATTCAAAGATTGAGAGATTTCATATAAAATCTGAATTTCTAGTTTCTCTGTTTAATTGGATCTTTCAGAAAGCCCCAGTCAGGAGCCCTCTATGATCATGATAGTCCAAAGCTGAGTAAAACTGCCATTTTTTTTTTTTTTTTTGAGACAGAGTCTCGCTTTGTTGTCCAGGCTAGAGTGAGTGCCGTGGCGTCAGCCTAGCTCACAGCAACCTCAAACTCCTGGGCTTGAGTGATCCTTCTGCCTCAGCCTCCCGAGTAGCTGGGACTACAGGCATGCGCCACCATGCCCGGCTAATTTTTTTATATATATATCAGTTGGCCAATTAATTTCTTTCTATTTATAGTAGAGACGGGGTCTCGCTCTTGCTCAGGCTGGTTTTGAACTCCTGACCTTGAGCAATCCGCCCGCCTCGGCCTCCCAAGAGCTAGGATTACAGGCGTGAGCCACAGCGCCCGGCCTAAAAAACTGCCATTTTTAAGAGAATAAGCAAGTTCTTCTGTTTGACTCACTTTCCACCTGACATATTCACTCATTTAAGTTGCCAGTCTATGACCTTGACACAATATGAAAAGTCATTTTTTAAAATATATATTATACAACCATCAGAATTTTCTTTAGTTTCAGGGCAACTTAATTTTTAAAAAATTCCTCTGGGTGTTACATGCTGAAATAGTTTCATGCTAGACTTTGAGTACTTCACCTTAAGTAGGACACATCATTTGAATTTGAGCTTTCGGATGTCTTTTCTAGCTGTTGTGTATGCAATAGACAGTATTTGTGTGTATTTTTGTGTGTCTGTATGTCTGCCTTATGGTAGTAACTTTAACTCTCCTTTTTTTTTTTATTCTGGTCATAGCTAGAAGTACTGTGTTACAGCAGATTTTATGCAAATTTGTGGCATTTATTTATTCAGCAGATATTTACTGGAAACCTACTATATTTCAGTCAGTTTTCTAGGCACTGGGTCTATAGCACTGAAGAAAAAAAGACAAATTCCTCACATCCTAGTGCTTGAGTGAGTGAGCATTATGATTCTGAGGATGAGTAACCAAGGTGGTAGGTAAAACATTTTCTTGTCCTGTCTTTTGTTTCTATAGATGTTCAAAAGTGGCAGAGAGATGATATTTGCCCAAGGTCACTCAAGTAGTTTGTGACACACCTCGGAAAAGCACATGCTCTGTATTTCGCACATGCAGTATCGTATCACTCTTTCTACTCCAAATGGTTAGGTCTCTAGAGACATAACTAGGCTCTGGATGGTGCTCAGACATTTAGTTTATACCAATCAACACTTATGTGCACATATGTAACATTCATCTGGTATTGGGCAGGTGGGAGGAGGGAGGAGGGGATGGGTATATTCACACCTAATGGGTGCAGTGCACACCATCTGGGGGATGGACACACTTGTAGCTCTGACTCGGGCGAGGCAAAGGCAATATATGTAACCTAAAAACATTTGTACCCCTGTAATATGCTGAAATAAAAAAATTAAAAAAAAAAGATATTGGTGCTGGCGAGAAAATTCCTCTCAAAGAAAATTTTCAGTGGGCATGGATAGGTTGCATTCTGTTTACTGCTATACCATAAATGTTGAAACAATGTGTAGCACATAGGTGCCCAATATCTGTTGCATTTGTTATATTGTTTGTATATGACACACACACACACACACACACATATAATTACATAATTATACATGCACATAGAGTTAATAAGATGAATTAGTTTGATTCTCAACTTTGTCTGAAATACATTCTGTGATTTTTCAGATCTATGTAAATTTCATCTTTCCTATCTGTTGAGTGGGGTAAATGGCTATTTTATGATCTATCTCAGGTGTTGTTTTTAGGATAAACAAGATAATATATTTTAATATAGCATGTGACCTCTAAGCAAGTAAAGAAATAGAAAGAATGATAGCTGATTAAAAATCTGCTTCTATGTTACTTCTTTACAAGTATAGCCAGAAAACAACAGTTTGGTAGTTAAAAGAAATAACCACTGAGCTATCTCAGCTGTCCCTTTGGTGTTGACTATTCAATGAAGTAACTAGAATTTAAGAGTGTTCATACTTCAGCACACTAATGTAGTGTTCAATATAGCAGTTTAATTTCATTTTGAATAAAATTAAGGAGAGGAGAGGGTTTGCAATTAAAAAAATCACGATGAGTTCTTAACTGTAAACAGAAACAAAAACAATGAAACAGCAAAACATAGACTTTGGGTTTAATTGATGTCAAGTGCGAGTAATTAATCTTAATTCTAAATTTCACTGCTTATTTGAGTAACTGTGTATATATTTCCTATAGATCAGCCCTTTCTACAAATTTTATATTGAAATCATCATCCCCCCCCCTCTCCCCTCCCTCTTTCCAACTCCTGTAAAATACTGTTCTTTTTACTGTCTTCACAGTTTTGCTTTTTCTGGAATATTATTACGTATGGTTAGAATCACACAGTATGTAGCCTTTTCTGATTGGCTTCATTCACTTAGCACCATGCATTTAAGGTTTCTCCTTTCTTTTTGTGGCTTGATAGTGCCATACAATATCTTTCTATTATGTTTGATACCAAATTTTGAGATTTGGAGAATTACATCTGTTTATAAACTTAAGAATGTCATTTATGCAAGTTCCTACTTTCCCTTTAAGTGATAAATGTTTGGTAGCAAATTCCAAGTCTAGATTGTAGAAAAAGATAAACAAAACCCTTTAAGAACATAATCTTTCTTAAAGAGTAAAAGTTGTGTTTTATATAAATACCATTTTAATTAAAATTATGAAAGAATTAAAAATATATTTTAAAACCTCAAAGCAATACACTTGTCTCAGTTTTCTGATTGAATCATATGGCTGAATAACTGAAGACCTAATAGACTCTGAAATAAATATTTTCTCACTTAAGGATTTCCTATCTTCTTTTTGTTAAACTGTCAGTCCCATATCCATAGCTTTACTAGCCTATCTGAAGATGCATTTTGCTTCCTTCTAATTACCTTTGAGTTGTTTCAGTGACCTTCTGGAACATTTCATGTTGATGAATCTATATGGTCTAAGCATGGATATAAACATCATTGTTTCCTGGAAATTTTCAGCAAGTGTTTTCAAGGGTTATTCCTATGAGAATAAAATTAATGTTGTGATGTTTGTTTATAACAGATTATAGTCTTACGTCTTAGAAATTCCACTATTGCTCTTTTTTTCCATACGCTGTTGTTACAAATGATCACAAGATCCACCTGCCTCCTCTGCTTTGGTGGAACCAGCCTTTCCCCACTGAGATGTCTGTGCTTCCTGTAGTACACAGGAGGAAGCCTTCACATTCCCCTGAGCATCACCTCTGAGCTGTATTGCAAGTTCTGCTTTTATTTTTGCTATATTTTCTTTTCCCAGTCAAAGAGGATAAACATTATTTTATAATCTTTTATTATGTTGATCTTAGGGGCTGTTAGGATCATTCAAAATAATTTACTCATTTGAGGGAGATTTCAGAATATTGACTCAGGTCATATTTATACTAAAATGGAGACAGAGTAACTTACTTTCTGCCTGAAGGAGAAAAAAAAAAAAAAAAAAAGCAATGGCCCAACATTGTAGATACTTCAGAACAGGAGTTTATGGCTTTTGTTGTTTTATTGTCACTTTGTTCTATTTTCTTATTTCTTTGGGATAGAGAACCTTGCTTTGAAGTTGAAAATAACTCAGGCTTAGATTACTCAAAATGGGCTATGAATACATCATTACTATTTTATGTGGGTTCTCCTGGATTAAGAAAAACTGAGGCTGGATGTTCCATTCTGATATTCAGATTTTTACATAAGTGTGTGTGTGTGTGTGTGTGTGTGTGTGTGTGTGTGTGTGTGTGTAGGGTTTGTGCATGATTCCCTGTCCCCAAAATGAAAGGCAAAGAATGAAGAGAAATATTTGAACACTGCTAATCACTTATATTTTGGTGAAGATCATGGTGAGTTTTGGCAGAATCTTATATTGGCTTTGCTTCCTACTGAGAGAGTAGAAAGATAATGACAGGCATGGAGGCCCACAGTATACAGAGTGGCTAATAAAGATTAAAATAATGCTGAAGTAGGTAAAAAGAACACATTAGTGGATCCAGAAAAGCTCTTTATTTGGACAGTGATAGAAAATAATTCTGAAGGGAATGAATATTATAATATATAATGCAAATGCCAGTGTAATGGAGAACAAGCTAGATGCAAAGTAGTTTTATTTTCATTATTTTTCAGAAAAAAATAAAAAGCACACCCAATTCATAAGATAATTAAGATAAATAATTTACAGAATTCAAGAGAGTCATTAAGCATACAACGACGTTTAGAAGACACACAATTTTGCATTTAGATTTCCCACATGGAAACTTAACAATTATGAAGAAATTTCTTTAAAATGTCCAGCTCTGTTTCTTCATGTGAGACAAATGTTGAATTTAGTCTTTAATATATGCAAATATGAGACTAGATTAGCAATAGTCACAGTGTATTTCTGTAAAGTAGAATTGAGAAACACATGTATTATGTGTTCATTAGATATCACTCTGATTCTCTGATTATATAGTTAAAGTCAATATAAGATGATGCAAATAATTTCTTCAGAGGCTCTCAAAATACTTTTATTAAATTGTAGAGAAACTCATAAATATAAGCTGGAAGATGACTTCCACCTATACTATCCTGTTGTTAATCTGTCTTCCTTAACCCAAGTGCAGTTGGCCAGCTTAATGTTCCCTCCTTTAGATCCTGACTTAAGTACCACTTCCTCGAGAAAATGTAGTTCCCAAACAAACTCAATTTCTCCGTTAGCAGATCATGCTGTACAATCCTTCTTCTTCCCTCCATATCAACCCCCATCTAATTTTTCTCCAGATTGCAATGTGTACAGCTATGTTATCCGTACTCATCACTTTGTCTAGCTTTGTGTCCAATGCCTAATCCTTCTGATTTTTTCCTTTTTTGGATTGCTTTTTCCACCTGTGTAACAAGCAGACAGCATAAATTTGAAGAGTTTCAGATCATTTATAAAAAGTCATATGCAAGTTACTCTTACTTCTCTTGTGATGTGAGGCACCTGTATATAAACTTATACCAAATGGCCATCACCCAGTATAATTCTGTTTCATACTAGGTCGTAATATGTCTCCTCACTTCATTATGTATAAGAGGATTTGTAGATCTCTGACTAAATATTTCTGTGCCAAATGATATATAGTCCATGCAATCTCTCAGCTGTTTTCTTTTTTTTAAAAAAAGAAAAAATTCTGTCATTGATATTTACACCAGTTTCCATATGGAAATATAATGCTTTTCCTGTTTTTATTATTTCTATCTTTCCATTCGTTAATGAAAATATTAAATAAAACTGGGCCTTGCGGAGGTCCCTGGGGCCCAAACACCATGTATTTTTCCAAGTGGTTTGATTGCTGTTTATCATGATCCTTTTTTTTAAAACCATCCTTCAGCTGTTTTCAATTCATGTGACAATGCACCCATGCAAGTCAATTTGAATTAATTTTGCAAGCAAATGCTTTATGGTTTGAAGTACATAATCTCCCTCTCCCACAGAGAAAAAATATACTGTAATCATCCGCCATTCCTGTTGATTATTTCCATTAAAGGCAGCAGGGGAAGAGAAAATGCTTAAGACTCCTCTCGCATTTGAAGCTTTGCATTAGTGCAGAAAATGATGGTCCAAACTGCTTAGCCTGGAATTTTGGTGCTTTGGGCCAACTCACTGTTGTCTTTGTCATCTCATATTCCTCCTCCTGGGCCCAAGATGGTCCTCCAAAGGAACTGATTTCATTCTTAACTCTCCAAAGGATTTATATAAAGTTCTACCTGTAGTGTTTTGCACAAATCTCCTGAATTGCTCCATATCTACCTTCCATACAACCTATCTTGATGATAATCAGTTTTTCAAGGTCTAGTTCAAGTTAAATCTTTTATTACCCCACAGAACAGTGACCACTTACTAGGATGCATTAATATAGCAATTATTATATATTGAACACATTGGAAATTAGATATTTATAGCATTATCTAGTGTTTGTGTGAATATTATAAGCTACCCCACTGTAAAGACATTTTTGTCTGTACTTCTAGCACTCTATGCCTCAAACATAAATTCACATTAACTATATTCACATTAACTATCTGTTCTGATTGATATACAATTATATATTTAAATCTTTAAGAAGTGGTGATTGTTTGGACCCCAAAGCCTGTGCATTTTAAGCTAAAAATAAAATAGTGAAACAAAAATATCAAAATTTAGATTTATAGGTTCCTATTTTATTTGGTGTATTCTTGACTCAGCCTTTTAAATTATTTAATTATACAGCTTTTTTAACCAAAAGACTATTATGTGCCAAGCACTGAGATTGCAGTGGTAAACAGGACTCAGTTTCTCTCCTCAAGTATTAAAATGGATAAGTTTGTAATGGTGTTCCCTGTAGATGTGAAATGTACAACCTGCACTAACATATACACAACTCTGGGGCTACATCTCGATTGAGTTCGATCCAGGTCAGTAATGTATGTAAATATTTCTCTCTTTAGAGGCAGTATGGTGAAGATTTTCAAATCAGCTAATCTAGATTCTAAATCTGGCTCTATCCCTTACTATCTAATGTATAGCAAGTTTCTTAATATCTCTGTTTCTCAGTTTCCTCATGTATAAATTATATGTAATACTACCTACTGCACAGGTTTTTTAAGGATTCAAATGAACTATTAAGGCAGTGTTTAGCACAGTATCTGGCCCATATTAAGCACTCAATATATGATGTTGCCATTATTCTTATTCTTGGTTCGTGTTTTTATTCTTCTCAAGAGGTAAATGGTGGCTGTGATAAACTTATAAAGTCATTGTGTTTTGACCATTAACACATTCTCTTTAGTATGTTTGAACAATATTTAAGTAAAGGGTTAAAGATGAAAAAATATAGTCACTTGTTAAGTGTCTAGATAATTCATTAGTAAAGCCTTGAGTGGTTTTACCAAAAGTCACTTTAATACTTTACTTGCTAGTACATATATAGCATTTTTTAAAACACTTGTTTTTTACTGATGAAAAATTCAGTTTTAAAAATCCAAATAAGAATGCACACTAATTGCAGCAAGAAAAGAAAATTCATGGTGAAGGAAAGAAACAATTATCAAGAACAGACTAAATAATTATAATTTTGTACATTCTTTGATGGTGGGATTATACAAATCTATGAAGACTTAACACTTTTTTAAAACCTTTTTGTATGTATCATTTTATCCTGACCTAGAGCAGGGCTACAATGGTGGGTATATATGTGAAAATATACTTGATCTTTGAAACAACTCACATGTTTCTTTTAAATAGTAAAGGTATAGATGAACTAATTTTTTCAAATTAAAATATACTTACAGGGATAGTTTGGAAGAGGCATTCTAACTTTGTAAGTTGTTCAGATAACTACAATTAGTTTAGTCATTTATTATTCTGTTGGTCAAATTTCAATTGGTTTCAAGTAACATGAACCAACTTCATCTAGCTTAGGAGAAAGAAGGGGACTTGTTAATTCAAAGGACCCAAGGTCAATGAAATTCTTGAAATAATGGTATGAAGGGATTGACGGAGCTCCCATGAACTAGATGGTGGTTGCTTTCTCTCTCTGGTTCTTGCTTCCAGTTAGTTAGTTCTTCACTTTTCTCTCTCTGCACCAGATTTCTTTGCTTCATTTTGTGCATGGCTTTCCTACAATTCCAAATTTGACCTCCTGTATTAAAGTGACCAGCTCACACTGAGATAGAATGTTCCAAATTCCACAGAGAAAGATCATGATGGGTTCCATTTGGTTCAGCTGTCCGTCACCAGGCACACAACTCTATCTGGGTTGGGGGAAGAGGATAGAATCATGCAGTGTAAGTGTACTTATTGGTGGCCATCCCTGCAGCAAGAAGAGCAGCTTAAAAAAGAGCATCTGGGCTTCATCCTGATGAGGATGTCTCTTAGGAATTATGATGAAGATGTATTTCTGTAAATATAAAGTTGTTTTCCCTTATAAAGTTGATTTAGTTATAAAAATAGTTAGCAATGTGAAGTATTTGATTCTCAAAATTTACAGTGAAATGATTTGCTACAGTATATAATGTCCATTATATCTCTAAAGCCTGATGTGTACAATAAATTTTATCCAACACTCAATAAGTTTATATGATTGGTCTATTTGATTTCTTTAACTCTTAATAGTAATACTTGTCCCTCTAGCTTTATATTTTGGCCTTCATTGCTGTAACTGATTTTATGTGTTTTAGCTATCATCATTCTTTTCTATAACACAGATACCTCTGTTCCTCCATGCTATTTTGACTGCATGATAATCTTACACTCCTGTCTATATCCAGTTATTATGAGTAGGCAGAAAGCTAATAACATCCTATTATCTCATTGCTTCCTCAGAGCCCAAGAAAATCACCCTTGTGATTGCTGACCTGGTTCTGAAAGTCCCTATGCTGCACATATAGTCGGCTCTTGCGTGGAAGCAAGTTACAGATACAAAATTACAGAAACAAAAGAGGAAAGCAACCTTTACTATCTATATTGCTTTTCTTTTTTTTCTTTTTTTTTTATATTCCTTTTCTTATGTGGAATTTCTTTACGTGATTGCAACACTTCCAAATATTATCATGAATATTTAATAATGCAGTTTATGAATATGAACTCATTGAGTAAATATATTCCAATTCATTTTTGTTTCTTAACATTTGATCTAGAACACAGAGAGTGGAAATAGTGTGTATACACTTCCTGAACATCTAACTTATTTCATGTATTACACTCTATATTATATATATTAAGAGAGGACAGCTGCCAAGACTGTTGGGGACATTTTATTTTAAAGAGAGTTTTGTATAGTTGGGCGTGCATGGACTTTAATTGATTATAACATGCAAATGTGTGATAAGCATGCAAATGAATTACAGGCTTTGCTGTGATTACAAATTATTCAAATAATTCAAGATTATTCAAAAATCTTTCCAGAATGCACAATTAAAGGCATAACCATGAGTATAATCCTGTACAATAGTCACTTCATCAAACAAGCTTCTCTGGTTTACTGTTTGTTTTATTTTGATGCAAGATTGAATAATGAAATTTTTGAAGATAATTCAAAATAGTGATCTTATGCTGCATTTATCTCGCCTTATAATTTTTGAATTATTTACATTCTTAAAATAGACACGTTAAGGTTACTGTGATCAACATAACATATATAATTTCAAGTCTAATATCAGGAAACTTAATATGGTTTTAAAAAGCAGAGTTTCATTAACCCAGAAGGTTAAAGGTAGCTATCATGTCATCAGATGTTGATAATGCTTTCTAGCTAGCCAGTCATCAGTAATTTCCATGGTAGCATTACTCATTAGTATACTGAACTTCATTTCTGACATCTACATGTATAGTGTTGTCCTTTGAAAGTATAAATGGGAATGAAGATAGAATATTGTGTAAGCAATCAGTAAAATATTAAAATGAAGATTCTAGTGCAGCCTCCCCACATTTTCAGATGGAAGATTATGACATAGCTGTGAAAATAATAAATGAACCATAGGATTTTATAGTTGGGACTCTTCATGGTATTGTTCAAGTATGGCCGATATGTTCCAATATACATTAAAGAATTTGCTTTTCTTAAATGAATTCAGATAGTGTAAAACTATGAAAAACCATCACAAAAACAGCAGCACAAACAAGAACAAACAATAATGACAACTTGAATCCATACTGTGTTAAATGAGATGTGAGTTATTCCAAACTTTAATTACTTCAGTTTACTAATCTATTAAAAAAGAGTTGCTGATAATTAAGATTATTTTTAATGCCCAAAGTTTGTGCTTTTATTATTCTGACATCACTAGAATTAATTCGTAGTTAGAATTTCTGTTGATCTACTGAGAAAGTCACTTATGTGGTCCTAGGTGGGGTGGTAAAGTTGAAGAATTCAAATGTGAACTTGGTGAAGTTTGAGAATGTAGATGACAGATTGCTAATTTCTATTTTTTTAAAGAAGTGATAAGGTATAATGTGGTTAGGCACAGAAAAGGCAGTGCTGCCATGCTGGATCTCTCTCTCCTGCTCAAACTACACATTCTATGAAGTGGATATGCATTTACTAAAGAAGACAAAGACAAAGTTTTAGGATGCAAATGATTAAAGAGGAATACGATTTCTGAATTGATAGCCAGTATTTCACAAAGTGATGTTTTGCTAAAGATTGTGTGAAACAGAAAAAAAAAAAAAACCTGTTAAATCAAGGGGGTTCTATACTTAAATAAACTTTGAAAATATTAAATTAAATGGTAGTAAACAGGTTTTGCTACCTCTAGCATTATATCAAGCCTTTAATATATTTATGGGCATACAAGTTTTCCCAAGTTAATTGATCAGGTAACATTTTACCCCTTATATTTTTGAGCATCTTCATGAAAAATGTTCATTAGAGTATAATTTAGGAAACATTTTAATTCAAACAAACTGGTTCTCCATTTAAAACCTATCTGAATGCAGTGATGTAAGGAAATAGTGTTATTTTTTTCTCTTTGTCATAATGACATATGGAGCAGTGCTTAACAATGACTTTTCTACACATGCATGGAGATTTTGTGTAAGGCAGCATAGTAACAATTAGCTAGCCTGCCACTGGAAATTATAACCCATACATGGCCCTATCAGACTTGTTCCATGCTAGTATTACATGGATGCGGTAATTTAGATATGCAAGCTGGGGTGGGAGAAGATTTCAGATCTACCTTCTTCAAGGAGGTCAGTGAAATTAAGTCTCTTTTAATACACATAAATGAGAAAATAAATAATTTATTTGGCTTATATTTTAACTGGAAATCTATATACTCTCATTTGTTGCTCCAATGTAGGACAGAGAAGGCAGTTGTGTAATATCAGATAGAAAGTTATATTAAATCAATGTCTTCTAAAAAGAAATATCTTTTCCCTAAGTCTACTGCATTCCATATGAGTAAGTAGATTTTCTAAATACAGCTTTGCTTTCAAATATGTTTGTGTATAACCTTAAAATCATGCCTTTGAACTTCATTTATTGATATACTTGTGGATTCATGTGTTAGTTCATTCCCCCAGCAAATATATATTCAATGAAACGTAGAATTATGGTAGGCATTCAGAATAAAAAGATGCAACAAACATTCATTGACTTTTTTACAACAAGTTCTAGGACCAGTGATTATGTCATTATATAGTTAAATGCATAAAGCAGTGAAGTCTTGTAAAGGTTTATAACAAAATGAAATTTGCACTCCAAATTCAAATGAGTGACATTTAAATTAATATATTTTATTCTTTTATTGCCTGTGATAAATTTAAGTATCAAGTCGTGATTTACATAATACCTCTTTTCTAAATGTAAAATTGTTACTCAAAGTATAGCTTAGTTATATGTGATATTCAGTTAACATTTTTGAAATGCATTCTTTAAATAAATATTAAAATGACTGCTAACAAACTTGTATACTGGGATCTGGACATTTGTTGTGTCAATTGAAAGATGGCAAAATTATTTTTTTTGTTGTTTTTAACTGTAAATTGAGTTGATTATTATTTTGTGGGCTGTTTTCATGTACATACAACCACAGCAACAAGATTTTTAAGTTTAGCTTGTCTTTACAATGGTCTCCTTTTGTGCATTAGGTCAAGTAGGTCAATGACTGCATCTTTCTAGAGATTAAAATATTGACTGACTTCATAGGAGAACTGAGAGAGAGAAATAGTAAGCACCGTTTAAGTGTTGGATGTCTTAATATTCTTGAATGTGATAGCTGACATTGCTTGATGACTGGAGAAGGTGACAGTTTACCTCCTGTATTACATTGTGTATGCTTTGTATCTGCACATGAAAAGAAGTGCGTATGTCACATGGGAAAATCTTCTGTACATGCATGTTTTCTGTATACTCATCTAAAAGGAGAAGTAATCATTTTTATATGTTTTTATGTGATAAACTAGCAGTTTTAGAGAAAAATAGATCCATGAGGCACAATAGGCTGTATCAACAAAGGAAGGTCTATAATGCTTCCTTAGTGCAGACAGTTTTGATAAATTTCTATTTGGAGAATTTATAAAGAAGAATCAATTCAACAAATATTTACTGAGGACTCAAGTATTTTGCTAAAGGATTCAAAATATGAAAATTGTATATATATAATCTACCCCTTCTCTAAAGGAACTTTTCATTTGGTTTGAGAAAACTTCATACTATAAATATCTATGATCCAGTGTACTATATCATCCACATTTACTAGATCAGTGTTGTTAACAGGTTTTCATAGAAATCTAGCTAGATGTTAGATCCACCCAAGAAAGACAGTGTATGTGGTGAGAGGTAAACAGCCGGGACTCTGAAAGGATGTTGCCAGACTCAAAGCTGCACAACTCATTAACTTTTTAAGTATTCCCATCTAGATAATAATAGCTTTCTCATTGGACTTGTTATGATGATAACTGGTGTTAGAACATGTACATGCAAAATGTTTAGGAAAGTTCTAAGTACATTTTACTTTCTCAATATGATTTAAATAATTATTCTCACATATTATTGAAGTATATATTGTTGAGTCCCAGGATTCTGTAGGTCTGGTATAATGTGATGTAGATTCCAGAGAATCTGCATTTTAACAAACACCAGAGATGGTTATGATACTATTGACAATTAAACCAGTGTTTGGAAACCTCTGTTCTGGGTCATCCAAATTTAGCATAGGGATAAAAGAAAGTAAAAATATTATAATATTATTATCAATTAAAAAAATTGAAGATATATTACTAAGAGTAAATATTTTGGAAAGAAAAAAAGAAAAAAATCTGAGTGAATTTTACATATAATTTACTAAGCTAATGTTTTCTGGACATGCATATATATCCCCATGCAATATATATATATGTATATATATACATATATATGTATATATATGTATATATATATATATATATATATATATATGAGCATGGCCCCATTAAATTTAATGGGATTTCTCCTCACATAGATACCGAGAAAAGTCTGGCCTATATATATATTAATGAGACTCACTTAGTATATCTCTTGCAAAATGCTTAATTTTGTCAGTTTTAAGGTATTTTAGCTGAAGAAAAAAATGAGTTAGGATAGTTTAAAGTGAACTAAATTACCTTAGTCATCACTCATTTTTCATTTAGAGATACTTTTTCAAAACCATGCTGCATAAATCAAATTCAGCTATTTAATGTTGATATTCAGAGTCTGTAGTTATCTATTATTATGGTTACAATTTTAATTTGAATGAAATTCTATTATAAAATACCATATCTCCTCATTTGCTATCTTTCTTTTTAAAAGAGTCCAGATTAGAAAAAGTGTTTAAATATATGTCTATGTATCTAATATTAGTTTTTGAAAGTATGACAATACTTCTCTTACATAACTCATATTCTTTGTTAGCAAGATAGTTTTTCAGTAATGTAGAAAACATTAAACCATTTATAACTGATTAGTATAAATGCCTATTAAGTAACATGTTATCAATGAGTGTACAAATGCAAACATCTAGCAGGTTGTCAAAGTGAATAGTTTTTTATTTTGTGAGCCCATTTGTGACAAACTTCTGTGACTGGGACGAGTGTGTGTTTTGCTCATTTATCAGCTCTATGTACTTATGAATAGAACGTCTCAAATGGGAACTTATAATAAATACTGTCATCTTCTAATGAATTTAGGTATAGATGTTGTCACCTAATATGAGAAAAGACGTAAGCAAGCATATTTGGGACATATTAGTTTCTCTGTAAAAATCACTGCAGAAATGAACTCTGTCAGCAGTAAGGTTGTATGAAACCATAAAACAAGTACTTACAGAGAAGTTTTCAAGAAAATGTTTGTTCCTTGATGGTACTATGCTGTGATCAATTGGCTCTCAATTCTTGTGAAAACTAATCAATTAAAAATACACTGAGATTTTCAATTAAAGAAAAATTTAGTTATGAATATTGAGATCTAAATTTTTTTCTTTGCTTTCTAAATTTTTCCAATAAGCATTTGCTTTGTTACATTTCATAGTAATTAAATTTCCAGTAATTTTATTTTGATACAGTTTACTTTTTAAAATGATTGTAATTAAAAACAATGAAAAAAATTAATGAAACTTTACTACTTATAAACTATGAAACAAATTAATGTCACTCTTTAGTCTTCTGACTTACCTTCTTCATTTGGGTAAGTGAACTAGCATGTGTGAACTGAAGTCATTAGGGCTCATGTTCTTTTTGGGGGATAAGTGGAAGAGAATATGTATCCCAGTGTTTGAACTTTACATTTAGTCCAATAACAATCTTGTTCCAAGGCTAGATAAGAATTCCAGATACCATTATATACATTTAACATCCTATTTTATATGAGAAGAAAAAAAACAAACAAACTAGTTAGAGCAAGGCTTGCCATCACATGATATAAATCCTGCTTTTATTTATATGAATTACTGAAGCTTTAAAATGCTATATTTTGATGATTTAGAAATATTTTGAAATCTTCTGAGACCTCTGTGGGCTTGCCAACTGTTACTCCCCATTGATAATTAGGAACTGAGGTACACAGATAAATGAAATTCACAGTGAATCAAGTAGTACCCTTTTCCACTAAATTCAATTCTCTTCGTTATAAAACCTTTCCTGGAGCTGCTGACTCTTAATAACATGTGCCAGAATTGAGTTTAACCTTTTTTTTTTTTTTCCTTGCTATTCTTCTGGTACTGGTTATTATTGAGAGGAAAAAAATAGTGGCTAGAGCAAAAGGCTTGCAACATTTTAGAGTTGACATGCCAAGTGTTTTTTGACTAAATTGCTTCTAGAAAAAGAAGCGAGAGATAATTGTCATTCAAAAGTTCTTTCTGTTTCTCTGCTGTAGATGCCAGTATACCACAGAGTAAAGCAGTAAGAGTAAAGCAAATGGTTCTTGGTATTTTCATTCATTCACTCACTCATTCATCATTCGTATATACATACATTCAATGCATCTTCATTCTTACATACATAACATTAAATCAATAGGTATTGAATTTGTACAGTTCTCCAGGCATAATCTAAACATTATGGGAGGAGATACCCAATTGACCACAGATTTCTTTGTCATCAAAACAAGAGAATGAAGCCATTAGTAGATACAGATATATAAACTGATAGTGTAATATAGATTAGGTACTATGAAAAATTTGTTCAAGAAGAGTAGTCAGAATTTAAGCCATTATGATATAGTATCTCACTAAGTGACCACAACCTAATCAATTGTCAGCCAATACCATAACTTAGAATTTCCCCAAATATGGGAGTGTTTAGTGGAATGTTCATGTGTGTTATGAATAAAAGAGTCATCCAGAAATACAGGTATGGAAAATACTATATAAATTAAATATAATTAACTGTGTAGCTTTACATATATGCATACTATGTAGATTTACTTTACTGATGTGTACAGAGTTCTCAAAACCTTCAATTAAATATCTTGAAAAGAGATAAACTAGGAAGAGCTCCATAGCTGTCTTCCTAAAAAACACTTTTGTTTTCCATGAATTATTTAGAATTATAGTTGGAATGAAAATATTTTGAGTAATATTACTTTAATACCTACTTAAGTTTTACTCCAAAGTTAAAGAGAAACATAAAATAAAATACAGAGTGGAATTTTGAAAATAAAAAATATGAGTGAGCCATGTACAGGTATTTATGTAAACATAGATTTTCATTTACCTAGTATAAATGTTAAAGAGTGAAATAGCTGCATTGTGTGGCAATTGCATGTTTAGTTAGGTAAGTTTTACACAATGGCTATACCATTTATGTACAACACTATATGAGCAATCCAGTTTTTCCACATCCTCATCAGCATTTAGTGTTGTCACAACTAAAAACAAAATTATTCATTTCAGATAGGTGTATAGTGATATGTCATTATGGTTTTAATTTTAATTTCCCTGATGACTAATAACATTCAACATATTCTCATAACCCTAGAATTCTTACCTTATTTGCCATATGCATATCCTCTTCCACAATATGTTTGTTCATGTCTTTTGTCTATTTTTTAATTGGTTTACTTATATTTTACTGTGAGTTTGGAGTCACCTTTATTTTTGAAAGTTAGTTTTGCTAAATACAGAATTATTGATTTATATTTGTTTTTCTTCTTTCAGCATTTTGAATATGCCATTCTACTCTCCTCTGGCTTCCATGGTTTCTGCTGAGGTCTCAGCTAATTATCACATTGTTGTTCATCTCTACTTGATAAGTTATATTCCTCTTGCTGATTTATATTTTTTTTCCTGTCTTGACTTTCACCAGAGTGTCTAGGCATGGATCTTTGTGTGTACGCTAATTGAGTTCCATCGGCATTTTGAATTTGGACATCAATATTTTTTATCAAATTTGTAAATTTTTTATACTTATTCAGCTATTGTACCTGACATTTTTTTAATGTCACTTCCATTTTTGGGATTCTATTTACACAAACGTTGATGACTTTATTTCGTCCTGGAGATCTCTTATGTTCTGTTCATTAATTTAGTGTATTTTCCTATTCATTTTATACTTTCATTGCCATATGATTATATAAATGTAATAAAACATTTATAGCATTTTTTTAATTTTAAAAGCTTTTGCTATTTAAAAAATTCTATTTTTAAAATCTTGTACTTAATTTTGTCATTAAGTAATTGTGAACTTCATATAAAATGAATTACTATTTACTCTTGCATATTGTCTGTAGTATGAATGTTACAGATTTAATTCATTCCTGTTGATGGTTGCGTAAGTAATTTCTGTTTGGTTATTACAATATTTGAGGCATCGTCTTGTCATATGTATCCTTAGTCACATGTGAAAATCCTAGGTTTAAAAATTTTTCAAATTTACTGTGTATTGCCAAATAGTAATAGCTCCTAAAAAGCTAGCTACCAACATATACTTCTAGTAGCAACATAGAATAGAGTACCTCTTCCCTGTAACTTTCATTACACTTGATTTCATATATGCATAGTTTTCTCTTAATAAATACATATTTAAATGTACAAAGCATCATCCTATATTCAATATAACCAGCCATAATGAATAGAAAAATATTATTGAAGAGCTCGAGGTATTCATGAGCCCTGCAAGCCATCTTTGCTATGGACTGGGGTTATATAGCAGACTAACTATTAGATACTTAGCAAAATAGAACAATACATGGAAGTTGGGAACATGATTATGGATATCTTCTTTAACATATCAGGAGTCCTGTTTGCTTATTTACAAATAGATAATGGAAGTACCAAATAATATCTAAGCTGTATCAGGCACAAATTTCTATATTTCTGTGCCATTATAGGACTTCCTCCTTATCTGCATTTGTTCTATCTATGTTTTGTATTATCAGGATATATTGGTGAAAGGGATTGTGATGATAAGCAGATAAAAAGACAGTTAATAGCTCTGTTTTAATATTAAGGTTAAAATCACACTGAAAAATTAATTTTGCTGCTTGCACCTGTAGTTGCTAATTTAAGCAAATGACCTCAAAATGCTTAAGGGACAAAAAGGAAGATAAGGAAGAAGTATTGGCAGAAGACCCCAGTAGGAAGAATAAACATAAAGACTTCTCTTCCCTACTGTTGCAGTTTCACTAATATTGTAAAGATTTTATATTTGCCTAGAATTCTTGTCATTCTTAGAATCCTCTGTTTTCATAGTAATTCTCAAATAAAAATTAATTAAAGTATAATGAAATATATAGATCAAATTGATAAACACAAAAAACGTTCTATACATATTAGTCAATCAAATGCCCTATTGTTAAATGCTACTGTCCAAAGTTGGTCAAAATTAAATTTGCATTAAAATAAAAAAATATAAACACCAAAAATTTGTAATTGTCTTTGTAGAACTATCTCTAAACATTTTAACCTTCCATATTAAACTTTTGGTAAGAAAAGTATACATTCATTCAAAGAGATTTTTGGTTGAGATTAGATTTTTGGCCAGACACAGACTTAACAAATGTAGGAGGGAGGATTAGCAATGAACCTATGGCTGTTCCATCCTTTACATTCATCTCAAAGAGGGACAGAAGTACTGGGACTCTGAAAAAAAAATGTTTTCTGTGGAAGTTCTAGCTACTGAATGGACAACACACTGACAGTACACTGCCTCCTTTCTACAGAATTTCATTAGTACCGCTGTGGCAAATAGACGAAGTGGACTTTAGTCCATATTATGGCAGTATAATCACTTAAACTTTAATAAGCATATAGCTCTAATGTGGCTGTTTCCCAACAAAAAATGAGATGGAAATTTGTGTTGAATAGCCACTGATTACCAGAACAAGATTAATGTGAGATATGGAATTGATTTATGGGTGCTGTTGTCAAGGCCTACACCAGCATAATATTATCTGCTGAAAAATGAGGGCAGAATATAGAACAGAGAGCATAGGCAGTATTATATTTTCTAATATATTTTTTAGACTGGATATATAATCCAGAGTTGTAAATGGTTTACTGGAACCCCCCACCCCTTTTTTGCAAGGGTATAATTGTATTTATTTGGCCTGAAACATTAAGTGTACCAGACATTAATCTACTTTATTTTCATTAAATTGAATCCCAAGTAAAACAGTTTTTTTTTCCCCCCTCATTTACTGAAACTCTCAGACTGCTTTGAAAAGAAACCTTCCTTACAGAATTTATAGCTTTCTCCAATAGGACAGTACAACATTTACATTAAAGAGTGTAATAATGTTACTTTTAAAATTTGCATGTTTTTGAGAATGTATATGTTTAAAGAACACTAAGAGGACCATCTCTAATATCTCACAGTGACTGTCATGAAGACATTCTTCATTGTGTGTGTGTGAGTGCATGTATATGTGTGCGTCCATATGAAATCTTGAAACATGAGAAAAATATTTGACTGACATTTGATTTTAAAATCTCCATGGTAAATATGTATTCTAGCTTAAACAAGTATGTAATTGAGATCACAATCTCTCTTTAGAAAGATATAAACTCACTGACTATATAAACTTTTGTTGTAGTATACAAAATTTATTTATATTACCACAGTTTTACATAGTATAAAGGTTGGCAGGCTTGACCATCTCTTAGCATATCATGATAGAAAATACATAATGGGAGGCTACTATAGCATAAGCATGGAGGTGTTCCAATATAGTGATACTATAAAGGAACTAAACTAGATCAGTGATTTATAAACCTGTTTGTTTTTAGTTGCTTTTTTTAAAATTATAAATCATGCTACAAAATTACTGACAAATTACATAATGTGTACCATTTGTAATGGGATTGCTTCTGATAAAACACTAATGAAAACATTTAAGATTTTATTCAGTTTATTAATTTGTTAATTTCAGGCATGCCTACCCATTTATCTCATTCTGTCTTGTGAAATTATTATTGACTAGTTGATAAATTTGAATTTGTTTTCATTAGTGTATTTTTAAAGGAAAAATGCCAGATTTTAAAACCTGAAGTTCTTATGACACAATTTATTATTTTATATAATGTGAAACTACTTAATATATCTCTTCTTAAAAGTAGGATAGCAGTAAATATATAAGTAATCTTGATATATATGTTTCCTTTTTTTGTTTATATATTATGTTCCTCATCCTATTCAACTAAGAAAATATTTTTCTCAATTAAATTATAAATTTCTCTAATTATGGACTTTTATCTGATATGCTAGTTTGGATTTTCCCAACCTCCAAGTTATTTCTTCTGCACTTAGATAATTCATTTATAGACTAAGTGACGAAAGGATCCACTTTCTTAAAAAAAAAAAAAATTACTAACTGCAACATTGAATGGACAAAAAAAAAGTTTCTTCTTTTGCCATTCACATTTAGTGTTGTATATAGATGGTCAATTGTCCATGGATTTCCCCGTGAAAATATTCATACAGACTTGAAAGTTTTAGTCTCTATATTTCTCAAGTGATTTTATTTTATTGTGAATTGAATTTGAGCTCATAAATATTTGTACTGTTCCACAGGCAATAAAATAATCAACCTAAGTTTTATTTCAGACACAGAAAATTAATTGAGTCATTTCTAGCAATATTGCTACATCACACTCATGAATTTTAAAAATGTTTTAAACAACTCAAACTCCTACTTGATGCAAGTCTTTTTTTCCCCACTAACACATTATTGAGGAAATATAACAAGATTTTGATTCAAATGATTTTTACTGAACGTTGATACATTCTGTCATATTTATTACACTAAAGAGGGATAGCCATTAGAGCGACTGAGTTTCTGAAACAGAAACTCTCTATGCTACACGTTTTATTCTTTGTAAATCATTTTCTCCTTGTGATTGTGTATAAAAACAGATTTGCTTCTGTTGCACAGTAAGTCCCTTGGGCAATTGCCTGTGGTCTTGATCCAAAAGTCAAGAAACTGAACAAGGAAGGATGGATGCTATAATTCTACAATAAGGGTCCATAGTTTTATCTTTCAAAAACATAAATACATAGTTCTTTAAATAATTAAAAATTGTCTCTTTTGTTGGTTATAATGACCTCCTTTTTTCCTATGTTTCATGCATTATAATTTTAACCTTTAAAAATTAGAAAATATTAATTATAATCAGAGGTTTCTGATCATAGATATTTGGCACTTATTTGTCAATCATTCTGGGCCTCAGTTTACTCACCTACAAAATGATGTGGTTGTGTTCTGTACTAGTATTTTGTGCACACAGTGTGCAAGGGGAAAATTGACTTAAAATATAGTTATATCTTTAAACTGCTCTTCCTATACTATTAATAGATTAGCTTTGATGTTTTCACACATTCCTGGATCACCTTTGAATTACAACAAAATGTCTTTCAGAGCATTATAATCCGAGATGAAGCTTGGTCTGTTATTTGACTCTTTGCTTTTTGAACATTTAGGCATCTATTGGAAAGGCAGGCTGACTAGCAACTGATATTTGTACCCAACATGCACTGATCTTAATAGTATAGTCTTTCTTGCTAATGAGAAATGGCTTCTAGTTGAAAGTAAGACATCAAAGGTAGTAATAACAGACAGACAGACAAAAAAGTCTCTTTCCCAATAATAGTAGGATACCTCACTCTTCCTGTCATTAATTGTGTTCCTAAGTGACTTACCCTTTGAAGATTTTTCTGGTCCACTTTCTCTCAGAAGAAATGTCCTGAATTGAATGTATTAGATAATGACAGACTTCTGCATAAGCAAATAGACAAATGAGTTACAATGTACCTGTAACAAGAAGGAAAAACATAGTGATTTTATATATGTATAGTAAGTCATAAAATATTATAGGAAAAATATTAAAATTGTTTATTGTGCACCTGGGGAAAGCATAAAAAACATGCAATTAATTCATTCAGGTCCAAACTTGATTATATTTTGCTCGACTTTAGTCAATAAAGCAAAATAGAAAAATGCATAAAATAATGAAACAAAAAAACTCTGATATTAAAAATGTAAATTAGTATAATAAATTGGCCACTAATAAAAAGAAAATACAAAATGCCTTTGCTGTGTTTGAAGTTTCTGACTTTTTATATTGTATTTCACCTGATTTTTGCAGTAGCAGAAAACTTCCAGAAATTCTAGACTTTAGGTAAATGTATTTTGAGGAAGCAATTGGAGTGTGTTGCTCATTAGCTAAAATGGGTAATTTACGTGCCTGACTTCCAAATTTTAGTGTCTAATCAAACTGTGTGCAGGCACTTTCTAAGATCATGGGGTGGTACTGATCTTTTTAAAACATCAGTAAATTAAGTAATTTGAGATTAGAATCTCTTCAGTGAAGTTGGGAAAGCGTAGTATATGTAAACAAAACATACCATACACACACAAACACAGGCACACGTACATTCACACAATGACAATCATAATAAGTGACATCTAAAACTATTTAGAGTAAAATTTGAAGCACAGAATTCATTTTGTTTTGGAGCATTTCAAAAGACATTATATTAAAAATTGTGATATAAAAGGATAATGAACAGTAATCCCTATATTCAAAGAAACATTTAAGGTGGTAAACAAGGTCTTCCTAGCAAATTAATCTTTGGTCATGTCATAGTATGGCTGGTAGCAATTGATTCCTTGCTGTATTTTTACATCACTCTGCCAAAGAAAATCCCTAAGATTGTTCTAATAGTATTTGACTGAAATATGAAATAATGTATAGTGCCACTAACTGATATTCTATATGTATTCTGGGCTTTTAATTTGTGCGAATGGTGAGGAAAGTTAATGAGTGACAAAATGAAAACTGAATATTTTGAAAATGTATGCTCAGGAATAAAATATCTGAACTATTCTAATTAGTAAAATGTAATGCTAATGAAAGAGTGTCACAGGTTCATATATAAAACTAAACTCATAATAATTGTATCAATAATTGGCATAAGAAAATATCTTTTTCTAAATACTTAGAGCTTTTTAATAAAAATTATTGGACTAATTTTTTTAAAAGTCTGAATTTATAAACTTATCTAATTTGATTTTATAAAGTTTGGACAATTTACAGAGAAAGTTTATTTTTGGTTTTAATAAATTATATAATCATTTATTTACCATGTTTGAATTATTTCATATTTCAAATTAATTTGGTCTGTGGACTAAAGAAGGATATATGTATGTTTCATAAGAATTCATTCATTGGAAAAACAAGCACCACATATTCTCAGTATCAAATTGGTATTAACTGATCAACGGTTAAGTGTACATATAGTAATGACATTCACTGGGTGTCAGGCAGATGGGAGGGGGGAGGAGGTGATGGATATATACACACCTAATGGGTGCAGTGCATACTGTTTGGAGGATGGACATGCTTGAAGCTCTGACTCAGGTGGGGCGAAGGCCATATATGTAACCTAAACATTTGTACCTCTGTAATATGCTGAAATAAAAAAAAATTAAAAAGAATTCATTCATTATAAAAAGTCTATCAAGTACCCTCATCTGTTTCCTGTAGTGTCAGATTCTGAGACATAGTAGATAATAAGACAGTCATGCCTTTACCCATATATTTGTGTTTCTGAGTATTAAAACATGTAGAGAAGAAAAGAATTATTTACAGTTATGTGATGTCTAAGAAAATGTGGATTTAGTTTCAGTAAAGTTGGGTAGCACCGCTTGATGCAGTGAATAAAGGAGTCCCAAGCACAAATGTACACATCAAGACAGAGATATACTGGCAAGATGACAGGGGTAGATATGGACAGAGAGATACCCAGATGGTTAGTGTGGTCATGTGTGAGTTTGAGCAAATTTTTTCTTTTGTCAGACCTTCAATTTCTTATTTTTAAAGTGAACAATAGGACCAGATTTTGAAGGCCCATTCCCTTTCTGATATTAGATATTAGATGACTATAATAGATTTTCAGTTCTCATTCTGGATTCCATAGCCAGTGTTGCCAGTGTGCCAGAGCAATGTCAGTTTAGACATCTAGATATTGTAAGAGCTAGGACTAAAACTGGGTCTTAAGACTGGTAATTATTACTCTGTACAAGGCCTATCAAGTAGTCTTTTTATTCAGGAGTCTACTACCCAGTTTCTTAACCTCAATAGATTAATCTTTATATAGAAGCAAGATAAATTGAAACATAATGAAAACAGAACTGTATAGTGGGTACTCTCCGATAACTTGAAAGATCAAAATTGACTCTATTCAGATGATGTTCCTCCCTGTGGATTCGAGGGCACAACATAAGGGGGAGTTCTGGTCTAGACCGTATCTCCTGAGTCAGTATTTTCCAGTTCTGAAGGAAAAAGAAGTAAGTGTATAGGCTAGGAGATTGGAAATCAGAGAGAGCAGTGGTAATAGGATAGGAGACAGCAGGAGATTAGGACAAGAAGCCTAATAGGCCAATGAGAGGCCAGCAGGGAGAAACTAGTTCTTACTGGCTTGGGTAGGAAAAGTTGGTAACTCCACCATACACATGTGGATACGAAAATAAGTCGTATTTCTTTTTGATGTCTCTGAGGAATGTAGCTGGCATAGGATGCCTGGCCAGCCATGAGTTTAGAATGCAACTGGCTTGGAACTTTCAGTGTCCTGATTGGTAGAGGAGTACATCCAAGCATCTGGGAGAGAAATCAAGCCAGCCCATGCTGACTGTGTAATCAGTTCTTTAATCTTAAAGCAAAATGATAGGAAATAAGGAAGAAATCAACACAGAAAAAAGCATTGGCTCAGACAATGGGCCTTGAGGAGATGCCAGACCTGAAGAGCACAGTTACAGCCACTGTATTGCCTTCAGGGACCCACTCTTCCATGATGACAAGGTTTATCACTTGTAGTAATCAAAGGGTCAGCAAATAATTTTATTAAACCATGAAATCATAGGAAATTCAACAAATTTGAATAGAAAATATTCTGTGTTTTCAATATCTGTGCCCTTCATTAAATTATCATAATCTCCTTGACATGACATTTGTAAGAGTATCTAGAAATATGCCTGCCACATTCCTGAGCTCTTGGTGAGTGTTACTTTCTCTTCTTTCCCTTATTTCTTTCTTAATAATTTATATTTGCTGAGAACATCAAAATGTCTTCATTGTATTAAAAGGGAAGAAACCTTGGAAGAATCCAAAGTTTTATTCAAGATAGTCATTCTAAAATAAATTAAGTATTTTTGTTTAGTCCTCAGCATATTTGTCTAAATGAGAGCAGATAGGGGAGATGGATATATTATCTGTTTGATTCTCCTAATGGTTTATTGCTATAATTATGTAAATTAAAGTTTTTCTATTTGTTCATAAGAAACATAAAATATGAGCCTTCATTTATATTTTGGGTACTTGAAAAGAAAAATAAATAAAATTTCACCATGACAGTTTCTAAATTCAAAGAAAATTAGTTTCTCTCTTCTTAATGGAGAATATTCAGGGAAGCAAGATGCTTATGCACATACTTTGAAATTATCACCTGAAGCAGTAACTATTAAGTTGTCTTGTCAAGTGCTGCTTGGCTTGCATTTTTAATAATATTTTTGGTACCCTGGACTTTGTACAGACAAGAGTGTGAATTGCTTGGCTTATAGTCTTGGAAGATGCTGCTATTCTGTTTGCTTTTACTTGCTAACAGGATCCTCCTGGATTATATGATGCAGAAATAGATCTTCTACAAGTGATTCAAGTAAAAATAAAATTAAATCCATTTGTGTTTTGTATTGGAAAACCATCACAAAATCAAACAAATATTTGAAAAAGAATCAAGTCAGCATTTTGATTTCCTTCTTTTAAGAAGAGCTTTTTAATGTTATTTTCCCTTTTGCTATTTCAAATAATATGCATTTAATTAATCTTGTAAATAGATATTTTTTACCATTTTCATTTGGTTAGTTGAGGTAGTCTTTTGCATCAAATATTAATCATGACACTTAAGTGTCATTTATAATGAAGAGATTGATATACTAAATCACTTGGGGAAGAAAACATAAGTAGTTTAATGACAATGCAGAAATAGACAGCTGGTTTAGAAAATCAGGGGCTAACTAGAGTTTATGTATATTTTGAGAGAGTACAAAAACAAGATTAATGGAAAGAACTAAGGCTTTTCATGACACTATAATGTGAAGGTTATTAGGCAAGTTAAAATCTTGATGTCTATCTCTTGTGAATTTAAGGAGCTCAGTAGTTTTATCTCATTAGCACTTTTTACTTATGTTTGGGATGGCAGCTAGACTTTTGAGAAGGGCTACCCTAGGTGTATAATTTATTTGCATTTCTTGTGCCACCACATTTTTCACATCTTTGGTCATTGAACAGAATCAATAAATAATGTTGTATTTAATTTCATGTCTAAAGAAATGAGTTTCTGTGAAGTTTTTTATGTATAACACTCAATGTCTGAAATCACACATTCTGGATTTATTGAAAATCAGTATGATTTCATTGTATTTCAGGGCATATTGTATTGTATTTCAGGGGCATTTTAAAGGTTTAAAACAAAATTTATATATATATTATTTTTGCACACGTAGATGTTGTACAGGTTTAAGAAATTTCTTAAGTTATAATGACATCTTTATAAAGGATAAAAATTTGGTTCTATACTGCTCAGGTAGTGGTTGTGGTACATTGAGATTCTCAAAACTGGAGTGTTTTACTAGAAAAGAGAGATTTATGTCTCTTCTTTGAGTAAATAATATTCCAGAACCTATATAAACCATACTTAATATTTTTTTACTTACTGTATACCCTCAGAATTCTTGAGGTCATTATACATACAATAATGTATTAGTAAGAATTAATGCATTCCCAGGATATAATAGGAAATCACTTAGTATTCAAAATGACAAGGCTATCCATATTACTGAACTATAATTTTTATCTCTATTTTATATTCATCTCTATCTTTGCATCTGTGGATAAATCTATAAATAAGTATTTAGCTATCCAACTCATGAAAGCATCCTGAAGATGGTTTCAATGAAATAAAGATCTATTATTAATTTTAAATTAATGGATTTTCTTTCAGATTTACATTGATGTGTTATTTGTAACATGACAGAATTAAATAAATGACTGTGTTTTCATATTTACATGTTTCTCCCTTCTTTTCCACATTTACTCTTCTTATTTTCTTTTTTTTAAAGCTGTAGTTTCTTTCTTCTCAAACTTTATCTATCCTATTTGTTTATATACTGATCTTCCAAATATACCTACTGTCCTTTCTCTGCTCCTTATTGTTAACTTCTTTTGTTAACTTTCTTTTATTTTCACTCTGAAATTTATGCTTTTTTTTTTTCTGGGGCATATTCATATATGTTTACGTCAACTCATACTGGAGATAATGAATAATAAGTTCTTAATTTTCTTAATTAAAAATATGTGATTCTCTTCTCCCAATACTTTATATCAAGATCCTTTTCACAATACTATATATTGATGCTACAGCTATTTCCCTATCTGAATTAGTTTTCTTTAATAATTTTTTGCTATATTTCCTGGCTAGAAAAATAGAAAAATAGAAAAAAAATCTATTTTTTAAAGATTTTTTAATCTTTCTATTTTATTTTGTACAGTGGGAAGAGATTGGTGAAGTGGATGAAAATTATGCCCCTATCCACACATACCAAGTATGCAAAGTTATGGAGCAGAATCAGAATAACTGGCTTTTGACCAGTTGGATCTCCAACGAAGGTGCTTCCAGAATCTTCATAGAACTAAAATTTACTCTGCGGGACTGCAACAGCCTTCCTGGAGGACTGGGGACCTGTAAGGAAACTTTTAATATGTATTACTTTGAGTCAGATGATGAGAATGGGCGAAACACTAAGGAAAATCAGTACATCAAAATAGATACCATTGCTGCTGATGAGAGCTTTACAGAACTTGATCTTGGTGACCGTGTCATGAAACTAAATACAGAGGTCAGAGATGTAGGACCTCTGAGCAAAAAGGGATTTTATCTTGCTTTTCAAGATGTTGGTGCTTGCATTGCTCTGGTTTCTGTGCGTGTGTACTATAAAAAATGCCCTTCTGTGGTACGACACTTGGCTATTTTTCCTGACACCATCACTGGAGCTGATTCTTCCCAGTTACTCGAAGTGTCAGGCTCCTGTGTCAACCATTCTGTGACAGATGAACCTCCCAAAATGCACTGCAGCGCTGAAGGGGAGTGGCTGGTGCCCATCGGGAAATGCATGTGCAAGGCGGGATATGAAGAGAAAAATGGCACCTGTCAAGGTAAGAGTTTGCCTGCGGATCTGCAGGGGCTGTCTGCTTCAGTTGGATCATGTATATGTATTTTCTCCAGTGATTATGAGCAAATGACCTTTTACTTTGCTAATTTATGGAGATTATTTCTCTCAGGTTTGATTTCTCTCTTTTCAGAATTTTAAAATTTCTGGCAACCATGAAAGATTTAATGTTATATTTTATTGCATATACATAATTAATACTCAGAGAGTGTCTGAGTTGCAGTGTAATATTTCATATTCCTTTTGCTTTCAGAAGTTTTATTTTTGAGCAACCCAAGCAAAGGGATTAGTAACTTTCATTGTAAGATTATTGTCTGCTACTGCTGTTTTCTGTCGATGAAGTTGTTTTCCACTCAGTACTTCCTGTATACAATGTGAAGCAAAATTTTAGATGAAAATTGCTTTGGCATGCTTTTAACTGGCCTTTAAAATCGCTTCAGAAATAAGTTCAGCCGTATGAACTTCACAGCAAAACATTTGTAAACTGACAGGATTAGTTTACTGAGTTGTTTACATATGGTTGCAATTACATGGTTGTTTTTTAAAATTTACAGATCAATTTTAAATGCATAATAAGTATTGTCCCAGAAAAATAACTGTTTGGAGATACAGCCGATACAAAAGGTCATTTCAAAGCAATTTGCAATGGAGGTTTTTTGTGTTTAAATTTTTCTTTTAAATTGAAACTTGATCACGCACGCTTTTCTCTTCATTTGAAAATGCCCCCTTTTTCCCCACAGTGGTGAATTGGGCTTTTAAACTTGGATATTTGTCAGTGTCTTTCAGAAACAGGATAGTATTGTATGTCAATGTAAAGAACAACTTATGGGAAGGAAAACAAACTTTTCCTCTTTAAAAAAGTTATTTTCCATCATGAACTTGAACTTGGTTTTACCATGATGTGCATTTATTAATTAGGTAATGGGAGTTAATGGTATTAAATGATGACAAAACCAAATGCTAATCAGTCCCTGAGCCCCACTTCGTAGCTCTAAGTGCATTTTTTTTTCTCAGTCCATTATATAATGTGAATCAAACTTATCCATCTGTTCAGGCTTGATTTTAGATTGATTATCTATCCAAGGAAACAAAACTGGGGAAATTACCTATAAATTATAATGACATTTGTTAATTAATTCTCTCCAGAAACTTATTGCATTGCACTTAAATTTTTTCATTCAGTATCAGCTCCTATGTTGTATCCTTACCATAACATGTACAATTAATCGTGTGGTTGTTTTTCCATGTAATCGACAATGCTCTACACCTGATTCTATATGTGTTTATACACACACACACACAAACATATTTATACATGTATACACACATGTATAGCCAAAAGTTTTGTTAAATTGAAATTATGCTTCTGAAATACTTATAAATTTGTTGGAGAAATAAATCATAGTTTGTTCAGAATTGGCTTTAAAGGAAAGTTCTAAATAACATTATCTTAACTTTTGAGTAATCTTACTGGTTTCAGATGAGGTTTTATTGAAGGATCAGAAGCAGGGGTTAAAAACAATCTATTGAATATATTTCTGTCTAAAATATTCTAAATATTCTAAATCTTAATTATTTCGAAAACTTTATTAGTATTGTAAAAAGTAAATGACCCATTTGATTGTTTATATGTTTATATAATTTTAGAGAATATGTGGTTGCTTTATTTCAGACCACAATGACTTTGCCTCCATTCCTATTGACAGAGGGTGTAAGAGGTCTCTGCATTTTTAGGAGGTAAATTTTGATTATGTTGGTACTTACCATGAAAATATCTTGGAGACGTTGTGTTCTGACAGAATGTTTCTCAAAGCATTTAACACACATCTCTTCTTTCTCTCCTCCACTCTTGGATTGGTAAGTGGGAAGTAGAGGCCTGAGAGACAGTGGGATGGACTTGGAGAGATTGCACTGTTAAAAACTCTGCTGACTGGATTCTGTCTTAATTCATGTATTTATTACCCTACTCTGGTAGCAAGAACAATGGCTGCAGGGAGTCATACAGTCTGTTGAATACACAACAGTGGTTCCCAGCTTTTGTGGCACCAGGGACCGGTTTCATGGAAGACAATTTTTCCACGGATGGGATGGGGTGTGTAGGCGGAGCTCAGGCGGTGATTCTGGAGTGTGGGGAGGTGCTATAAGTACAGATGAAACTTCCCTAGCTCCCCTGCCTCTCACCTCCTGCTGTGCCACATGGCTGCTAAGTTTCATGGAAGACACTTTTTTCATGGTGGTAGGAGAATGGGGGTGCCGGGAGTGAGGGGTGGAGTCTGAGCTCCGGCGGTGATGTGCAGCCTGTTTCCTAACAGGCCATGGACCAGTAGGTACCAGGCCACAGACCGAGAGTTGGGGACCACAGAGCTACAGAGTGTTCTACACAGTGCAGCCTATGTAAATAATGCCTTTTGGTGTTTTACAATGTACAAACAGTAAATAGTGGCACTTTTATTCTATAAACTTATTCAATGATAAATAAATGTTGAAAGTTTGCTTTGGAGAATTAAAGCATCACAGATATTGTTGAGGCATTCTGTCTATACATAATATGTAAGTGCAGATGTGTGTGTTGTGTGTGATATAAAATGCCACCACAGTCAGTTCTAACTCATTCTGTGATCTTAATGTGCTATGCTCAAACCTTCAAGTGGAGATTCTGATGTTTTAGAACTATCCTACCAACAGGCCAGAAATCTAGGAATTATCCTTGACATCTCCTTCCTACTCACTACCCATTTCCAATCCATCTTAAAGAGTTTGTAGAAATTGCCACACTACTATCTCTTAAAATCAGCTACTTCCCGCTATTTTCTTTTTCCTCCTAGAAGTGAACCTTGTTGGAACTTTATTTTCAAATATAATGAATATAACATTATATAGAGTTTTGATTTTTTGAGCCATGTGAATGTATCACCTATACAAAAATGCAAATCTCATTTCACACACCCATTAACCCCTGCCACCACACACACACACACACACACATACACACACACACACACACACACACACACAATTTATACACTTCAGTGGTTTTCTTAAAGAAAGATTTTTTATAGTAGCTTTAAATGCTGCATAGTTTTGTTCCTGTTATCTGTCCTGACTTATTTTAAACTGTGCTTCCTCCCCTTCCCTATGCACTAGCCATGCTAGTTTTTTCAATTTCTCAAATGCAGTGCACTCACTTTCACTATGCGAAATATTCTTCTACCTACTTTATGTCTGGTTAGCACACACTAATCCTTCAGGTCTGTGCTCCAATATCTCTTCTGCAGAAAAGCTAGCCTTGACTGTTCAAGACAAGGTCACCTCACAGCTGTTTGCTTATTTATCCTTTCTTCACAGAGCCATTTAGAGTTATTATTTTGCACCTCTTTGTTGATTTATTATCTGATTAATGATTTTCCCACCCCATTAGACTATATACTTCTTGATGCCAAGGGTGGTGTCTGTTAATTTAAGGACTGAGAAAGAAATCAAAAGGCAAGAAGAAGGGAAAGTGAATTCAAGAGAGAGAAAAGGAAATGTACAAAGATGTAAAAGCATACTGTGTTTTTAAATACCGTGTTTCATCCATTTATTTTACTTTTGTATTTATATGTAGAAAATCCCCTTGGTCTGAAAATTGACCAGTGTATCTTTTAAATTTGTCCTTTCTTAGTCCTAAGACTCTCAGGCAAAATTCTCAAGTTCCAGATATTAAATAATATATGATTGGCACTTCATATATTAACTATTATAGAGGCCATTTTAGTGAATTTTATAGGGTCCAAAACATCTTATATTGAAATATAATTATAATATGGCCTTATTACATAATGACTCTAGTCAGTTTCTTCAATAAACAATGTTAAGATTTATTAAGGAAATAATTATATTAAAAAGCTAAAGTTTTAATATGTCTGTGGTAATGATTTATTTCCTGAGTCTGTGCTAGAGAGTGACCAAGTAGTCACTGTCAGATTATGCTTCTGTGACCTGTCATATATGTGGAGCATAGTGAAGTTAACCCAAGGCCTTTTAGAGAGTAAAGTCTTCAGGTTTTAGAATGCTAGGTAGCTCATTAACGTGTGGTTTCAACAGTAGACAACCATTCAGGAGTCTTGGCCAAATTAGCAATTTGTGTTCTGTCATCTTCATATAACTTCTCATTTGAATTCCTTTAAGAGAAATAGACTACTTTACCCTTAATCTGGTTTTGATGAGGTAATAAAATAGTATGGTTTCTATTGTATTAACTTAAAATACAGTGTGCATTTATTTTGGTAAGGCTTACTTATACACCTACATTTTCTATAATAAACTGCTTTAAGTATACAAATTTATTTCCTTGAAATGTTTTTTTTTATTTTCAGAAACAAGTAATGTCCCAAATCCATTTATCCAAGTATGTTTCCCTAGTTGTTATTTATTATTATTTCTGATGAAATTCATGCTATTTTTTCCCTTAAGAGTCATGTGAATTTTTTTTTTTTCTGAGTACAAAATGGTTGGCAAAAACCCATTTTGGAAGTTTCTGCTTTTTATTGAAGTGAATGTGTTTGACAGAAGTAATTGAGTTCACATGAATCAAATGTTGCCTGCTGAGTTCTCTTGTGATTATGTTGCTGACTTACTCAGATGCAAGGCAAGACTACTAATCTTCATCAGTTGCTAGTGGAATGAAGTAGTAATTTGAAATTAGCCCTAGATAATTATAGTTTCACTTATATCAAATGGAGGAAAGAGATTTAGATTGTGGGTCATTGCCAAAACCAGTCAGAGGGAAGAAGGTATATAGTGCATTCTAAAATAGAGGATATAAGCGGGGTTAGACGTCAAGGACTATGGAGAAAAAGCACTTATTAATTGTCCAACTGGGAGATGATTGCACAGCAAGGGAAATGTAGTGAAAATACCCAACTTGAGAAAAAGCCTTGATTCAGAAAGAGTACAGACACAGCAGAGAGTACTATGTCGATCATTTGTACTCCTGGTACATATTTATGATTGAAACAAAATTGGCTGGATATAGAGTATATTAGGCATTCATATAATTATGCATTGGAAAGCCTAGTTATTTTTTATTAGACATCTTACCAAAAAGCATCAAGGAGTTGAACTTTTGATTCTATTTGGAGTGTTATTACATGCAACAAAAGGAAAGTAATTTTAATCTCAAAGTTTGTACAAAGGATGGGGATTATAAAAGTCACAAAATATCAATGGTGTGTGTAATGTGTACGTAGGGGAGTGTGTGTGTGTGTGTGTGTGTGTGTGTGTGTCCTGCTTCTGTGAGGAACCACCACACAATTAAGCAGTCAAGTCATTTCATCCATTTGTAGGTATTGCACATGAGGATAATAAAATAGATGGTCTTTGTATTTTCATTATATTACTCCCTGGCATAATTCTAATAAGATTTTAAAGCATACTTGGCATCTGGTTTTGGTTTAGTATTTTTTTTTTCTAAATCAAAGTTTCTCAACACTGACATTGTTGATATTTTGGGCCAAATATTTTTGCTGTTGAGGGGAGGGGTGTTGTCCTGTTCATTGCAGGATATTTAGCAGCTTCCTTGGGTTCTACCCATTACATATAGTAGAATACCCCACTCCCTGTTTTGATAGTCAAAAATATCTCCAGATATTGCCAAATGTTGCCTGGGGGAAAAACCACTCCCCATTGAGAACCTAATCCAAATATTGTCCCCAAATGAACATACATGCCACTAAAGCGAAAGGTGTTTATGGATATATTTATGGACCTTTGCAAAGTGACCATTTTTCTTTAAATTCTGCATTTATAAAAGAAGATGTACATTTTGATATTTGACTAACTTGCACATGGTGGGAAATATGCTTCTTGTGAGAGACAGCATATTCTAGCAGTTTAAACGAATTGATTCTGAGTCAGATCCTTGGATTAAAATTCTACCTCTGCTATTTACCTGCTCTGCATCCTTGTGTAAGCTATTGAATCTCTGTTTCTTGCTTTCCTCATCTCTACCTCATAGCAATCTTGTGAAATATTATATAAAAACTGCTTAGCACAGTACCTAGCACACAATACTTACTCAAGGAAGGTTATCTATTTCTTATATCTCTCAGTCACAATAAAATGTTTTACAGGATCATATGTCTTCTGTTATAAAATAAAAGGTGGCTAAAGGTTAGAAAATTATCTAGTTTTCTCTAACTAGGTAGTGTATTCTTAACTGATTTCGTTTATCAAAGTATAATTCTACATTTTTGTTAATTGCGTGAAAAAAAGAACCTCCTTTATAAAAATTTTACTAGAAATAAAAAATAAAATATTTGTTATCTCATTAGATATTGAAACCCATTCTTTACGTTATTATTGTTTTAAGCACTATATCCGGCCTGTACAATTCCTGTATCCTAGGAATTTAGACATATGTAGACAAACATGAATATGTACTCAAAGCTGCAGTTAAAATTTGTGAGAATTTCTCATGGTGATGTGAATACTTTGGGGTAAAGTGTGCTATTTTAGATAGGGAAATAAGAAAATGTTTTTGTGAAAAGGTGGTGTTTAACAGACACACAAACACACACACACACACAAAAAAAACCTGTGAAAAGTATGGAAATAGCATAGCAAGCAGAGGAAACTTTTAGTGCAAGTGCTATTTTAATACATTAATATAATGTATGTCTCTTTTTTCTAAGATTATACTTTTTAAAAGGTATTTGCATATTAATATCTGAGAAATAAAAGACCTGCTGATTCCTGAACTTACCAGATAAAAGATACTGTTTTTAAAGATAGAGGATTACTAATAAATATCTGTGGTCAAACACATGCATATCAAACATGATACAATCCAGTTTATTTATGAGTGTATTGGATAGTTATTTGTGAATTATTACACCCACTTTTCAATATGATGAACCTTTTTTTTTAAATAAGTTAATGTTTCATTGATTCAGCAATAGTTTATAACTCTAGAATCTTCTGTTTTATGTGGATGGTAAAATAGGAGAACTTGAAAAGAAAAAAAATAGAAGAACCAAATACCATGTAATCCCTTCTGGTCAAACTTTTAACCTTGGTTTGCACCCCTACTTTTTCAGTTAGCAGGTATATTAGTGAAAGTTTTAAGGCTGTATGTAATTTTAGTTTAGAATAAATGTAACAGGTAAATGCTATGCCCCATGTTTACAGTAATAGTAATAACTACTTTGTAAAGTTCACTTTGGGTAAGTCCCCAGGATGTTTTACGATGATGATGACACATTCAATATTGTTACTGTGCAAATGAATTTTAGCATTAATGGACTTGAGTTCCGTCAAGGTCATGTGGATGGAGAATTAATGATTATATTTTATGTTCAAATGTCTCATACTTGTGTAAAACACCTCTGAATAATAAACATTTATTAAAATGAGATGCACTGGATAAGCTCCTTTTATTATAATACATTATCATACAAAGATAATTATCAGGAAAATATTTTAATGATAAAGATTTTACAAAGACGTTACATATCTTAATATCTCACATATATTAATTAACATATTCAGAACTGATTTAAAATCCACATTTAAATGTGCCAGGAAACAAAAACATTATCCTTTTATTTTATTATTTGCTTCTTTTTTTATTATTCAGATACCAGCAGAAGACTTACATAAAGTCTGATAACATAAACCAGAACAGCTCTCATGGGAAAAATTATAAAATTCAATGTTGAGAATTCACTGAGTGCTTTTTAGCAAAAATTTCAGTGTCAATTCTCAGATTCTTGAAACCTAAAAGTTCAAAAATGAATGCAAATGATAAGAAACAAAGTAGCCAACACTTGCATAAAATCTTCAAATAAACTTCAAACATTAAAATCGGTCTGTGAAAAGCATCAGAAGGTATCGCGTGTGCAGCAACTTAAGGGCATTGGGCTTTAAGGTGATGCAGACATCAGCTCAAATCTCAGTCGTCCATTTGGTAGATGTGTTACTGTGGCTAAATTTTAAAAAAAGTTGAGTCCTACTTTCCTCCTCTGTGCAGTGTTAAGTGTTATAATATGCACCTGTAAAGTGTGTGTATAAATGCATGTAATGTGTGCCTATCCAGCTGTGATGCATGGGCCAGCAGCATCGGCATCACCTGGGAGTTTTCTAGAAATGCAGCTTCTCAGGCTCTAGTCTAGAAATACTGAATCTGAATCTGCATTTTAGCCAGATGCCTTGGCATTCTTTCTGTGCATTCAAGTGTGAGTAGCACTGATATAAAAGACTTCTAATGTTAATGTTCTTTTGTTCTTTATTTTATATATTAGGAAACTGAGGTACAGATAAATGAGGACCATATAAATAGATAAGGGCAAGAGCAGGAATATATTTATCTTAATCCCTTTGTATGTAGGTCAAAATATTGCACTATCCATGTCATTTCAGAGCCATTATGCATTAATTGTGTATTTATCTCTCCCCTTCAAGATGTTCCTTAATATAGTTTTATCATACAGATTGTAATTATATAACTTTTGACAGTATTATATCTAAAAATATTGATTTTTAAAAATTTATCTGATAATTGATTCCTTGACTTAGCAATAATATATTTACTATCAGTTCATTCTCCCTATATCATAAATAGACAATATTTGGTAAATTAGGAGATAACCAAACCACAGAAAAGTAAAGAAAAGAGGATAGATGACATTTATGCCCTAATCATTATAATTTATAAATTATCTCTTTTTATTTATTTTGCCCCTTTGTGGATGCTTGTCTTTTTCTTATTGACTCACAGGAGTTCCTCACATGATGTTGCATTTCTTCCCACTAGTATGTATTATTTGGACCAAATTTTTATTCAATTCTTCTGCGCTCAACATTTACAATGCAACACAATCATTTTAAAGAATATTGTTACTGGACACACTGAAGAGAAATACAGATTCCATGGTACAGGGATTCTGTAGTTTTTAAAAGCTTACCAGGATTATTGTAATAGGCAGCTGGGGTTGAGCAGTGCTGTAATATTTGAGATTAGTGCTTTGTGGCATTTGGTGGCCAGTAGGAATTTGCACCCCCAAAACCTCACCCAGGAATCCGGCCACTGATTTTGCTTTTGAAGAATATCATTTCTTCTCCCCATCAAGAGGTCATCAGACACAAGATTTTCTGTGCTCTCCTTGTGCACATAGGCAGGTGTTTTACTCAGTGTCCTCTTGAGTGTGTAGCCTGCTTTTCAAGGTTTCAGGCTCCCTGAAAAACTCCCCACTTGGCACAACGCTGTAGCCTTTTCTCCTGCATCCTATGGCATAAAATCCGAAGCTCACCTTACCCCACCTGGCCTGCAGGGCAGCCGAGGATCAGCTCTGGCAGCAGGCTTCAGCTATCTCTTTGTTTCTGCTCTGTGTGCATTGCCCATGCCAGACATTTTTAATTTATTATTTTTATGTTAATTTCTCTACATTAAAACAAAACATAACAAGAAGAGCCCCAAATTTTATTCTATTAATTCTACGTGTTTGCAGCTGGAGCATTTTCAAATTTTCTTAGATATCCACATTGTTGGAACTGAAAGCCTTCTGTGAACTCATACATGCTAAAGTTTACTCTATTGGTCCGTGAGTATACAATGCCAGATTTAAAACTTTTAATTTTTAAAAATTATTGTGGATCTAGAGGAAGATAAAATTAGTCAGAGATATAAATTCCTTCATTTGAACACCACCCAATGCTAAATACAAAGATGTTCATTATGTCAAAAATCAATAATGGTTTATCTTTTTTCAATGATACATTTAAGTTTTATTCAACATATTATTTTGCTAAATAGCTAATATCTGAAAAAATATTACTTAAGCTGTCTGAAATATTTGGCAAATAAAGTAACTTTAATCTGTTAATAAGCATTGTCATTTTTAACATTGTAATGAACTGATAAAAATGTACAATATTTCTTTTTTTTCTTCAGCAAGTAACATTAGAATTAAAATTATTTGCAGGACAGAGAAAAGAAATCCCCCTACTTTACATTCTTTCCATCTTCTCGGATCAGAATCTCTCAAACTTCAGCAAAAAAAAACTTATAAAAATTAATTTAAGGAAAAAATTATCTGGGCTTTGAGAAGGAATTACTAAATTAATAAATTTGTGAAACTTGGAAAGACAAAACTAATATGTACATCATTTGATTTAAAATAATTTTAGCATAGAGAATCCTAAATGATAACAAAAAATTAAATTTTATTTCATTAGCTAACTCAGTAATTATGATTATATCATTTCATCTGTATAAAAGAAAGCAAAAGACATGAATTTAGAGGTGTTATGTTAACACTAGTGCAATAAGATTAACCATATCTCTTCAAAGTATTAAAAATGGAGATGTAATACTGATGGAAATCTTGCTATATTCCATAAACTCTGTATTACAATAAAATAAGTACATCACAATGATCCTTCCATGAAGAACAAAGAAAATTTTCATTTTAGAAGGCAACATAACATATTTAATTTTTTAATATGTCATGTTTCATTACCTTAATAAAAATTTAGCATATGAAATGGAAATTTTATGATGATCAGTAAACTGATAGGGAAAATGAGGTCTGATATTGGGGGTGAGGGAGTAGGATTAATCTGTCCAATATTACACACCCACCATATTTTAAATTTAAAATCAGTATCATTTATTTAACTTCATACTCCTTGTTTTATTTCTTACTTTGTACAGTATGTAACCATACTTAATTGTAATGATTGATTTATAGTTTGTAATCACATATAGCACCAATAGTAAACCTGAATAAAAATCACTGCTCTTTCTTATGTCCATATTAGGACTGATATGTTAAATGTTTTGTGCTTCATCTGATTTATTTAGTGCACATTCTGTATGGATTAGCCTTGAAAAATCTACTTAACCACTTTTGAGATATCATAGAAAACTATCTACCTAATAACAAGTGTACCTTAGTTTGTATCTATCTGTCTTTCTATCTAATTATCTGTATATCCAGTTTATGCTACTCATAAAAACGAAAAATAAGTATACCTTTTACTGAAATTGTATGATTTATAGCCTTTAACTTATACATTAATCCAGAAAAACATGCCAATTATTGTAAAGCAGGAAGGCATGGATTTACCAGCAATGACATAGTTCTTTCTAAAAAGGGTATCATTTGCAATAACAATAAAAAAAAGTGAATTCTAAGCTATCCATGATCTCATAACTGGTTTTCATTACATAAAAATGATTTTATATCCTTTATTATTTCTAGTCAGGCATGTGGATCACATCTTATCTTCCAGTGTTTGATTCTCTTTGGTGTTCAAATGCTTTGTCTGAATTTATGGCTGACCAGTAGGGTTTCATCTATAAGAACTGAAGTGATTTGTTGATATGCTTTGATCTTTTCTGAGCTTGAAGATATCCTGCTCATTTGAGTGCTGTTAAGGTATGGTTTAAAAAAGAAAAGATAAAGAAAAAAAAAAAAAGAAGAGCCACGTTTGGGGGAAGTAACAATTAGAGCAAATGATAATTTGACTGATGGATAACTCCATTTCTTTGATGGAATTGTTAGCGGGAATCAGACTTGGAGAATGAATGCTGAAAAGTTCCTGCTGTGTGATTGTAAAGGAGAATAATAATACACTACTCCATATGCATAAGAGCTTTTCCTCTGATGAATTCAAAGCGCTTTGAAAGGATTGCATTAGGATATTTCTAAAATAAAAAAATGACACTATCAAAATTTTATTTTCCATTTTATGGATTGGAAAAGTCACATGATGTAATTTCATCCAAGTTTTCCAGTGTTTCTCTCATGCTTCCTTTCCCTACATCACCTGGTTTTATGCTTCACAATCTGAAAGCAACATAATTACTTTGTCCTGTGAATGATTTTCCAATATTCACCTATTCCCAATATTTTCCAATGCTAAAAGCTTCTTTTTTTAGAACCAGACTGACCTGTATTATTTATTTATTTTGAATTTCTCTTTAGAAGGTTATGTGTGTCGTCTGTTTTCACTCTCTTGGTTCAAGCATGATTTAATATGTCAACACTGGTTTGCTTAACTGCATTTGATTGTCTTCCATACTTTACTTAGAGCTAGGCAAGTAGCCTTTCAAGCATGTTGCTGCCCAGATAAATGAAATGTCGCAGCAGTGAAGACTCCTTGTTTTGTGACAGCAGTAGCTTTCTTTAACAAAGTCAGTGGCTGAAGATGGGAGTGGGGGAGGAATTTAAACAGTAATAATAGAGCTAACTTAAGCCAGGTTGGTGCTCTTCAGACCCACAAGGTAAATAACAGCAATAGAATAATGCACTTAAACTTGGGAAAACGTCACTCTTTATTCAGGTGAAAATGAATTTAAATCCAGAATAAGAATTTTTTCCCACTATGGAGACAAGGAAAACATCTGTTAGCAGTTTCACCAAAATAACACTCAAGGATAGCACTTGATGTTTTTAGTCTGATTTCTCCCATACTTTATTGCCAGGCCCTGAGTTGTTATTGCTCTCAGTACATAATGTTAGAAACCAGTCTATACCCAAAAATGTTTCCACGGTCTCCCACAATAAAAGTATTGTTTATAATTTCAAAACCTGGATTAGATTTTAATCATTAGAGGCTCATGGAGCTTAGTGCTTGGCACAAAGAAATTCTCGGTACATGCTTGTGAGCTTTAAAAGTTTAAAGCAACTCCAATGAAAGATAATGGTAAACAGGTTGCTGAGTTTTTATTATTTGTTTCTGTTTTTCTTTTAATACTACCACCATCCTGGATGGTGACCCACTCTCCTATGGCATGTGGGGCACTGGAAAATGAGAACATGCTCATTCTGGTCCAGTCTGCACCACACCAGCTGCTCATGTCAAGGCCTTTAAAGACTACGAAGCTTTATGAGCATGAAAATTTTGATTTTAATTTAAGAAGGAAGTAAACTAGACCAACTAAGAATGTTGCAAGTGATTAAATGTATGTTATAAGAATGGAGAGATCATTAACTAAAAGCCTTGATTAGGAACTGAAGGAAGAAGAAATTAAGCATTCAGGAAGCCTAGAGTTCGGTGAAAATCTGAGTTTTGGAAAAATGTGATGAAGGTGAAAGTCTTAACCAAGGGCAACCTGTCATCATCAAGGGAAAGACTGGCCAGAACGTTCCTGTGAGCAGACCTCAGGGGAGTATAAGTTATTTCCATCTGGAGTTAAAAGGAAATGGAATTAAAGCTGAGGAGAAAAGGACCTTGTTCCTTGAAAATACAAAAGTGGACCAAAGGGAATAGTTTGACTTTCAAGTGGAGTGTAAAAAGCAATAATATACTAGAAATAATAAGGATATCAAGAAATAAAATCTAAGATTCTGAATATGAGAATTGTCAAGATATTTTAACTGGGATGGTACGTCAAGAGGGTGACACATACACCAAGAACTGCTATGTGCCTGTACTGTTATATGTTTTATTCATATTCTTTCTTTTAAGCTTGACAACATCCTGTGAGCCACAGTTTCAGGGGCAACTGAAAGCTCAGAAGGTTAATTTTACTAAGATCACACAAACTAAACTAGAAAGTGGCAAATTGACATTTGAACTCAGGTGTGTTTGTCTCAAAGTCTGTGCCTTTCTAATATATTGTATGTTCTCCATTACAATGCAATTGAGATTCGTTTAATGGTGTCTCCTTGACTAAAAATCACCAGAGAGCTTCATCTGTTGTCTGTGTGAGCTGTACTATATTGCACAGGGGGGAGAAAGATACGCAGGGTAGACGTGAGAGCTATCAGGAGCTATGTTTACAGGAGCTATGTTTACAGGAGGTTCTGCCCCTATTTTAAGACCTCAAAAAGAGGAAGTAGAAAGGCAATTAAAAGTTGCTAGAGAGGAAGAATAATGTAGAGGCATAAAGATGGAGCAAAGAAAGTGAAGTATGAATAAGAGGAGCATGTAAGATCCTGGAGCTCTTACCCTGAACAGTAAAGGCCCTATAATGAGGCTATATGAATGATCAGTAACCAAGCTAGACTTTATAGAATATTGACATTGACTTTATAGAATATTGACATTCCCATAGAATATTTTCTTTGGGAAGATTTTAATAAGGAACTTTTGGCATAATCCCAACATATGTGTTGCATTAGAGAGAGAGATTTTGTCTATAGGTTCATAATTTCAATCCATTTCTGACCTTTTTACATTTCTTGCCTTTTTACATTCTTGGGTACACAAGTTACTTTACCTTGCTTGTCTCCTCCCACTAATAGTACAGGAAACCTTTTTTTTTAATGTTTTGGCTTTTGGAATATTATATGTCTCATTAATTCAAGTTTTGTTTTGTTTTGTTGTTTTTATTTTTTTGTTTGGGAGTGTGGTATGGAAGCAATAAAGCAAAACTGGACTATGTAATGTGAGTGAGAAGACTTTGTCAATATTCTGACTTGGGAACATTCTCTACGCCTCATGGACCTGGTTGGACCTTAGATATTTCATCTCTACAGTAAAGAAGCTAAAGGATTCTTCACCTCTCCACCAATCTGAAATTACGCAGTTAATGGGTGTAGGGTTTCTGACTGAAGGAAACTTCCATTTTGAAGTATTTTTGTGTCATTCTCGATGGTAGGAAGTTGAAACAGAACACACAAAAAAACAGAAACAATATAAAAACAAACAAACAAAAAAACCTGAGAAAATATATTCATAAACAAAATAGTGTACTTGAAATAATTGTTACTTCTCTGTTGACTTATAAAAATTTAAAAATCACCCTGATAATAAAGACATATGTCCTATGTTCTAATGGGTAAAATAGAACTGCTATAGAAAAGAAGTTCATATTTGTGTGTTTTTAGACCCACCTGCATGCCAGGTGAATAGAAAACAATTTAATTCTAACAGTAACTCTGCCAAATACATATTGTTTTTTTCTATTTTATAATTGAAAAAATTGAGATTGATGCAGATTGAATATGATTTCCAAGAACCCAGAGTTAGTAGTTAACTTTAAAAACAGGTTTGCTAGTCTTCAATGTATATAACTTTTGAGAAAAGAAAACCATAGTTATATTTGTAAATTTTTAGAATGTACCACATTTTGATTTTAATTTAAAAAAATAGGTAAAGTTCCATTACTAAAGTTATGTGGGGAGAAATTCATAGCTAAAGGACAAGCATAGACAAGATTATAGCACTGATGTGAAGAAAAATAGTTACTACTACTTAAAAAAAAAAAAAAACAAATTCAAAGACCAATATTTGCTACTAATTATAGGAGAAGATATACAAAGAACTAATTCTACTTAGATATGTATATAATCAGTAATGCCAAAGGAATCACAACTGAACTCAAGATTATAAAATTATTATATAACTTGAATATGTGAGTGGAAAAAAGTTAAATTGAGTACAATTTTAAGAAATCGCTAATATCTAGAATACTTTTCAAGTAAAATAGATGATTTCACATGGTTCAAAATACATGTGATCAAGCATTATAAATATTCAGTGATGCTTTCTCATTGTTTATATATGAAAATAATCAAGAAATTGAAGAAAATAAGACTGCAAACCCAATTTCCCTAAGAATATTCTCTCTCACCCCCTCTCATCCTTTCCCATGCTTTTACTTCTCTTTTACTTTTGCCTCTTTTGTTTTAATATTTATTTTTAGGAGACATTATTTTCATCATTCCAAAGATAATAACTTACATTTTTCAGTGTATGTAAAAGAAAACAAAAAAAGGCTAGAGGTCTTTGTTTTTTTCCAGATTTAGAATTACAAATATTACCAGTTTTACATAATAAGGCCAAAAAAGGAGGGGTATCTGTTCCTGACTGCTAGTGAAAAACATATGTTCCTTTTCTCTATTTTCTCCAACCAGTTTGTAATTTATAACATAATTTTTAAAAGCTTATTAAAGCTTGTGGATTTATAAGGACTGATCACAACAGATGTTTCATCTTTTCTGTATAGAAAGGAAAGATATTAATACACAGGTAAACATACTAGTTTTCTCCAATAATCTTCAGATTTTCCTGTTTTTTCCAAAGAAGTATTACTCGCATTGGTCCCAGAGACAAAAAGATTTGTCTTTTTATTTGTATCCTGACATTTCAGCTTGTCTACTACTAAAATGAATATATACTGCTTAAACTCGGGAAAGTGTTGACTACTTAAGCTTTAAGGTTAATTAAAACACACTTGGGAAATATTTTTCCTCACTGAAGTGATATTTGATCTTGTAAATGTCTAAGGTTCAACTCCTAGATAAGACTTAAAACCAAGTTTTTCCTTTTTTTTTCCTTTTCTTCAATTCTTTTTTTTTTCTAAAGCTACTTTATTTGTGTTGTTTTGATTACTTCTACTTACATCCTCTCTTAATTTTCTGCTTTTTTTGTTTTCCCTCCATTATACATTTTCTCTAATAAAAATCTATTTCATTCATTTAAGTACTTTTACTCCTTCAAACAGCCTTAAATTAATTCCTTAACAGAAAGCTGTTTTGGTTGCTGTTATTACTTTTGCCTCTTTCTTCCAAACAAAGACACTTTGTATTTCTATTAATTCAGAATCAAAGGAAAGTGGATGATACTATTGTGATATATAAAGATATATCTTGGCTCCTAAATATTGGTTAAATGTATGGAGGAATTTTTCTCTACAAGAAATTCATGCTTTTTGTTCTACTGTTGGAGTTGATAAAAAAAGGGTGTTATTAATATAATAATACATGTCCCACACTTTTATAGCAAACTCTATGTGCCACACACTATTCTAAACACTACATATTTATTATATAATTTGGGTCAAACACACACACACTCTCATTGATACAGGCACTATTTTTAAGTTTTATAGAAAAACAAAGAAGGATAACACTAAGTAGTGAAGTTGGATAAAAGCCTATGCCATTTGTCCAAAAGTCTCTGCTCTTCTACATAATTTAGGTAATAGAAAGCCCAACATATTGTATTTTATAAGGATTGATTTTCTCCTTTCTTTTAGTGTTTCCTCAATTTTTACACCAAGGCATTTAAAACAAGTTAAAAGAGGCCAGGCATGGTGGCTCACACCTGTAATCTTAGCACTCTGGGAGGACAAGGCACGTGGATTGCTCGAGGTCCGGAGTTCGAAATCAGCCTGAGCAAGAGTGAGACCCCATCTCTACTATAAATAGAAAGAAATTAATTGGCCAACTAATATATATATAGAAAACATTAGCCGGGCATGGTGGCACATGCCATGCCTGTAGTCCCAGCTACTCGGGAGGCTGAGGCAGTAGGATCGCTTGAGCACAGGAGTTTGAGGTTGCTGTGAGCTAGGCTGACGCCATGGCACTCACTCTAGCCTGGGCAACAAAGCGAAACTGTCTCAAGAAAACAAGTTAAAAGGAAAATGCAATAATTATATGAGTGATAAATATATATTTTAATAGAAAGATTTTATAATAATATTGTCATAAAAATGTTCATTTGATTAAAAATCTCAAGAACATTTAGGATACTTCTTTTCCACAGGTAATTTAAATACAAAAGATTTTCGTTAAGAATGACATTAATATAGCTCTGTAGAAGCTTTTTAATGTGATCAGGTCCCATTTGTTTATTTTTGTTGTTGCTCTGATGGCATTGGGAGTCTTCTTCATAAATTCTTTGCCTAGGCCAATGTCTATAAAAGTTTTTCCACTGTTTTCTTCTAGCATTCTTATGATTTCATGCCTTCGGTTTAAATTAGTTATCCATTGAGACTTGATTTTTGTGAGTGGTGAGTGGTGTGGATCCTGTTTCAATCTTCTCCATGTAGTTATCCAATTCTCCCAGCACCAATTATTGAATTGGGATTCTTTCCCCAGTGTATGTTTTTGTCTGCTTTGTCACAGATCAGATGGCTATATGAGGATGGTTTCGTATCTGTGTTCTCAGTTCTGTTCCATTGGTCTATATCTCTGTTCTTGTGCCAATAAAGGTTGTTTTGTTTACTTCAGCCTTGTAGTATAGCTTGAAGTCTGGTAACCTAATATATGCAGACTGTTTAAAATAAATAAAAATTGTTATGAACTATGATAACAATAGTTTTATTTAAAATATCAATAGTAAAGGCAGTAAAGACCTTTTTGCTATTAGGTATTCAGTTTTTGTGCACATCTGTTCTTTTTTGCTCTGATAGTTTTATATATGCAGTAGAGAAAAGGCTGATGTGTATAGGTTATGCTTTATTACATTTGAGCATTTTTGGGGTGATGAGGGAGCTGTGTCATGCCACCCAAAAATATAAAACAATCATTTCATAAAGCTCTTGCAAGACATTTTTTGAAATAAGAATTTGAAATATTTTTTATTTAAAAAATACAACTAAATAATAGTTTAAATCCTATAGTTAAAATATTAAATATTGACATTTTCAGTTGAAGATAAGTTATCTCTTCTCAAGTATCACTATTTCTGTCCATCCAACAGTGACTTAGTCACAAATGAGAAAAGTGAGGATGTAATTTGAATAAATTGATGAATTTATGTTTGAAGAAAAATTGTTTTTACAGGTTTTGTTTGCACCTTGTCCATCTAATTCATTTCATTATTTTAAGAGAATGGGAAATTCTTAGACACATGAATGGAAAGACAGTATAAACTGGAGGGAGGAATTTACTGGGTCAAGTCAATTGATCATGTATGGTTATTTTAGCTGCCATTTTTACCAAGTATTTTATGTATATATACTGTGTGTGTGTGTGTGTGTGTGTGTGTGTGTGTGTGTGTGTGTATTTAATATGCCTTTTGGGGCAATGCATAATATTAAAAATATAATTTTCTTTTTTTCATTTTTTATGTGAAAAACAATAGCAAACATTATCTTTCTCATTTTACAAAATCAAATTTTACATGTTCTGAAGGGTGATAACCACAAACCATAGGGAAAAATGCTGGGCCACATTCAAATTAGCCTTATTGTTCTATAATATCTTCCTGGAGTACAAGGTTAATTAGTACCATAGGCGATATGCATTATTCATCACTGCAATCAGTCTTTTATTCTGCTGGGTCTTTAAAATCGACTGAAAATTATTGTTTTTCTTGCAACAAAACCTTGATAAACTATTGTCATTTTTAAGTTTACTGAATTATATTGGTGATATATATGTTATTTTATGTACTTTGAATATTCTCAAGAAACCATTCCAATCTGGAAGAACAGACAGTAAGATTAAAGGCTAATTTCTTCTTCTGAAGAAGAGCATAAACTTTCAAGATGATGAACATAAATTGTTGTTGCTTATTTTAGATTTTTTTTTTTACTTTTTGTTCATTTTATTGAAATGAACTATGTTATAGCGGGTGCTTTAATGATATTTGTGAGTTTTTGTTTTTTATTTATTTTTTAAAGTTCAAAATATTAAGGAAGTACAAATATTTTTTGTTACATGGAACCTTGTATAAGGCTTAAGTTGGGACTTTCAGTGTGCCCATCACCAGACTAATATTTATTGTATCTCCTAGATAAGTTTTTGCCCCTCTCCCTCTCCCACTTTCACTCATTCTTATTTTCCAATTTCCCTTACATCTTTGTGCTTCTGTGTGCCCATTGTGTAGCTCCCAATTGTTAGAGAGTACATGTGTTTGTTTGTTTTTTTTATTTCTGAGATAATTCATTTAGGATAATGGTCTCCAGATACAAGTTGCTGCAAAAGATATTGCATTATTTCATTTCCTTTTATAGCTGAGTAGTACTCCATGGGTATGTGTGTGTGTGTGTGTGTGTGTATGTGTATACACACACATTTTCTTTATCCACTCATGAATTGATGGCACTTAGGTTGGTTCCACATCTTTGGAATTGTGAATTGTGTTGCAATAAACATTGCATGTAGATGTCTTTTTGAAAAAAGACTTCATTTCCTTTGGATAGATACCAAGCAGTGGGATTTCTGGATTGAATAGTAGGTCTACATTTATTTCTCTGAGGCATCACCATACTGTGTTCCACAGAAGTTGTACTAATTATATTTAGAGGCAATAGTTTCTCATTAAATATTGATTTAATTTTTTCTATATTATTAATTTCCTCCCTCTTTAAAATATAAATTATATGAAAACAGGGATGTTTTGTATATTTTGCCCATAGTTTCTCTGTAGCAGATAGAACTAGCCTATAGTTTAAACATATTTTTAAATGAATTCAATGGACATATGTGTACATTTGCAAATAAGAATATATGTCTGTTGACTATTTAGTAGGACTTTAATTGTTGTGGTAAAGCAAAAATAAATAAAAGAACATCTTGTCTCAATTCTAGTTTTTATATTTCTCATGCTCTTATATAGGGGAGACAAAGATAAAAGAAAGGAAAAGTGGAGGTCATGTCAAATGCAACACTGAAATAATTGTTTAATATGTAATCAAAGTTGTAGAGTCAACCAATTGCCAGCCAACAAGAGTCCCAATGGTCATTTTTCTTTATTCTGCACCACTGCAGAATAATCAAGATTGTAAGCAGTTGCAAGAAACATTGGAATTGAATTTTAGCTTTTCCTTTTCCCCTAATGACTACACAAGTCACACAATGACTATTTTCATACACGTCTTTGTAACCTTCACTCATCTGGAGACGAGTTATCAGAAAATTTCAATGGTAGCAAAGCACTTCAGCTTATTACTGTTTGATAATTTGCCCATAAACAAAATTTTCTATAGGGTAGGTAATATCAGGAAAACTTTGAGATTGATTTTTTCTTTTTTTCTTTTTCCAATTGTCAGTCATTTCTGATATTCAAACAATAATAAGTGAATCTTTGCCTTCCGGAGGAAGAGAAAATATTTTATGAGCCAGGAATAACTAATTTTGCATATCTTATGCAAAGTTTTCCGTACAATTTAGTTCAAATATAAAATTTAAATGGATGATGTTGGCTTCATAAAACATTTTGGGGAGGATTCCTTCTTGATGTTGTGGAATAATTTCTGCAGAATAGTCACCAGTTCTTCTTTGTAGGTCTGGGAAAATTTGGGTGTGAAACTACCTAGTCTGGGACTTTTCTTTTTAGGATAGTTTTTATTGCTGCTTCAATTTCTGTATTTGATATTGTTCTGTTCAAGAATTCTATTTCTTCCTGATTCAGCCTAGGGAGGCTGTGTATTTCTAAGAATATGTCCATTTCCTCCACATTTTCCAGTTTATGTGCGTAGAGGTTTTTGTAATATTCATAGATGATATTTTGTATTTCTGTGGCATCAGTTGTAATTTATCTTTTTTCATTCCAGATAGAGCTTATTAAATCCCTTTTTCCTGCTTTGCATTAATCTAGCAAGAGATGTGTCCATTTTGTTTATTTTTTCAAAGAACCAACTTTTTGTTTTCTTATTCTTCCATATAGTTTTTTTGTTATCAATGCCATTTAGTTCTGCTCTAAACTTTGTAATTTCATTTCTTCTGCTGTGTTTGGGTTTGGCTTATTCATCCTTTTCTAGTTCTTTGAGATAATTCACTGGATTATTGATTTGTGATCTTTTTGTCTTTTAGGCATTTATAGATACAGATTTTCCTTTCAGGACTGCTTTAGCTGTGTCTCACAGATTTTGATAACTTCTGTCTCTTTTGTCATTTAGTTCAAAGAATCTTTTCATTTCTATCTTAATTTCCCCCTTAACACAATACTCATTCAGCAGAAGTTTGTTTAGTTTCCATGACTTTGTGTAAATTGATTTTTAATTTTCTTACACTGTGATCTGAGAAGACACATGATATAATCTCATCCCAGAGTCGCAGAGATGGCTCAACATATGCAAATCTATAAATGTAGTTCTCCACATAAATAGAAGTGAAAACAAAGACCATTTGATCCTCTTGATAGATGCAGAAAGCATTTAGCAAAATTGAGCACTCCTTTATGATAAGAACACTTAACAAAATAGGCCTAGATGCAACTTACCTAAAAATGATACAAGCCATATGACAAACCCACAGCCAACATCATACTACATGGGGAAAACCTGAAAGCATTCCCATTTAGAACTGGAACCAGACAAGGTTGCTCTGTATCACCACTTGTATTCAACATAGTGCTGGAAATCCTAGCCAGAGCAATCAGACAAGAAAAGGAAATTAAGGACATCCACATGGGGGCAGAAGTCAAACTATCACTCCTTGCTGATTATATGATCTTATATCTAGAAAACCCTAAATATATTCTGCCACGAGACTACTGGAATTGAGAAACAAATTCAACAAAGTCTCCGGTTACAAAATCAATGTATGGAAATCAATAGCATTCCTATATGTCAACAATAGTCAAACTGAGAACAAAATCAAAGACTCAATACCCTTCACAATAGCAACAAAGAAAATAAAATATCTAGGAATATATGTAACTAAGGAGGTAGAAGACCTCTACGGGGAGAACTATGAAACACTGAGGAAAGAAATAGCAGAGGAAAGTAATATGGAGGTATCTCAAAGATCTACAAGTAGAAATATCATTTGATCCAGCAATACCACTATTAGGCATCTACCCAAAAGACAAAAAGACATTCTGTCAAAAAGAAATCTGCACTAGAATGTTTCTAGCAGCACAATTCACAATTGCAAAAATGTGGAAACAAACCAAGTGCCCATCAAGAAATGAGTGAATTAATAAAATGTGGTTTATGTGTACCATGAAGTCCTACTCAGCTACAAAAAACAATGGTTAGCAGTTTTTTTATTATCCTGGACAGAGCTGGAGCCCATTCTACTAAGTATCCCAAGAATGGAAAAGCAAGCACCACCATCAATGTACTCACCATCAAATTGGTATTAAGTTATCAACACTTTTGTGCATATGTAGTAGTAACATTCATTGGGTGTGAGGCAGGAAGGAGTGGGGAGGAAGGAATGGGTATATTCACACCTAATAGGTGCTGTGTGCATCATTTTGGGGGTGGACATGCTTGAAGCTCTGGCTGGGTGGAGCAAAGGCAACAGATACAACCTAAACATTTGTACCCATGTAATATGCTGAAATAAAAAAAAAATAAAGAAAATAAAATGGAAAGTTGCACAACATGTAGTTATTTAATAAAAGTACCTACTTCCCTGCCTTAGTCTAAGAATAGAATTAAGACACTAGGAAAATTAATCATAAATTGTCTTATGGAAATTTTTACACATATCTAAAGTATCACATTAACAATGTTGGTTTCAGTCTATTAAATTATTATTTTTCCCTCAGAACACATTGAATAGTTACTTTTGTTTATTTAGTTTTTCCTAAATTATTTCAGGAAATGTATAGTGCAGGCCAGGCCCTGAGGGATCTAGGGGGGGAGACTATTTCTATATACTTTATAGTGTCTACAGAAAAATAAACAAACAAAAATCAAGGAGGAAAAGATTTTGAAACATACACACGTAAAAATTCCATATTATCAAAAAATGAATATTTTCTAGCTTTTCAATTAAACTTTGTTAACTTAAATTATTTTGTTAGAATTTCCAATTTCTCTATGTAAAGTGTTACAAATAAAGCATTGTTAAATATTTGAACATTTATCTCATGACTTTATCATATAATTCAATTTCTTGTCCATTTAGAAGCCTTCCATTAAATTGGTATTAAATGGTTATTTTGTCAACAACTTAACTATTTCAAGTCTATTTTTCATTTATGGAAGTAAAAATGCATTGAAGACATTTCTAACTCAAAAACTGATGATGAATTTTAGCCTACTGCAGTTAAGATAAACAAAAATTAAAAATATTTCCATAGCTGATATATTTGGACTCATTACCTTTAATCAACATAATATATATAAAACTGTGGAGTGATAAATACCAGTTTTAGTTTCAAAGAGCCAGTTTTATGTATTAGATTGATAAATGAGGACTTAGATAGTCAATAGTGTTTCCAATACCATCTCTGCCTAAACAGCCTTAGTTAAGTCACTTTACTTGCTAGGATCTCAGTAATTTATTCTTTCAAATGAGGTACTGACTGTGTTGGAGAGGTAAAATAATTTCCCTTCTACTATTCTGAGTTTTTATCTGGAACCACTTTGACAAAAATAGATTAATATGAAAAAAACAAATAGAAGTTTAATATGTATACTTCACGTATACATGGGAGATATTCAAGTAAAAATGAGTAAATCTCAAAGAGATGTTTAGAACACTAGCTTATATAGCATCTTCATGAAAAACAATACACTTTTAGGGAAGCAATGAGACAAAGGAAAATGATGAAGTCACTAAGGATGGCAAATTTGTAGGATGGTATATACATGGGAATCCAGTGGTAAATAAAGGCTAGTTAGTAAAGTGTGTTATGAAGATTCCTCTGGTGCCATCTCTAGGTTGATAAGAGTTTAAAGCTATCTTCCATGCTCAACCTTGTGCTTGCTAGGAGAGAGGGGAGGAGGGACACCTTTGTAAATTTCTTTTAGACAAATAGCAGGAGAGCAGAGAATTTTTTTAAATATTTATTTCTTCTCAATTGCCTTTAGCTCCGGAATAATTCTTATGCCAAAGTAGCATTTATTTTGTTGACATACTCTACCACCCTTCAACTTAGTATGGTGTTTTCCAAAATGGGTTTCCTGGACATATTCTTCTGATTTTTAAAGATCTTCATTGGAATTTTTAGGTTTTAGGTTTTAATTTCCACAAAAATCAGAAAATGTAATATAACTATATTCTGAATCTAAGTAGTAGAAGAATATGCATATTTTTTAGATCTATTATTGTACTGTTTCCAAATAACATTTTATCAAGGTAAAAGAATGAAGATAGGTAATTTGTAAATGAGGCATGACCAAGTTAAACCAAAATGAAAATAATGTTCATTGTTTGACTAAAAGTTTTAGCCTTTTTAAATACAGAATAGTTATAAGAGAATTGAATTATCACTTTGTGTTGAATGTGAAAATTCCCCCATGTAATGTCAAACAGTACAATCGAAGAGTAGCATATTAATTTCATCAAAATAATGTGAACTGTCACATTAATTAGTATTACTAATTTGAATTTTATTAGTTCTGTACTTTTGTTTATATTAACTCTGTAAAATTATTTTGTATTATAGGTACAGCAGCTATAAGCTAATAATTTTATTTTTAGCTTTATGCTTATATATATTGAGTAAAGCAATAAAAAGTTTAAAAAATTAAGTAAATACTGAGAAATTGAAAATTTTTCTTTTACAAATGACTGATTATTTAAAACATGATCCAAGTTTTAGAATTCTGTTCTAACATGATCTCTAAGCCTCATTCTTCTTGAAACTGAAATTACTGGATTATTCTCGGGCTTAGTACTTCATTCCATGGACATTTACCATAAGCAATATGCTAATTGGAATATTTTCTCAAATATTACTTAAGGGGATTACAATTTTTAAATGATAGAAGCAATCTTTTAATCTTTGCTGCATGATCACTGTTTTCACTTGTCTAAATGAAAGCCACTGGAGATTGTTTTTAGCACTTAGTATGCATGTTTGCATTGATAGGCTAACTCAAGAGGTCTTATTATTGTTGGACTGAAATTACTACACTCAGAAAAAGCAGAATTTATCATTTCGTTTTTCTTAATTGACACACGATTGGTTGGAAATCAACTCTCTAAAAAAATGGGAATATTCATCTTTGAATCACACTGACTAGAACTATTAGTCAATGGTACATTTGATCCAACAAACCTGAAGACTATTTTTGTCAAATACAGAAACAACAAATATAATGAGTAATAATTAGGAATTATGTTCTTAATTTTATAATTAGAAAATATTTTGAAAATTTTATGAGTCATAGATTAAGTATAGCAAAACATTCTAAATATAATTAGACTTTAAAAAAATATTCACGAATCTCATATTGAAACTTAAAGTACAGTGCAATCCTAGGTTGGCAGATGGCAATTTAGAATATCTATATATGTATTCACTACTTGATTTCCTACAGTTGTACCCCAAAACACCTCTTTTCTGCTTCCCAGTTATTCAGTCATACCTAGGAAGAACAGTGACAACTTATTAATGTAATGGGAGAGTAGAAATTCCAAATTCTCACACCAAATTGCTTTTATTTTATAGTTGAAGAACAAATAAAATCTTTATTTTCATAAAACTAATTTTTATATATTCTTTTACATAGTGGAAGTCTTTACAAGTTTGCAGTGCATTGATAATTGTCAGCTTTCTGCACTGCTCATGAGTTAATGGCTCAGACCATTCAGACCACATACAATTGAGGCAGTTGTCTGACCTGTGTATGTATGTCCCTCTGCTTGCTGGGATTGTCCAGGCCCACCTCATCCTGGCTTCCTGAAGATCACCGTAGCTGTCCCTTGCTGAGTTCCTAGGTTTCTGTACGTTTCCTGTATTCTCCTCTGTCTCTTACTGACCTTTCCATGGGAGGAAAGAAGGAGAGAGGAAACCATAACCATCATTTTTCTGAGTACAAAACTATGGGAAGAAGTTTCAAAGTAGCAAAGCTGCCTGTATGTGTATATATATATATATGCATATAAAACCTGCTGGGGTTTGGGGTGGAGTTGTATTAGGGAAGGTATTATATAAGAAACTTGGTAAATAATCTGGCAGTACTTGAATTACATATTTGGAGCTGGTGTGGAGATTAGATAGAGATAGAGATGAGAGAGAGATTAGTTGTTGATATGTGTATATTGATATATAGATAGATATTCCAAGAAGTAACTATATTTATGCATTAAAATAATTTATAATCAACTCATGTTTAGTTTTTCAATAAATATTAATTTGGGCCAATTAAGAGCTGCATATTCTACAAATTTCTGGTGACGCAAAAGTGAATAAAGAGCAAAAGATTCCTGAGTTCATGGAGACTATTTCTACTCTAGTTGGTAATATACCAGTCGAGTGTGAGAGAAATGTGACAGGATTTATAAAGGCACTTCAATTTTGAGACTAAGGACATACTTTCCATTTTTCATGTATTAATGTTTCTGCCTAAAACTAAACCTGAGTTGTAAGTAATCTAGTCTATTTCAAATTAAAGTATGAATGATGATGTACATGCAAAATGTTCTTAAATTTTATTATAGACAGAGGAATAATAAGTAAATTAAGTTTAAATTATAATTATGTAAATTAACTGACTCAGAATGGCTTTTCATGTGTTAGTCTCTAAACATTGTATTAGTCATTTCTGAGCCTCAGTAAATGCACAGTAACTTACTTCATGTGCTGCTGTTATATTACCCATGATACAGCACTTTTGAAAATTTTGTAAAAATTATGGAATTGTCACTAATTTATAAATGCCTTTGAAATAAGCTGCCTAATTATCACATGAATGAACATAACTAAAAGTATTAATTAAAGAAGAAACTTTGTAAATACTGAGGTCCACCAAGTAAAAATAGTCTTTTTAAAACAGGGATTTTCATATAAATTTTGAAATAAAATACATATTTAGTGGATATAAAATTTAATCATAAGTAAATAGATTATAGTGACAGCAAAATTATAGTAACAGCAAATTAAGTGCAGTTTTGTGTTCAGAGATGAAAATAACGATTGTTAATAAACAAACACAATTTTACCTTCAAAATGGTTTTAGCAAATGCTTCTTTCTTTGGTTGGAAGTAAAGCACATATGCAAATACTCCATTAGCAACAGTGTTAGAAAGTTTTATGGCTGTTCAAGAACCATGAGCTTTGTTTTCCCATTTCTATAGAGTGTAAAATTCATCTTGTTCTGTGTGAAGAGAGAATGTCACTCAAACTGATGGACATGGTACGAGATGCCAAGGGACCAAGTATTTGCATCAGATACAAAGTCGAGGTCTGAATTCCCAGTGGTGCTACTCTGAACACCCGTCTGTCCTAACTTCCTGAACTTTTCCTGTGTGTCTAGGGTGAGAGATCTCTCAAGTGAATAAAGTTATAAAATAAGTGACAATCCGTAGTAGGAAATGAGGAAAATATACCTGTGGTAACAGGAACTTTCAGTTCCTGATTTTTATATTTTACCCTCCAATATGTGCATAATTTAGGGATGATATTTAACCACTCTGGGGCAAATTTGCCTTATTTGGATAATTCAGTGGTTGGTCTGTGGACAGGTGCTACTCATTTTAAATTTCCGTAATAGTTCTATGTTTAAATACTAGCTTTCTGAGGCTTAACAAATGGTTTTATTGTGTTTGAATACTACACTGTGGTACATTCTGCAGAGAATATCATTCTTTTACTTACCTTTTGTCTCCTAAGTGCCAGATATGAATCAAAGTAGAGAGAGATGACTTTAAAGACCATATGCCTGTTTGGGTGAATGGTATTTGTACATTCCACATACTACATATCTTTTACTTGTCTAATTTTATTCTTTTGAGAGAAATGTTCTCGCTTTGTTGCCTAGGCTGGAGTGCAAATCATAGCTTACAGTAACCTCGAACTCCTGGGCTCAAGTGATCCACTGCTTCAGCTTCTCAAGTAGCTAGGACTGTAGGCACATGCCACTACAGCGAGCTAATTTTTTAATTTAAATTTTTGTAGATGTGGTGTCTTTCTCTGTTGCCCAGGCTGATCTCAAACTTCTGGCCTCAAGAGATCCTCTTGTTTGGCATTACAGGCTTGAGCCACCACACCTGTACTACTTATCATACTTCATCAGTTTCTCCACATGGGCGAAGAGTTCTGTACTTGAGGGGTTTCTAGAAACCAAAGATTTGGGCCAAAATAGGCAATTGCCACGTCCTTGATTAATTTTTCTGTAGTTATTTCTAATAGAGTTTTTACTACCTTAAGATTGTAGGAGTGAGATTGCTATTAGGTTTATTAATAGGTTTTTAAAAAATTAAGTTAGGACTAAATCTAATTATAAACTTGATCCCTTCATAGGGTAAAAGGAAGAGAAGTGGCAAAATTTATGTGAGGAAATAAACCACTGTAATGCTTCCATCTCTTTGCAGAGAGTGGGAGGATAAAACTCCCTGACTCAGGTCATTGAGACCTGAACAGATAGTCTCACTAGGTGGTGGAGTATTCAGATAAGATAAATATCCATGTTGAGTTAGAGAAGCCATAGGTGGAGAGAACATAGTACTTCTATGTCATAAAGTTGCTGAGGGGTGGGGTTCGAGCATCAGAAGGTACCAGTAGGGCTACTCAGCTTGTTGGGAGCCTAAAGACTTGGCAGCTGACCATCAAACGTGGTGAACAGGAGACATGGTGTGAAATATGACTTATCAAGTTTCAACAGTATGCAGTAATGATTGCAATGATTGATTTTGAACTTTTCTCTCTCATATACTCACTTGATCCAGTATGTCTGTTCTTTATTGATTTATGATAGCTCCCTCCTTTATAGTGGTTTCCTAGATTAATTATTTTCTATGGCCAACAACACTTCTTTCCCCAATTTAAAGTTTACTTCTTTGCAGGCTAGTGTTTATCTAAATTACCCAGTATACCAGCCTCTTTACCTTGTCTCTAGAAAGGAAACACTGCCCAGTAAACTTGTGATTTCAAGTACCATAATTCTCCTAATTCTGATCCTTGAACTGAAGGCGGGATGCCAGAAATCCTATTTGAAGTTGCAAGGTTTTATAGGAAATGTCAGTTAGGGATCGTGAAACAATTCTGCGATGGTATTCAATATTCTCTGAGATAATGACTTTGAATGACTATATAATATTCCACTATATATATATATATATACTAGCAATTTATTTAACAATATCCCCATTATTAGACATTATGACTATTTCTCTTTTTTGTGGAATGACATTTTAATAAATTTCCATTCACACAAATATTTGACTGTATTCATAATTGCTCTCGATATAGAGCCTTAAGAATATGAATATATGTACCTAGGTATTTTGAAAGCTTTTTGAAAGATATTGAAATATACCTTCCAGAATTGTTATGATAACAATTACTCTCTCAATTTTACTTTTATTTCAATATCTAGTCCCTGCATAACACATATTTGTCATATTCCATACACATAACCTGAAACCATTGCCAGAGAAATAGTTTTACAGTCACAATTGCTATACAAACTTTCCAGCTAGCATATGGCTCATTATACTATGAAAGTGACAAAAATTAGTAAGCATGTCCTTTGCACCAAGTATCTAAATTCTTTCCATTTATTTCACATATTAGTGGTATGATTCATGCTTGGAAACTGTTAGATGTTATTGGGGTTTAAGTTTAAATATCAAGCCTTGATTGTGTTTCTAGGCCATATGTTCATCTCTGGAATGCCTGCATTGAAGGTTAAGTGATATAGTAGAGTGCTAAAATAACTAAATATGAGAATATTAACATAAATAATAAAATTCTTATATGCAGTATGTATTATTGAAAACTAATTGCAGAATGGTTTTGGAAGAAAATCTTCTGAAGATAAAAATTACTTCCGAAGGTTAAGGTACTCTAGGTTTGTGCCTGAGAAGCAATATTGTTACTTAGCTTAAAGAAGAATATGAGAAATTCATCACCTGTTTTTAAAATGGTTCGTAGTCAGTAAAAACAGACAAAAAACATATTTCAGGTGCCGAACCAAACTTTACAGTTTTGCTTATTGCATAAGCAAATTATTTTCTCCCCAAGAACTTATTGTCCTTAGAACTCTATAAGAGATAATATTTGACTCATGAGAAAATAATTTATATTTAATAGTTTTATTGCTATATGAAATTCACCACATTCTTCATTAGGTTCACAAGTTATTTCTCAAGATATTTTCAGCTATAGGAACAGAAAAGGAATAGAGAAAAAAGAATATTCTAACCTTTTAAAATTAATATTTTCTTTACTTACGGCAATTTTTCAGAAATTACTTTAAAAACATTGGGAAGCAAGTTGATGTAAAAAGTAGAAATTATATTAATTAATTTGGAGAGTTACATTTCTACCATGAAATATAAAACATGGTTTGGGAAGGATTGTTCTATCTCACTGATATTACAATATAGCAATAATATTTGGAAATGCAATTTGACTTGGGACCCAAATATTGAAATGCTTTTATGCAACTATAAGAATTATGCTTTTGACTGCATGGAAAACAAACAAACAAAATCTGAATAAAGACACACAAAACAAGCCCTTTGCAACCAAAAGATGAATTTGGATTGAAAAGTAAAATATCTGATAGGGTTTTCCCAGCATCTTCTTCTAGGATTCTTAAGGTTTCTTGCCTTAGGTTTAAATCTGTTATCCATCTTGAGTGGATTTTTGTGAGAGGTGAGAGGTAGGGATCCTTCTGCATGTAGCTATCCAGTTTTCCCAGCACCATTTATTGAAGAGAGATTCTTTTCCCCACTATATATTTTTGTCTGCTTTATCAAAGATTAGGTTACCATATGCAGATGGTTTCATCCCTGGAATCTCAGTTCTATTCCAAATATCAATGCTTCTGTTCTTGTGCCAGTAACAGGCTGATTTAACTACTATTGCTTTATAGTACAGCTTGAAGTCAGCAAGACTGATGCCTCCGAGTTTGTTCTTTTTACTTAACATTGCTTTGGGTATACAAGGTTTTTTTCTGGTTCCATACAAAGTGAAGAATTATTTTTTCTAGATCTGTAAAGAGTGATGGTGGTACTTTGATGGGGATTTCATTAATTATGTAGATCACTTTAGGTAATATTGACATTTTAACAATATTGATTCTACCAATCCATGAACAAGGTAGATTTTTCCATCTGTTTACACCTTCTACAATTTCATTTTTTAGTGTTTCATAGTTCTCCTTGTATAAGTCTTTCATATCTTTTGTTAAATATACTCCTAGATGTTTAATTTTCTTTGGGGCTATAGTAAAAGGTATTGCATTTTTTATTTGAGTTTCTGCTTGATGGTTCTTGGCATATATGAATGCTTCTGATTTGTGTATATTGATTTTGTAACCTGAAACTTTACCAAATTCATTTATCAAATCTAGGAGTCTCTTGGATGAATCCATGGGGTTTTCTAGGTATAATATCATATCATCAACAAAGAGCGAGAGTTTGATATCATCTGCCCCCTCTTGCCTGATTGCTATAGCTAGGACTTTAAGCACTATGTTGAATAAAAGAGGAGATAGTGGATATTCTTGTCTAGTTCTGGTTCAAAGAGGGAATGGTTTCAATTTTTCTCCGTTCAGAATGATATTGGCAGTGGGTTTTCATAAATGGATTTGATAAATTTAAGATATGAGCCACCTATGCCTATTTTGTTAAAAGTTTTTCACCGCAGGATCAAAAATAAACAAATGGGTCTGATCAAATTAAAAAGCTTCTGCACAGCCAAGGAAACTATCGTTAGAGCAAATAGACAACCGACAGAATGGGAGAAAATATTTGCTCTCTACACTTCTGATAAAGGTCTAATAACAAGAATCTATCTAGAACTCAAAAGAATTAACAAGAAAAAGTCAAATAACCTCATCAAGAAATGGGCAACAGAAATGAACAGAAACTTCTCCAAAGAAGATAGAATAATGGCCTGCAAACATATAAAAAAATGCCGAACATCTCTAATCATTAGAGATGCAAATCAAAACCATAATGAGATACCACCTAACCCCAGTGAGAATAGGCTGTATCAAGAAATCCCAAAACTACAAATGCTGGTGAGGATGTGGAGAGACAGGAACACACACTGCTGGTGGGACTGCAAATTAGTGCAACCTTTGTGGAAAAGAATTTGGAGATACCTCAAACAGCTAAAAATAGAAATACCATTCTACCCAGCAATAGCATTGTTACGCATCTACCCAAAAGAGCATAAGGCATTCTATTATAAAGACATCTGCACCCAAATGTTTATGGCAGCACAATTTACTCTTGCAAGGACATGGAAACAACCCAAGTGGCCGTCAATTCATGAGTGGATAATTAAAATTTGGTATATGTTCACAATGGAATATTACTCAATTCTAATAAATGACAGTGAGCTAGCACCATTTATACTATCCTGGATTAAGCTTAAGTCCTTATCCCAAGTGAGGTGACACAAGATCAGGAAAATGGGCTCCACATGTACTTGCCATCAAATTGATACCAATTGATTAAAACTATGGTGCTCAAATGGTGGTAGTGTTCACCAGGGATTCGGGGAGTGGGTGGTAGACCAACATCTTAGGGATGTGGTGAGCGTTGTAGAGGGGAAGGGCATACTTCTAACCTTTCCTAGGGAGAGGCAAAGATATAAAATGTAACCAAAATGTCAAAAAAATAAACAAAGACAGAAAAAAAAATTTATCTGGTGTCAGGCAGGTGGGAGGGGGGAGGAGGGGATGGGTGTGTACTTACATAATGAGTGTGATGCACACCACCTAGAGGATGGATGTGCTAAAGCTCTGACTCCGCGGGGGTGGCGGGGGGTGGTGGTAGGGGTGGCAAGGGTAATATATGTAGCCTTAACAATATTTGTACCCCTATAATATGATGAAATAAAAAAAAAGTAAAATATACTTAGGACCACAGAAATCAACTTAAGTTTTAAAACTATGTTCTTGTGGGTGCCACAGTTAAAAACTAGAAAACAAACAAACAAACAAAAACCAAAAAAAACTAGATAATAGAGATTGGAAAATATGCATGTAAATGATAAACAATACTTCTTGAAAAGGAAACCTCTTTTCTTTAAAGCCTTTGATTTTTTTTAGTCCTATTAGGCTTCAGTGCTTAATAAGAAAATATTAAGGAAATGATGTATTGACAATTTCATTCACCTTCTCAAGAAGTTTCATGTGTTATTTCAAAAACAACTATAATCTCTTTTAAATTTTATGATACTCTATTAAATCTATTTGAATACTTATCAAATTCAAGTATTTAGAGAATATAAATTTTTGATTTTTGCTTTACTCATGAATGAGCCATATTATGCATTTTTACAAATAAGTGGGCCATATTTTTATAAATGGTCATATTGTGCATTTTAATTACTAACTATTCCTTTCTAAGATAAATTTAAGATAAAGTCTCTCTTCGTAGTAACTTTCCTATTTTAAGTTAGGAGGAGTAGTTAGGAAGATAGAGAAGAGGAAGGAGGGGAAAAGGTTGGAGCAGAGGGGGAGGAAAACTAGGAGGAGGAAAAAGGGAGAGAGGAAGGGAGGGAATGAAACTAATGATTGTTGTGATCTTTCTTGTTTCTCCTGGTTGTTATGCCAAATCTTTCCAGAAACCATGACATTCTATCACTACCTGTTTGTTTCATCTCCACTGCCTTCTTCTAAATGTATATGAAGCTTAAAATTATTAACAAAATATGGTAAATTAACTATATATTAGAATATTTTATTGGTTTTTAACTTGAGAAACTATCCTATGGTCACAGATTGAAAGTAAAAATCATGTTCATGGTTTAAAATATGTGTAAACAATGAATCCTGCCTAAGAATATGATCATTTTTTTTCAGAGATTGAATATTATAGAATACTCATAATTATGTTGTCTTCCACCTGAGAATGTGATGTTTCTTTGTTTCTTTTTTAACTACTCTTCATCCTAAAACTGTGACCTTTTTTATCGTAGAGCAATGAAACTTAGATGTTAATAAGGGCTACTCTGCAGAGGAGAGTTGACTAAGGTATTATCTATTCCAAGGCTCAGAAAAGGGGGATCAGATCAGAAAAGGGGATCAGAAGAACATTCATGTGTATATGTATATGAGGGTAGAGTAGGGGGAGATGGTCTTAAAAAGCTCAAGGCCTTTGCTGTGGACAGCTGCAACAAAACATAGCAAAGACTAAGACGGTATGACTAGATTCAGAAACCCTGTGCTCCTTCTTTACTTGAAATTACTCCTTGACTTCACTAATGCTGCATTGAGGTTGAAGAAAATAGTCTGATAATACCTGATTTTAAAGCTTTTTGTATTTTGATAATTTATGAATTGCCTAAGGCACTGACCTTGATGGAGTTTGGAATTAAGGGTGTATTTAGGGGTTCGGTCTTATTATCCGAACCCTGTTAGGGAATAAAGTATAACTTTGGAGTGGGAAAGAATTTATCTGAATTCATAGAGCAGTTAAACTACTCCACTACCCAGTGGTTTAGCTTCCTTTCTGGTCTATAATATATACCTATGGACCTTCAAACATAGCAAATGGAGATTACACACAGACATGCATACACCACACAAACACAAATATTCATTTAGTAAATATTTTCTTGCCTACTTGGAAATTTTGAGTGGTAGATATTTTTGTTAGTTAGGCCATCTTCTTACAGCAAAAAAGAATTTGAACTTTTGTGAAATGTTTGATTAAACTCTAGGCAACTTTTATCCCCAGAAGTGGAAGATAAAGGCATGCCAAAGCTAGGATTGGGAATTATTATTTCAAGCACTATACACTTATCTAACTTTCTGATACTTCATTTTGAGGTAAAAGGGGAAAGCTTCTGCCTGTATTAAATATAAAAACAAAAAAATGTTGCTTGTATATGTCCACAAAAAGTGAATGATTTATGGTCACATTTTGTTTTTTCTTTCATGTGTGAACTATATTCTAATTTTTCATGCACGTTTTGAATACAAGAGAATAGTGTATATCTTTAAGTAGCAAAATCATCCTTTTTAAGGGCTTTAATTTATATGATTCCAATTCAGGTTGGCTCAGAAATACTTGTATTCTCTAAGGAAATGAATTTGAAACCTCAAATAAAACTTTATCTTAATAACTTGGAGGGAGAAAAAATATTATCATACTGATTTTTCTCTTTTATGATCCTTAGTTGTACTAACAACCTCACAATGGTACATTGTTTTTCCTCTTAAATCATTCTTTTAAAAGACACCTAGGAAATAATTAGGCTGATTGATATTAAACAAAAATACCCATTTAAATTGTTAGAACACCACTTAACTTCACCTTTACAAACATTATTTACTGATTTTGGCTTTATAAATATTTTATTTGGGGCTAAACTCTTTAAAACATATTTATTTGAACAAAATGAGCCTAACCAAAATATTTTTTGTTTTATTACCTTCAATATTGTGATACTATTGTGATATCTTTATAAGCTGTTAATGTATTTTCAAAGTAGGTGTTTGCAATATAGACTTAGCAATTAACATGTTGGCATAGGTAAGTGCATTATTCTCTGAAATGAAATTTGTCAGTTGAATATTGTTTTTCAAACATCTAAGCATTTTCTCTCTTATTGTGCTCAGAAATATTAAAGAATTTATTTTGCAAAAATCTATCATGATAAAGAAAATTACTAGTCACACTTAGTATTAGAATATATGGTGATTCTTAATGATTAAAACAGTATATTAAAGCCAAAGTTAGCAAGAGAAATACTTCTTATGCCTTTAAAAAAATACACAATATTGGTAAAGTTGGAAAGTTCATTGAGGATAGATTTATTTTGATTTATTGTTTATAAGAAACTGTTTTCTTTAAATCATTTAATCATTGATGGCTTTAAAAAGTGTAAATACATTATTTAGGATATTATTCTCATTGAAATGACATTTCTGCCTTTCAGGGAAAGTATTAATACTTTCCTAAAGGAATTTCTTCTTTGAATATTGAATAATAGTCATTTTATAATATTTGTTGGGTTGTTTTCTTAAGGTAAAATAAAACACAATATTGAAGAATGAGGATAGCATATTAAAAAGAAAGATGGGTAGAGTTAGAGTTCATCATTAATAAAAATAATTTTCTGTTGCACCTTCATTTATAGTTGATATTTAAAATAGAACTGTGGTTCAAATATATGGTTATTTTATATTTGTTGACAAATTGTGAGTAAATATACTCTTTCTTATCAAAGAAAATAATTTTCTACACTTTGGGATAATTAAATCAAATGCAACAACATTGTGGGAGATAGAATTGTGTTTGGTATCCAAAAACACCTGTATATTTAATTCTCATACTTATTATTCAGTTCCCCTTCAGCAATTATTGTTGAAATCACATTTTGAGAGGTTTTACTTCTATAATGAGCTATGTAATTCTTACACAAATTGAAGGTTGTTTGAAAGGGATACTTGTCACTTGATGTGAAAAGATATATTTTCTCTAGAGCAGATAAAATGATATAGAGTCATGACCACAAAATTTCCCCACGACAAAATAAAGGGACTTTAAATGAATTAAAACCTATTTTTGAGTAAAAATAGAAACATTTGTCAACATCAGTTATTCATGAATGCAAGTGTATCTCCATTATTCCTGCACCAAAATTTTGAGTATGAAAACTAGCTAATAATTCATTATACTTGTGAAAAAAATTTAAAGACGATAATTAGTTATTAGTTAGAAGAATTTAAAACAGAAGAAGGAGAATAAAGGGTAAATATAAATCTAAAACTATAAGACAATGTCAATTAAAAGAGACATAAATTATAAAAAAGTTCCCCATCCTCCTCACAAGTAGAAAAATCCACTGATCTGTATTTTGAGTTTCATTGTGAGTAGAAAATACTACTCAAGTCTTTTGTTTAAAATGTACAATCATATTCTGTATTTAGTGCTCCTTGCAAAATATGCTTTTTGATATACACATTCAGATGTTACGTGTTGAATTTCTGTATGAATCATTCTAAAGAATGTTATATATTTTTTTCTTTTTTTATATTTTTTTTTATTTTGGCATATTATGAGGGTACAGATTTTAAAGGTTTCAATAAATGCCCTTCCCCCCATTCGATTTTCAATAACAGAGTGTCATATACTGACAGTTTGGTTATTATCAACCTGTACTTGAACATTTACTTTTCCTACTTTTCAGAGCCCTTCTGTCTCTTTTCCTTACCAGGTAGAATACTCAGCCAAAAATTCTGATGTTACTGACGTTAATTTATATGTAGGAATGTGTCACCTGTTCAAAATATATGTTTTGGTTATAGTGTGGCCTGTTGGTTTGGCATATTATGGCCATTTCCAGACCATGTATTAAGACTATGAAGAGAACATCAGTGCTCTCCTGCAAACTTGTTGAGTGATGGAAAAGAGAGGGTTACTAAAAGGTTAATTTCTGGTGGTAAATCCTCTACCAAGTTAATCCATTTATGCTTCATATAATGAAATAATCTAAAAACCAAAACTTTTCAAGAAACAAAAATATTTTTTTAATAATGATCTACAAAAGGCAAGATTGTCTCCTGAGTTGTTTCTGTTGTTGTTCCTTTTTGCTTTCGCAACACTTCAGAAATAAATATTTTCAAGTTTCAATTGCCAGAGTTTGATGAATGTACAAATAGCAGTGTGGAGTGTTTATATGTGAGTGTGTATAGTCATTGTGTCATCCTTTTATATTATATGAGACATATAAGAGAATGAGCATGCATAAATATACATTCTTAAAATTTCCACTCAAAAAAAAAAAAAAAAGAAACCTACATTATAACAAATAAAGGAATAACCAGAATATAAAGAAATGTAAAAACTAAATCAATTTTCTGAAACAAAAATTGTATATTTTAAGTGGTCTTTAGTGATGTTATAGTTTTGGTACAAACAATAATTTATAATAATTAGCATGCTATCAATTGCATTTCACTCTTGTTAAAGATATGAATGGTACCATATATACAAGTCCTGCAACTGACAGGCAGGCATTGCTAACCAGCAGATGTTTCTAGCCACCTTTGAATTTTAGGGTCCATACACTAAGTGCTTCTATTGTGATTAAAGTGAATGAGCACTTTGTTGCTTTTCTAGATTTCCATTAAAAAAAGAAAGAATGACACAATGAAACAGTGAGAGAGAGACAGGAAGGAAGGAAGGAAAGGAAGGAAGGAAGGAAGGAAGGAAGGAAGGAAGGAAGGAAGGGAGGGAGGGAGGGAGGGAGGGAGGGAGGGAGGGAGGGAGGGAGGGGAGAGGAGAGGAGAGGAGAGGAGAGGAGAGGAGAGGAGAGGAGAGGAGAGGAGAGGAGAGGAGAGGAGAGGAGGGAGGGAGGGAGGGAGGGAGGAAGGGAGGGAAAAGAATGGACAAGAAAAAAAAAGAAGGTGGGTGGATAGAACTGAAGAAAGGGCATGAAATTAATGTAGCAAATGGTTCACCATTGACATTGCAGCTTATTTCCTAAATTAATTTGTTCTGGGAAAGTGTTTCAGAAGAGTCTTAGTTTCTTGAATTTTTAAGGAACCTTGTGAGGTGTCACTTAGCATATTGCAACTGGATATTAAGAGTGTTAAGTGGTGCCTTACAAAATATCTATATACATCTTCCAGAGTGAATTGTGTGTTTAATACACACTGCAATTTAATCCATTTAGACTATTATTATATTGTGACATGTACACTGAACATCTTTGTTGCATGAATGGAATTGTTAAACAGAAAAAGGAGACCCCATTGTTTTCTGTTATACAGTCATAAGAAAATAGGGTCAGAAAGCTCTTAATTACCATATTTCCATGTGGCAAAAATAGGGCCCCCACAGAGATCTCTTTGTAATGCAAAGGATAGTGGAATTATGAAAGACAAGTTTGAAAGGATATTTTGAAGGAATTAGAGAATTTAAGGTTATAACCCAAGAATGAGCTAAATGAAACATCATTGCATTTCTAACATACCAAATTTGGGGAAAAGATTATCAGGGAGAAAAAAAAATGAGTTGGAAATAATATCCTAGTTTTATATCTCCAAAGTAGAATAGGAAATAAAAATAGTCATCATTCATTTGAAATTATAAACTTAAAGAAAAAATTTAATTTAAATTAATATTCTACATATATTCTGTTAAATTTTTTTTTTTTTTTTTTTGAGACAGAGTCTCACTTTGTTGTCCAGGCTAGAGTGAGTGCCGTGGCGTCAGCCTAGCTCACAGCAACCTCAAACTCCTGGGCTTGAGTGATCCTTCTGCCTCAGCCTCCCGAGTAGCTGGGACTACAGGCATGCGCCACCATGCCCGGCTAATTTTTTTTATATATATATCAGTTGGCCAATTAATTTCTTTCTATTTATAGTAGAGACGGGGTCTCGCTCTTGCTCAGGCTGGTTTTGAACTCCTGACCTTGAGCAATCCGCCCGCCTCGGCCTCCCAAGAGCTAGGATTACAGGCGTGAGCCACAGCGCCCGGCCTCTGTTAAATTTTTATTTCTAATATAAATCAGCTTTTTAAGAATATTTTGGTTGGATTTTCACTGTCAAATATATATTTTACTATATGAGTATATTAGCTAGAGTTTAGGATTCTCCTAATTTTATAGATTATATTGTTCTTTTAAAAGTTATTGCTATCTGCTATTCTATTTTTTTGCCTTACTTACCTGCAAGTTTCCTAATTTGCTGAAAGCAGGATATTATTTTAAGTATTCACTATAAAAATAAGGTAATAAATAGAATCCTAAATTTTTAGAAATAGAAATTATCCCCAAAATATTGAAGTATATTAAAGTATAATATAAGCAAAGTGAAAATTACTTAAAGCCTTATTAGAAACTTATTATTTTTTCTGAAAACTGATACATCTTTCCTAATCTGTTTATGAGTCTCTTTTTTATACAAAAATAGAAGCATCAAAATTAAATACTTTGTGAAGGCTTAAAAAGAAAGTTATTGAAGTGAAATTGGGTTGAATATATTAGGCACTGAAGTTAAAGTGCTTTTTTCACAAGATTGCATAATGATGTAAAATTTAACCTGCTAAAGTTCTATTAATGGTGATCCATTTAGCAAATGGGTCACCATTGACATTGATGCTATTTCCTGAAAAAGTTGTTTTTGGAAAGGTGATTTGGAAAGAGTCTTAATTTCTTGGAGTGAATTTTTAAGAAAACCTTTGAGATGTCATTGCATTGCAATTGAATATGAAGAATGTTAAGCGGCTTTGTAAAATATCTCTATACTTCTGCCAGGCCTCCACCTAATATTTTTAATTAGCTGTGTAACATTTGATGATAGATTCTATGTAATCAATGAATAAGGGGAAATTATAGACTACTATAAGATTTATTTCTGGATGCAACTGTGCAAAATTAGGTCATAAATTAAGAGCAAATGTATTTTGAAATTAGTTTTGATAGAGAATACTGCGTATTAGAAATACTGATAGTGAGAAATAGAGACCACTGATAAGAAATGCTGTGTCCTTGTATTGTTAATTGTTTCTGTCAGTGTATATGTGTATCAACCTAAATATCAATACTTTGCTTACTCCTGGCAATACTTCATATTTCCCATTAGCTATTTACCCTTATAAAGTAGCAACTTTGCAAAATGTATAAAACATTTCAGAAGAACACCAGCTACTCTATTGAGTGATTTTTTTAATAACTTGGTATATCTAGCTACAAAGAGTTTAAGTTTATATATAGGTATGTTGTGAATAGGGACTGACTCTACTGCCATTTGTACAGGCTTGTAAAAAGATACAAGAGAAACAAACTCACATATATACATGGCCAGGTCACTAGAAAACAAAATATATGAAGTTAATCATGTATTCACAAAGACCAAAACCACATGGAAATGAAGGAGCAAAGTAATGAATAATTTCATAATCTCTTGACATAATATTTAAATTTCTAGCAATTGAAACTCCAGCAATTACCCACAACTTTATAGATACTGTCATTTAGAAAGGTTAGTTGAAGTGGTTGCAGCATTTTAGTCAAAGCTTTTCTGTTAGATTGAAGAATTTCTTTGTATACTTTATTTGATTTCGGAGCTAAGTTTGGTATGTATGCTATATTTCTAAGTGTGTCTTCAATTAATATGTAATAAAAACAATTCTCTTGGCTTACTTGTAATAGTGAAATCGCCAGGTGAAATATGTATGCAAAAGTAAAATCTGAAAGAAATCTTTTTTGTTTGTTTAAAATTTACAAAACATTACAAAGAGTAAGTTGGGTGACTAACAGATGTTAAATTAGTTTAACACTTAGCACTGGGTCCTTTAACAAGTGATCCAGGACAAAAAAAAAATGCTAGTAGTTTGAGAGGAAATTTTCTCATAATTTTGGGATATGTTATAGTAATTGTTCTGGTTTATTAGCTTGAGATATTTTTTAAACAGATGGATGAGCTCTGAACACATACTATTGATATCATTTAGTTCCTACAAGTTTACATATAAAAATCTCTCTCATTACTCACATAAGATTTTTCAATAGAAAAGAAATGTGGGGGACCATGTTTTTATATGCTAATTTCTAAATATTTTCATCAAAAAGTGCTTGTCTCAAGTCTTTAGTTTCCATACTGATTAGGAACAGAATGTGGTTTTGGTATTTTTTGCTACTCATGTCTTATATTGATTCTTTCTTATCTTCTCATAAAGGTGATATCTTGAATTTTGCCAATACATTTTCCACCTTAGTATTACAATAGCTTTTTATAGTTCCTCTGTAGTTCCTAAAAATCTAACCGTAATGTAATTTCTTCTTACTTGTTCTTTTAGACAATTAGTTATATTCCTCCCTGTTAGAATAGGAAGCTACTTGGGTGTTGTGATTCAGTGATCCTGAAATACTTTGGTGTCTCTAAATAATTCTGAATGCTTTATTTATCACTTTTTTGGGTGAAGGAACTGAAGACTGCTCTTAAAATGTAAATGTTATGTGATAACAGTAGTTAATTTTGCTTTCATCAGCCACCAACGCATTAGCAGCACCCCAGGAATAAAGCTCAGCAAGTATTGAACAACTGGTAACTCTGCCAAATGGGGCTGTAACTTAAGTATCAGCCAAATGATTCCTCAGAACCATGTGTCACTAAAACAGCGGTGAAACAGAAGGTAGAAAAGAGTAAAGAAAGTGAATTTAAACTGTATCTTCTTGAAAGTATATTTTACCATGATCACAATGTTTTAACTAAAGCCACATTTTTGGCTTTAGTAGTATATTTAATGTGTCTTTAGTGTCCTGATAACTTTTGAAATTTTCTTAAACAATATTTCAAAAAAGTGTGAAAGAGCTCTATAAGATAAGCTTGCCTTTTGAGAATTGTGACACAGTGGGGAAAAAAGTCACTACCTTCAGAATGTCAAAAATGTTTTGATATGCATATTCTGTGACACCCTTGCATAATGAACCTTATGTCTTTCCCATGCATGGATATACAATTGCAAAAATCTCTTATAAATGTTTTATATGAACTGCCTCTGCAAACAACTCCAAGTATTTGTGGACGGAAAAATCCAAACTGTGAAATATTTGAAAGAAGTTTATTCTGAGCCAAATTTGAGGATCATGACCTGGAACTACTCCCAAGAAACGTTGAGCAAATGGACTCGATGTGACTGGGTTATAGTTTGCTTTTATACATTTCAGGGAGACAGGGATTACAGGTAAAGTCCTAATCAATACGTGGGAGGCATACATTGGTTTGGCCCCAAAAGGTGGGCCATCTCAAAGTGGGGGCTTACAGGTTATAGGTGAGTTTAAAGATTATTTCAATTGTAATTGGTTAAAGACATGAAGCTTTGTCTAAAGGCTTAGAATGTTTCAACATAAGGAACTGTTATCAGAGATAAGCCACCAGACATAGATTTGGATTTTTTGTGTATATTTAGGACCTGCATGTTCATCTTGCATACCCTTAGGCCTGTTAAAGGGTTACAAAGGATCCCCAAGAAAGAAGGGGGCATGATAAGGCCTGTCTGACCTCCTTCCTCCTGGCAGGCAATTTACTTTTAGGATATTCCTTTGGCCATGAGGGGCCCATTTAGTCAGCCTATTGGGGGGAGAGGGGAAGCCTTAAAATTTTACTTTAGTTCACATATTTAAAGTTTCTCCCTCCAGGTTAATATGAAATTTAGTTTCAAGAAAAGCCAAATGCATTTTTTTCTTTCAAACTGGAAGCAACTGAAGTTTACCCTCAAGGTCTACAAATAATCACAAATATTCAAAATTATGTTGGAGAACGCTAAAGCTCTCCAAAGTGTGCAAGAAAAGCTATTGAGAAGCACGGCTTTAAAAGTTAAAATCTAAATTCTGATTACTTAATGTCAGTAAGATCCTATACACAAATGTAAAAGTGAGCACTGCTCAATGATAGGAGAAAATTTAGAACTGAATCATATTAATTTCCTTAAATATCATTGAAAACCATAAAAACCATAAAACCATAAAAAGCCAATTGAAATTATGAATCTCCAAATTTATGTGAGTCATAGTTGAGAAATGCCACCTAATTACAATCATAGAATAAATATAATGCCAAGCAAATTTGATTCTTTCCGGGAATGATAGCCAATGGCCTACAAACCTGACTCAAAATCCCAAATAATCAAAGAATCAGGAGCTGTGGTATTCAGTTAAACGTAGCTCACTTTCTGATAATCAGGGTTAACTAGACTGTACACGGCGATCAGGCTAATTCTGAATATCATCATACTGGACGGTCACCAGAAATGTCTCATGATATTACACCCCAGTGGGACTGTAGAGTAATTCTTGTTTATCAAGAGCAGCAAAACAATTCTTTCTAGGCACTTATGCTTACCTTCAATTTGCTAGTATATCAACTGTCCTTAAAAATTATTTCCTAAATGGTTTCTCCCTAACCTTTTGTGGTTCAGTTCATCCTATGGTTTCCAAGAAATATACCACAGATCAATACATATATTTGGCTTTTAGCATAATGGAGGTGCATAGACTTGGTGATGAGTTGAGGCATTGAAAGAGTTTACATCAATACCGTGTCTCTTAATTTCAGTGGCTTAATGCTCCTGTCGCTCTCACTTTCTACTTTTACACAATCCATGCATTTATCTACTTGTAAGGAATTAGGAAGTGACTGTATGATCAACGGACTACTGTGAACAGCCTAAATTCAGAAACACACCTGGTCAGCTAAGTCATGCCATGCATTCAGTCTACCCCCTGCCTATGAATGATGCCTCTGCTTATGAATGATGGATCTAAACAGAGGGGCAAGGGGACACTACCCAGGATACCCCATATGCCTATGACTGTGGATAGCATTGGTATTTTGTACTTGCTGCTGGCTGATTGCCTAACAAAGGATTTGGGATTCCAACAATGATGCTGTCATGAATAGAGGCTTCTGAGAGGTCTTCCCCTTCTTAGATAAGAAATACTTTTAAAAACTCATTCTTTTTTAGTAACGGGAACTAAGTTGCTATTTATTTATTTATTTTTCCCCCTTAACAATGTCACAGTCGGAATTAAGGAAATTCATCATTTCTAACCTTAAGAATCATCTCGGAAAGAAACAGTTGGAATTCTTGTACTTAATTGGTACCGATAAATACCTTGTACTTAGTATTGGGATTTATTTCAAGTACAGTTTCCTTAATATAAAATTTTTATTCTCATCAAGAGTTTATGAAGTAGTGATTTAAAGACTATACATAGATGGACAAAAGACCCTCAAGAGGTTACTTGACCATTCAACATGAGGACATTTAACCAAAATCAAAACACTGCATTTGACTTAGAAACATTTTTTTTCTGAGCATTGAAAACATATCATGTATATTATTCTGTATTAGTACCTGTGTCAGGTCAGCATTCTGTTCTCGGTTCTTGGTGTGTTCTTGGCCAAAGAATGACCAGGCACACCAAAAGCAAGGCAAGCATGAGGTGAAATTTATTGAGCAAAGTAAGATAGATTTGCCACAGACAATGAATGGCTCTCCCTATTGTAACAGGAGGGCCCTGATTATGGTCTGAGGTCCTGTTTTATATTGCTTAGGCTGGGCCCTCCTCATGGTTCAATTGTCACTACTTTGATGGACAGTTGGGAGTTATAGAACCTGAGCTTTACTGCACATGTTGATCTCCCATGAGCCTCTCTGAGAGCCTATTGGTGGTGGGGTAGGGTAAACTGTAATCCAGATGTAAGCTAGTGACATGATAATTAGCCTTAGGTTGTTCTAGTTCACCTTCCAGACCCTATTGTGCCTATGCTGCTTGGGCTGGGAGCTGGGAAATGCTCTGCATTCTTTTGCAGTTGTTGCTAAATTATGATTAGCAGATTAACAGAGTGTTCCCTCCTCCCCTAGGTGTGGCAATTGGTCAGGGTACCTTCCTTTGTCCCAGGTGGGCTGGAGGTCCCTCACTGTCTACTTAACACATTTATCTCCAGAATACCCTTGAGTTGTTAACAGATGAGAAGTGTTAGTTTAGGGTATTTATGTAAACATAATGATTCAGGGTTAAGCCAGGAATTGTTTTGTTACCTTTGTCATTTCTCAACTTGAGTGACTTAAAATGCAATTTTGCATTTGGAGATGAGCATAGAAAACTGAAGTGAATCGAAATCAAAAGAAACACCAAGGGCTTCCCCTCTCTCCCAAAGTAAGTTAGGCAAATGGAATAGAATTATGAGGATGCTTATCATGATAGTGATAAACATTTCCATGTTATGGTTTCACTATTCATGTTATCAGTGGAAGATGCTATAATTTTCAGAATAAAATTATTTGAAAATATCTTCAGAACAATACAGGTAACAACACAGTATCTATCCTCTTCCTATGGAATAAAATGAAGTTGTGATACAGAACAATGGCTGTGTATAAGAAACCCAGATTTCAGAAAATGACCTTACTAAAATATTATATTTATAGAAAATAGCCTACAGTAATGCAAAATGGGAATGTGGATAAGTATGTCAATTTTCCTTCAGAAATTCTTTATTTGAAGAGACATGTGTACCCGTAGCTTTGACTAAGTGATCATTTTGCATCCATGAAGGTTTTGGGGAGTACCTGATAGAAATAATCCATTTGATTCAAAAGATTGAGCTGCAGGTTCTGGGGTTCAATAAATTGTAATACTTCACCTTTGCCCAGCATGTCACAGTCGTAGAAATCAACATTTATCACTGAGCTGCCATTTTTCTGTGAATGAGAAATTACATTTGGGCATTATCCCATCACTTGTTTATGGAATTAGGTAATATGCTTATGCACCAGCACTGCAACTGTCAGGACTTTTAATTTTGTAAATATACGTAAGAACTTTTAAAACCAATGTCCTCACATAAAACATATGCCTTTTCACCGATCAAGACATTTCATTCTGTCAAAAATCAGCCATGTTAAAGAAAACAGCAAATGCTTGAAAAATCAGTAAAAACTTGTTGTTTTGCAGTTATAAGATATGAACAAATTGGCTGGGCATGGTGGCTCATGCCTGTAATCCTAGCACTTTGGGAGGCCAAGGCAGGAAGATTGCTTGAGCTCAGGAGTTCAAGACCAGCCTGAGCAAGAGTGAGACCTGGTCTCTACTATAAATAGAAACAAATTAGCCAAACAACTAAAAATAGAAAAAATTAGCCAGGCCCGGTGGCATGTGCCTGTAGTCCCAGCTACTTGGGAGGCTGAGGCAGGAGGATTACTTGAGCCCAGGAGTTGGAGGTTGCTGTGAGCTAGGCTGATACCATGGCACTCTAGCCCAGGCAACAGAGTGAGACTCTGTCTCAAAAAAAAAAAAAAAAAAAAAAAAGATATGAACAAATTCAGTCTAGAAGTCACTACAATTGCTGGCAGTATTATTTTTGTTTTCTGGAAGGTAGTCTAAAACATGTAGCACACTCACAGGCCCACAGGGGTTTTTACATAAGCCCATAGGGGTTTTATATATGCTCGCCACACTGGGGAACATACCCAGTGAGCCTACTGGCTCATATTTGTTAAACCTGAAGAGCCTGAGAAATATCCATGAAAATTCTGTTTTATGGACAGACCACAGAGAAATCTCAGCAACCTCAAGGTTGCTGTTGGGAAAAGGAGCCACAGGGGCAATTCCTGAAACAAATGATTTCATGCCCAAGAGGAGCTGACTCACTTGCAGAGCACACACTTAGAGGAAAATGGGGAGCATCCGCTGCCCACTGCTGGTGTGACAGCTGTTAGAATTCACAATTTAAGTGCTTTCATTTAAATCTTTATGGGTTTACTTTGAAATGGTGTCAAATTTCTGGAAATGGTCTCTATATTTTGTGTGCACTGTAGATATCTTTATGAATGAGTGTCTGTGATAATTCATCAGCTTCTAAATTTAAAAATGGTCGCTTTTCAATAAATAAAAAAAATGAAAAAAGGTGACTGAAGAAAAATAAATGAGAAATGGGTGAAATGTACTGAAAAAAAGGTTTACCTTAGAAAACCTTTAATTACAAAAAAGAGAAAGAAATTCACGTGAGATAATCATTATTACTTATTTAAAAATAATTCTATTCTTAAGAGTTTTCTAATGAGAAGTTGGCTTTGGGCAAGCTTTAGCATCTTGAATAAAATGGTAGGTCCACAAGCAAAAAACTTGGATAAGCAAAAAACAGCAATAAACATTAAAATTATTTTCTTTTCTTATAAAGTAAAACTAAGAATAGATTTCTTAAATGATTCAATTCATTTATACTAAATTCTATCCTGCTGTGCTTAGTGTATAAAGGTGTTCAATAAATACTACAACACTCACATGTGAGCATAAATACACACATCTAAAATGCAAACTAATAAAAGGATCAACTAAAAGACATGATATAAATGAAATACCCTAATCATACTCTATTTTATTTTTCCTAAATAACTCCAATGTACCTGTTATGTTTAATTGTTATCAATGAACTATGAGAAATTTAAATACACATTAAATGTAACTTGATACAGGTGTCATTGGTTACTATTATCAGTAAAAATAAATGCAAATATAACTCTGCTTACACATACCTAATGGAAGTATATGGAAATAAATTTTATGAGGATTACAGATTAAGAGTTTTTGCTTGGAATTGAGAGAATAATTTCAGTGATCAGCCAATGTGGGAACATTTTTATCGTTTTGTTTTAGTTTTTGTCTTTTAATTCACGTGGCCCCAGCCCTATACAGCTCCTTTTCTGTTCATGCACCTCTGAATCCCCAGATGGTTGCTAGAATGTTGCTGTATCTATGCCTTTTGCTCCCTAAAATGTACTTCATTGGCTCTGCCTCTCATTTCCTCATCAAATCTTATTTATTACATATTTTTCTGTTTTTTGACCCAAATTCCCATAACCATTGCTCTATCTCTTAGCTTGGTCTCTTAGACTAATGACTTAGTATGACTTAGTGAAATGATCTTCATGAACCTAGTTTTGTAATTTTATTTTATTCTTCCTCTTCTGTTTATTGGTGTAACCTCAGTTTCTAGATCAAAGGATGGCACATCATAAATACTCAAATGAGTGGTGATTATAATAATCATAAAAATAATACATATTTAGCTAACTTTAATTTTTCAATACTTTAGTTATAGATTATCACTTCTGCTTCATAATTATCCCCAATGTATCTGTCTCCAAACATTCATAGTTAAGTTTATGAGATGGGTTGTGAATAACAAAGTGAAAGAAAACATATGTACCCCAATATAAATGATGTATGAAATATATTCAGCCATAGCCATGATTACCATATCCTTTCCTCAAATCTGTTTTCATTTTTAGTATCAATAGTCAAGCCTAGAATGTTCCTTGTAAATTTTAATGGCTTCACACATCAGTGCTACTTTTAAAATCTATTTCAAAGCTTTATTACACTTTATCAAAGAAGAAGCTAGAAAGTATGAGTCCTACAATTGCCCAAATAAAGGACAAACAAAACATATATCAGTTATTAATATTTTGAGAAAAGAAGTAAAAAAAGAAACTCACTTCATATAGAATTGGAAGACAGCATTGAATGTTTTGTAGAGCATGCAAAGCTCAGTTGTTACTAACCTAACTGGTTGGGATAGCTCTTAACAAATATATATTCAGCTGTTAGCCAATGCAATGGAGCAAAGATAGACCAAGTTCTACAGCAGCATTGAGAAGCTAAAGAAGAAGAAGAAAAAAAAGATGGACCAAGTTCTTTTCCAGAGCCATAAAATATTATAAGGCAATTGTACATGGTTAAAATAAAATCAAGCTAAATGCTGAAGCTAATGGTCTATTTGCTAAATTTTACCAATACCCTGAAAATAGCATTAGAGATAAAACAATTGACAATTAATATTATTGTAGTAATCCTAAAAGTACTTAGAATCCTCTAAATTCTAGGAAATTGTTCCCCATGTGACTTGGATAAACATGAACATACTACCATAAGTTAAATTATATTTACCAAACCCAAATATACTGTTAGTGGTAGAAACATAGCCTAATCCTCTTAATTTCATGTATCTCTTTGGCTCACACTTGTTACGTGCTTATGCTATGTTCACAGAAAGGAGAAATTGGTCATGCTGAGGCTGTTTCTAACCCTGCCGTGAATACTTCTCAGTGTTCTCGGCATGTGGCCAGACTTCCACTAGTGAGAGGGAGAACTGTCCTTGGCTTAGCCCTGCCACTCATGGAACAACATTTTATCGACACCATAATAGTTTTTGCAGGATCTCTTGAGGCTGTTCTATTTAATTCAACTGGTGGTGAAATAACACGTATCAACACTTGCCATCAAATTGGCTTTATGCTTTTTCAAAACTGATATGTCAGGAGAAAGAAGTATTTTCCACACAAAAACTGGCTACTGATAGTTTATATAGGCTACAGGTCTTTCTAGTATTATAAAATATCAGTAGGATTTGATGAAGTCTGCACATATTCATCAGTATTAGAATATCCTTTTAGTTCCATTTTTTTTTAAACAGTTGGAATTGGGTTAAGAAAGGCTATTATTTGAAAAATAAATTTCTGAACTTTTAGAAAACTGTTATATATATATTTCCATATTTTTTTCTTTTAGATTATTTGATAATGACTTGCAAGAAAATAAAGAGTTTCTAAAAAGATACAGGTTGAAAGTATCAAATTAAAAATATTGTCTCTTGGATGGTTATTTTAGCATTCTTAATTGAACCACTCAATATAGCATATATCTCTTTATAGCATTAGTCTGGCCTCATGATTTTGAGTATAAAAGTTCATGCTAAAGAATTACTGTAACTTGTTAGAATATTCCAGTGATCTCTTAAGGGCTTGATGAAATATCTCAGCTTTGAACAATATATTAGCATACATAATATGTGAAATTCAAAATAAAGCAGTTTCTAATTTTTTTTTTAGAAAATAGAAAATAGACGTTTACTTAATTTCTTCATTTGAGCTAATAGCCATAGTCAGATAGGTGAGTATTTTTTTTTTTTTTTAGGGTGAATTTAGGATCAGGGATAAGGTACAAATATGTAAACCACTATTTTCAAATCAATGTTTTGATTCATGGTAGTATGTCTAAAATACAGCCTTCAGATATTTCTTCCCAGTGTATTCTAAGCTTCCATAGCCTTTTCTTATTCATTCCTCATCTGCCAAACCTGAATACATGTATCCATTGCTACTGAAGATGCAACTAGAAGTGAAAGAGTTGGGAGGCAGAATCTGTTCAGCATTTTAGAATGCCACACACAAAAAAGACATCTTTGGGATACAGGAATGAATTCATGTTGAATCATAAATAATCATAAAAATAACCTTTATAGAAAATATAACTTCCCTGAAACTGACAAAAACAATATTAAAAATCTACTTTTTGTTGTATGGGGGAAAGTGATGAAATTTTATACCTAGAAATGAATTCTCCATATCTCTAAAACATTACCTCTATGTGGTAGCACAGAGAAATTCTATGAATTATGAATAATGGGAGTCTAGGACCAAGCATGGTTACTCTGAATTACATATGCAGACCTTAAAACAATTGGGTAAATTTAAAACATAGGGTAAATTTTTACTAGGTATTGGCTATATGAAAAATAATCAGCTAATTTATACAATTGTCTTTATAAAGAGAGAACATTTTATATAGCAAAAAAATGCAACATGAAATGATATTTAATGTTGGAGATATATATTGGCCACACAGAGGGAAATACTTTATTAATAAAATATAAAGCATTAGCATTACCTGAAAAAAAAAAAACTAGAAGAATAGAGTTAGAATAGAGAACCAGGAGAAATAAAATCCACAATGTAATTTTATTATAGTTATTTATATGTTGGTTTTATGATATATTTTCCTGTTCAACTATCATATTTTAGTCAAGGAATACTCATATCTCCCAGAGTATGTTATTAACTTTTAATAAAAATTAATTTTGTACATACTTGGTAAAGAATTATTTGGTGAATAAAATAGATCTGAATTTTGTTGATGTCACAAATAGATTAGCCAAAATTATAGCCAGTTACATAATAAACCCTCATGAAATTAATGAAAGCAATAAATAAAATCCAAACCACATAGATGATATAATTTAATTATATATATATGTATATATATACATATATATATATAAAAGCTTATAAGTGAGGATGTATATGTTTAGGATTTGTGGAAGTGCAAGTTTCTGAGATTTTTTTTCCTCCTAATTTGCTTGGCCTCTTAAAATGGTATATAAAATTAGAAGCTCAGGGATAAAAGAACTTCTCCAAATGAACATTGAAATGTAATGGTACATAATAATTTTTTTTTGTACAAGAGACATCTTTGACTAAGAGATTTTTTTGTGAAAGTGTAATGAAATTCACTGAGACTTTTTTTATTTATATACATATGTTTGCTTTGCACAACTGCTCAGAAATGTACCTAATATGTAAAATGCAATCAAACTTCACTAGAATTTTCTGTTAGGTTGTTGAGCATTGCCATATTGCTGAAAGATTTTCAATTTTGTGGAAAAGTAAGTTATTTAAATTTTTAGGCAGATGTGAACCTTTTCATATATAATTTATTTCAAAATATTTGAGATCCTACATCCGAACACTTGATATATGTACTGCAATATTCATACAACCAGAGAGATTAAAGGAGATGGCCAATCTTTCACAAATATTTATCTAGCACTTTATACAAGCTACTGTGATCCACAGTTCTTTACACATAATATTTTAGAAATAAATTTAAGTTTATTCTTTCACCAGGTATTTGACTTAAGCCCTGAATTGACTGGAAACAAATCAGAAACTAAATGAATGAAAGTAGAAATTGAGGGCAACTAAACATTCTTTATGAACTAACTAGAACTTCAGTGATGTTAAAATGTGATGCAATAATAATTACTGGAAATGCAATTATTGAGAAAAAGAAGTTTAGACAAAAACAGCAGTAGCTGGAAAAGTGGACATGAAGTCCTGTTACTTTAATCCAGTTTATCCTTGAAAACACAATTCTTTTTTTTTTAAGTTTCCTTATTTAAATCAAATAGCTTTCCAGTGTTGAACTGATCTCTGCAGGCAAAAAAATGGCTTGGATGACCCATTGATCCATTTACTTATTCAAATTCTCATGATAATATATCCAATTGATTTTCTTCTTTAAGAAGCTTAATGTAAATGTGTGTAGGAGGAGATAGAGTTCAAAGTGCCAACTCATCCCTAAAGTTATCATTGAGATTTTAAACTTTCCATACTCAGAGAACAAAATTTAGAAAACAATACTAATTTTGAGGCATTTGCCAGCTATTATTTTCATTTTCTCCAACTATAGTTTTGTTACCTTATCTAAAATGGGTAAATAACCTCAAAGTAGGTAATATTAAAACTGTACACCCAGCAACTAAGCATTCCATCCCTGAATAATAAAGCAATAGATCTGACATTAATATGTCTTGGAAAATGTATCTATTTGGGTGTCATATGGTTATTTCCTAAAGTAAAATGTAATCTTTTCTTATTGGTTGTGGAAGATATTTAATCAGGTAAAAATAATTTTAGTTTGTGCTTTACCTTTTAACACACCCTGAAATATAATTTGAAAGGAAAACAAAACATGCAGAGAAAAACCCTTGAAGATGATTGGTATCTTTAAAGAATCTTAAATAATGTTGTGACCTTACACTAAGAGACTCTTCATACTTTTACAAGTATTTCTTGTCTCACAGTTTGAATTAATCACTAATTGCCTTTATGTGATGAGTTGAAATTGGTCCTTTCTTCCTCATCACTGCCTAAGACATCTCACCTCCCACTTCTTAAAGAGGTCGGGGCTCAGGCCTCTCCTTGAATCTGAAATGAGATTTGTCAGTCAAGCGTAGCAAAATCTAATCTCATCCAAAGAAAAAGAAGAAAACGGACCAGAAAATGATCTGCTTTTCCGATTTCATGGCCAAGGTTACCCTGGGAAGTGATGAAAGTGGCATTTAAAGCCCGTAACTAAGGTGGTATGCCAAACTTAGCAGTAATAACGGATAAACTGTGTGGAAAGATATTGCTTTAACAATTTTACAGTTGCTAAGTGTGAAAATTGTAATGTGGTCAAGCTCCAGGAATCCATGGCCATCGGTTCAAAGAGCTGGAACAATGCTCAACTAGAAAACATTCTCAGCTCCTGTAAACTCTCAAATACTGATGAAGTCAGCATTTGCTGTGGCTGTTCTGACATCAGGCCACAGGGCCGAACAGCTTCATTAGTGATGTTGGTATCTTTTTTCCCCTCCTTTCTGAATGAAAACATGCTGTCACTGAGCAGGCAGATAGAAATGTATTGAGGCCTGAATTATTGCTCAGCTTGTTTAAGATGATCATCATTTTGGGTGTTTTGTGTTGTGTAGTTCTACCAGTTTTAGGAGAAAAAGAAAAGTACTAAAATATACTTGCAAATACAGGCCTGATAAATACTTCACTAAAATATTTAAGTGTAATATATTAACCAGTAGCTTCTGATGGTCTGAATAATTTTACTACCTACATGGGAATAGCTACATTGTTGGAGTTTGAAATTAAAATCAGGCTTAATAACTTTACTTGTTATAAATACTTAATGGTATAACCAATATGAGTAAAAATGTGAAGACTAGTTATTTAGTTGACAGTTGACACTGTTTATGCAATAAAATTATTATAGAATTTTCAAGCATAGTGAAATGCAACTTAGGAACCATGCAAGAACACATGCTTGATATACTACAATAAAATGTAATTGCTGTATATGCCATGCACACATTCAATTGTTATGAAAACTAGTGATAATTCACTGTCCATAGACTCCCACCAACAGCAAATTAAGAAGCAAATGAATATGTTGTTTATTCTTTTTCCTACCGTATTCTCCTGTGGTTAAGGGAAGTCAATTGCTATTTGTATAGGGTAAGCATACCAATTGGTCTTTCCAGAACTATTTTGTTTGACACTGTTGCCTCAGTGTAATTATGAGAGCTGATCCCTTTCACTCTTAAATCTGAAGTGGTTTGGATAATAAATTATATACTCATATTCTAAGTGTGTGTGTGTGTGTATTAATATATGTGTGTGTATATATATCTCATGGACACATACATAGCATTTGGCTTTTCTGAGAGTGTTCCATAACCTAATAGGAATCTTCAGGTCTTGACTTTCTTTTATGGCTTATACTTTTGTCATTGATTTATTAAAATTATACTCTGGAGACTTTTTAGTAGTTGTTTTTTTTTAATAGAAACTTAAAATATCCCGGGTATGAGTGTCAAAAAAATAATACTTACTTTGATCATTATAGTTCACAGAATATCTATGAAGGGTGTCCAAATATTTTGAAATGTTATTAAAACACTAATCAAATAAAATATCCATTTTGCATGTTGAAATTGATGAATATCAGCAACTTATTAATATAATGGTTAAACATATTTTCACTAGAATCAAAAGAAATATGAGCACCTCACCCCTCCCCTCTTACCCATGAAACAAAAGTTTTTGAGGGATTAGTAGCCTGCACCTAAAAATAATCCTTACTTAGTTTTATCATTTCTCTTTCCTTATGTTTTAGTTCAATAAAATAAAGAAAAACAACAATTTGATGATTATAGTTATAATTACTATCATTATTTATAAGAAGCTCAACCTCGTTATGCTTTAAAAAATTTGTAAGGATTTTTCATGGGTTTGTTTCAAATGCCACATTTTAAAATGATGACATTAATGAAATTATAATATTAATTTATAGTAATATAGAGAATTCTAAAATGCTGCAATATATTTAGTTTTATAAACAAATGTAAATGAATGTACTTTGGGACTTCTGAGCACCATTGTTCAAACATATTTTAGGAAATTTTTATCGATTCTAATATGACAGGAACTTATTTTAATTTTACTTTGTCTAAAGGAAATTTCCCCATATATCGAAGTTTTGGCATATATAAGGTTTGTTACGTTTTAATAGCTATCTTTCTACATAAAGATGAAAAAATATTAATAAATACTATAACCCTGATCTATTTTAAGACTCTGTTGTTCTCCCCTATATCAAGATATACTTGAAGTAGGAAATTTAATTCATTTTTTTGTCTTTTCCATTCTTTTGTAAGTAACTATCAGTTTAAGGGTTGTTCTACAGTATTTAGCATTCGTCCCTTTTGTAATAAACTTCTTACTTCAAACCTCTTTCTGGAAAATGATCACCATTGAGCACTTTAATACAACTTACTCTTCCCCAACCTGAATGCCATTGTTTTCTTTTAATTGGCTCTATATTTCAAACAGCATACATTATCATTGTTGTATAAATATTAATTATAAATTTTACACCTTTTAGAATTCCCCACTCTGTTGTCTGCTAGTAATACATTTTCTCAGATGTGTTTGACTGAAAATGACTGTGAATCTTGAGGATGTTTTTGCTGAATACAGATTTCTAGGTTGCCAGTTATTTTCTTTCAAGACTTGATGACATAATTTCATTATCTTCTGGCTTCTATGATTTCTACTGAAAATTTAATCATTAGACTATTTTTCCTCAGTTCACTGTAATCTGAATTTACTCTCACTGATTTTCAAATTTATTTTGTCTTTGGCTTTCTGCACTATTACCATGAATATATGTCAAGAATTGTGCAAGAAAGATCTGCTATTTTCACACTATACTTGCAAGATAACATATCAATTCATGGATGCTGGGAAAAGATAGGATACTTCTAGGTCAGGACTTTATTTTTCAAAGGACAAAGGACTTTATTTTTCACAGCATTAGTATTAGCCAGGCAGTTAACATTTGTACAAGTTCTCTGAGTTCCAATTCCCACATAGTGAAGAAATGAGAGCCATGTGACAGCTGTAAACTTAGTAGTTGGATTTCAAGTGAGAGATTTTAAGTTTAGGGAACAGGAGAGTTTATAGCTTTGCATTTGTTATACTGAGGCATACAGAAACCTGCCCTTTGCTCCAGTATGAATTACTATTATCTCTGCCACCCGAGGCTGTGTGCTTTATGAACATCTGTATAAAGATAGTCCGGAACAAAGTTAGTCAGAACTTCTGCTTGTAAGGACAGCAGAAAGGTGAAACATTTCCCAAAGCGTATTGCTTTATATTAAGTATTTTCCTGTTTAGAATCAGTATAGTTTCTTGAATTTGTGGTTTCACATCTTTCAAGTTGGGAAATTTCTCAGCCATTACTTTATTAAACAATAATTCTGAACATATGAAAAAATGTTCAACATCTCTAATCATCAGGGAAATGCAAATCAAAACCACAATGAGATATCACTTAACTCCAGTGAGAATGGCCCCCTTTATCAAAAAGTCCCCAACAACAAATGCTGTCATGGATGCGGAGAGAGAGGAACACTCCTACACTGCTGGTGCGACTGCAAACTAGTTCAACCTCTGTGGAAAGCAATATGGAGATACCTCAAAGCAATACAAGTAGATCTACCATTTGATCCAACAATTTCACTACTGGGCAACTACCCAAAAGATCAAAAGTCACTTTATGAAAAAGACACCTGCACTCGAATGTTTATAGCAGCCCAATTCACAATTGCAAAGCTGTGGAAACAGCCCAAGTGCCCATCAATTCATGAGTGGATTAATAAAATGTGGTATATGTGTACCATGGAACACTATTCAGCTTTAAGAAACAATGTTGATCTAGCACCTCTTGTATATTCCTGGATACAGCTGGAACCCATTCTACTAAGTGAAGTATCTCAAGAATGGAAAAAGAAGCACCACATGTACTCACCAGCAAATTGTTATTAACGGATCAACACCTAAGTGGACATATAGGAGTAACATTTATTGAGTGTCGAGAGGGTGGGGGGGAGGAGGAGGGGATGAGTATACACAACCACAACGAGTAAGATGTGCAACATTTGGGGGATGGACATACTTGAAGCTCTTACTTGATGAGGGAGAGGAGCATGGGCAATATATGTAACCTTAATGCTTGTACCCCACTAATATGCTTAAAAAATAAATAAATAAAAAACAATAATTCTGAATCATTTTCTCTCTCTTACCTTTCTCTGATTTCAATTGGAGGTATATGAGTACTTCTCAGTGCATATTATCTTTATGTTATGATCTTATTTTCTACATTTTCTGTTCTCTTTTTCTATATTTCAATTTATATTTTTTTCCTTTTACTTATGCCCCAGTTCCCTAACTCTTCTGCTTTGTTTAACCACTGTTATCTCATCCATTAAATATTTACTTTTGTTTATGTTTGCATTTTTTAAACACATTTTTTAATTTTTAAAAAATGTTATTCTAGTATTTTTATCACTAAACATATATTTTATAAAGTTATTTTAAAACAGTTCATTTATACTTATTTAATATCCATGTTGATAATTCTAATACCATGATTCCACAGATTAGTTGATATTGCTTGCTGCTTTGGGCTGGCTTTTATTCATATTGTCCTGATTTGTGGTCCTGGTAAATTTTGTGTGTTGTGTATTTTATTTGAAAAAAAAATGTGCAATTACTTGACTTAGAGGAGTATTTTCCTCTATGGAGAATGTTTGCTTTTGACCCAGCATCTACAGTATTAGTAATCTGAGATCATTTCGATTCAGTTTCAGGAATTATGAGATAATCTGACACTGAACAGAATTCTATACGTGATTGCCTTCTGGTTTTATTTAGACTGCAGCCTTTCAGGCTCACTTTCTAATGGTATTAGTGTTTAACGGGGATCCTCCAGCCCCTGTCATTGGGTGGTCCTATAGTCCAATGTCTCTTTCCCTAATCCCATGAGGGTTTCAAAAGGGCCACTTAACCATTTCAGTTTGGGAATCAACAAATACTGCTGGGCAAAGTGTTTCCAAAACACTGAGCAGATACTTTTAATTGTTTCAGTCTGTTTTTGTAATTTTCTTCAGATGGAGAAGTCTAAATTACCTATTTCATTATACTCAAAAGAAGAAGTATGAGAGTGTTTTTAAAATATGTTTCCTTTTATAAAAGATACCAGAAATGGCTTAACCAGAACAACACATTTAATATAATGACAGAAAAAAAATAAGGGGTTATGAACTATTTTAGACCATGGAATATGTCAGATAGCCCAGTCAATGTATATTGACTGACCTTTTTAAAAACAGCTTTCTTGTCTCATTTGCTCATTTTTATTGCCTACTTTCTTTTATTCTCATCACCAAAGTGATAGCAGTAAAGTCATTTTTGTTTTTTTCTTTTTTCTCCACTTGCCTTTGAATCTTCATTATCTTGTCCATTTGATGTATAGACAACTGCAGGTAGCAGAGGAGTCCATAGGGTTTAAAAAGTCAAACTTATCCCAGAATGCCCTGTCATTGCCATCTGTTTACTCTGTGTTTGTGAGGCACTCTTCACAGACATTTATACAGACCTCTTTCTTTCCTTCTTTCTCTGCGTTGATTCATCACACCAGGCATTTGCAAGCATCTGTTATTACAGTTTTCATGGTGGTGAACACTATATTTAAGGCTGCAATGACACCACTTCCATTACAGAAAAATTGCTTCCAGTCACATGGGGACTTATGAATGATTATTCTGTTAGAAAAGAGGTTGAAATTGTCAATGAATGTATTATACATACAGGTGAATTTGCAAATTAGGTCAGAAATTGTTTTAGTGTCTTGAATTAGTAAAAAAATAAAAAAAGAGTGTTACTGCTTATAAAATAACATTTATTTTGGGGGTTGACAGAAGTTCAATGGTTGTTTAAAATAATAATGTCAACATTTGTTTTGTATAGAATTAGACTTTAGGGATCTTGAAGTTCACAGACTTGTGATTTATTCTTAATATCTCAACAAAATTTAGAAAGTCATCTGCTATTCAGATGACTTTTGTGTGATAGAGTCACAGAGTCAGAGTTTTAGTTGCTAACTGAACAAAATTAGAATTCTGGTATTATAAATAATTTGTAAGAATTAATGGACAAATCAATTACAGATATTTATTTTTAAAATGTCTACAAGTATGTCTCAAAAGGTATTGAACTACAGAGAAAACTATATGTTTGAAAATAAATAAGAGCTGTTAGGAAAATATATTGCTAACAGTCAGAAATCCAGAACAAAATACTGTTTACAATATGAAATGAGATATGTTGCTTTATGAAACACATCCCCTTTAAACCACAACTCTTGAATATCTTTTCCTGATGCCTTATATTATGTCTAGAAGAAAATACGATATTAATGACAAGGCACATATTTTTAAAAAATTAACATCCGGTATAGCTGCAACTTGATTGTTAAATTCTCTGTGCCTCCACCATGCATATTGTATGTGAAATATGACAATCAGAAGAGAGCATCTAAGTACTACCAAATTATCACTGCCTTACCATGTACTCCTTAATTAAAAATTAAATTATACAATAAATTAAAATGTTCACCATAGTGGTTCTTTAGCACAGGAGTCATCAAATGGTCCAAATTAGATCCAGAACCCATTTATTTACATACTACTTATTGCTACTTTCAGGGTACTACGCAGTGTCCCTGTGACAGAGACCTTAGGGCCTAGGAAGATATAAATATTGGTTATCTGGTCCCTACAGACCCCTGCTTTAGGATACTGTTTAGAATGGTAAATTGGAATGCTGTCATTCTATTTTTGCTCTAACATTGACTCATGCAAAGGTGTCGTTGGACCAATGAGCTATTGTTACCATAACAGGGTTTCCTTCCACACCATATAAGTTGGTCCTAGCAAATGGAATCATTGGTCCCATGCAAGGTACTGCTGGGCCTAAAGAGTAATAACTTATATGTGATGCACATATAATACCTTTTGCCATTTAAAAAATCACTCAGTGTTCAGAATATTTTGTTCTTCCCATTATTACCTTGTTCTATACTGATATTCACTTAGTCTGATCTCTGGAATTCCTTGTTTTATGTTTCCATTTCATCTGTATCCTACTGTGTGAATGTTTTGTGCTAGTAGTTAAGTTATATAAACCTGTTTTCCCTTCTAGACTTCTAAGTCTAAGAAAATGACTGATACAAATTTGCTTTATCTTTTATAAGCACTATTTAAGACTTATGCCATGACTTACTCCCATCTATCTGTTTTGAGATGTGTTAGTCAAGACATGAATGTATGATCTTCATAGGTACATGACAAGGAGTGATGGGTTACTTAGGAAAATGAAGAATCCATCTGTTTGAGGGTTACCAGATCCATGGGGACTACCTTCAGTAAGTAATTCCATACAGACTGTATAAACAGGGAGAAGTGGAATGGGAAAAATAAATGAAGAGAAGATAGCAGGAATATACTTGTTAGAGAATCACAGATGCCCAAGTCTTTGACATCATATTACTTTTTATTGGCAGTACCAAAGGACAGAAAAAATATGAGCCTGAATAAAATTGTGCTTCTGTTATGGCATATAGATTAACAAGAACAATAGCATCTACAGTAGCTTTCTGACCAAAAAGTAGTTTTTCCATCATGATTGAAATCTCCATATTTTTCTATTTAAACATAGTTTAGAGAAGAAACATAGATTTGAGCTTTAGAAGGAAAAAAAAAACTGAATGGATTTTTTTTAAAGTAGAGATAATTAGAGATAAGAGAGAAGGGAATAAGAGAGAGGGAGAAAGAGAAAGAGAGAAGAGAGAGAGGCTATGGTTGTATTTTCAAAGTTGTCACATAGGTAATTTTTAGGGTCTTTCGTTTGTCAAAAACTGTTCATTTCTCCTCCTTAAACAAAAGTCATCACTTGACATGACTAATACTTGAAAGAAGATTCTTCATTAAAAAAAAGTGATTTCTATGTGATTTGGGTGTCGGGGTAGGGGTGCTTAGAAACTCACATCATTAAAGGGAGGGGTGCGGGAGAAGAAAAAGGAAAAAAGCTATCCAAAAGGGAAAACTGGGTGAGGTACACTTGACTTTCTGTCCTGCAGTTTAGCAATCTAACATACTAGGTAAAACCAGCCAGGTGTTAAATAAATTTCTGCAGTATTTTAATCATTGTGTGATTAGTGGTGTAATGGGAACCTGCCATCTTAAATTCATGTTTGCAGGAGTCTTTTAAAATGCTTCTTTACTTTACAATAAAAAAAACAAAAAAACATTCTGCTTATTTGTTTTACTATAATTTTCAGATTGTCCATATATAAGTTATTTTTCAAACAATTACTGAATACACATTCTCTGGGCACCAAACTTAAAGGAGTATAGACAGTTCAGAGAGGGAAAATAATGATTGCTTACTAAACTATAGTATTGCCAGTGACAAAGTTAGGCTGGTGTCAGATCCCATTGTTCCTATAAAGTGTGCAGTGCAAAAGGCAACTTGATTTTTTTTAAAGAAATAAGTTTTCATGCTCATATTTCTTCCACTTGAAAAATATTACTCTTCAGGCTTTAAGAATATATCCTTCGGTCTATACAATGAAATTTAATATTGACTCATCTTTTGCTGCTACTGTTTTGTTTGTGACATTCATGATAAGCTTTTGTACATTCTTGACATTTGTTTCAGTGTGATTAATTTCATGCATGGTGCTGACTTTGTCAGTATCTTCCTCCTGTCAATAGAACATCCTTGTAGAAGAATCATGGTACATAACTGCCTATTTTTTGTAAATGTTAAAACAAAGGAATGCCTCAGAGTAGAATAGCCTTTCAGAATCATTTCTTGGGAAAATAATATAGTAGGCACATATAAATCTTATTGTAAAATAAAGTTCAATTGTATTTAGCTTATTATGTAGTTTATTGTATGATTACAAAACAGAAAATGTGATATCATCACTAATATGATTCACAATAACAGTAATATCAATGACAAAGAATGCAGCATTCACTGAATTACTTAGGTTTTGAAAACAGTATTCTTCTAAGACACTTTCTCCTTGCCTAGTTTAAATCCTGTTTCTTCAAAATCCCTTCCTCTCTGATACCATTTAATTTGAAAGTTTCTTTGAGTGAGACTGTAACATTTTATTGATCAGATTGCAAATGTTTTCAAACTCTTTGTACAGCCAAGCGTACATACTATTCCCTTCATCTAGTTGCAGTATAATTTTAACAAACTTTAAAATTGAACATGATTATAGAAGCAAATGGAATTATGGTTATACTTCTATTTCATAGCTGCTTAAAAGCAATTAAAGCATTTTTGTTATTTCCAGACATTATTTGTGTCTTCTTTATGCCAACTGACACATGAAAGGCCTATCTTCATTTCCATGATATTGTATTTGAACGAATGGTTTTCTCTTCCTCCTCCGCGGTTTTATCTGTTCATCTTTTAAGAATTTTACTCATTTTTATAAAGAAACTTATTGTAGCATGGTTTCTTTGATCCATTCCTGGATAGAATAATGATAGACTTGGAGAAAATACATGAAATCATGCATAATTCATATCTGTACCAGCTATAGTTGTATTTATTCTTCTATGAGAGGAGAATGAATTTGTTTCTTTCTCTATATCCGTGGACAGTCAAGCTGTAAGCATATGGTAGGAGTAACAAGAAATGTTCTATATTGAAGCCATGTGTATACTTTATGCCCCTTTGTTCCATACTATAAGCTAAATTATTCTGGTTTGTACAATGTTATGGTTTCCCTTAATAGAACTATCTAACAATCTATGTATCATTAGTATTTAAATAAACATTTTTGAAATTGTTATTTATATGTTCAGCTTGTATCATCTACTGAGATAGAGATCGCTATGAGTTTGAATATGTTGAATAAGTAAGTTATCTAGAAGCATGTTTTTGTCTCTTAGTTTTTCTGTCTTGTGCTTATAAGGAACACAATACTTCCACCTTTGCTAAAGTAAAAGAGGATTTAGTATGTGGATTTGAACCTCAGATTTCAAGCACAAATGGAGGAACCTAGCCTTATGGAGAGTCAGAGGCAGGGAACCTCAGCAGCAGGTTTTGGGAAACTTTACTTTTCTCTGTCATGGTAATCACGTTTTGGGTACCTTCCACTTGTCAGACTGCGTTGTTTTACATGCATTAATATTTAAATTTCAAATCCTATGGGAAAGATGTTGTTTTTTTTCTTTTAGAGCTACAGCGTTCGAGGCAAGGAGAGATTCGTTTGTCAAAGTTTTCCCAGCTGATAAACGGGACAGCTGGGTTCCAATTCAGTCGGTTTGTATTCAGAACCTTCCCCCCCACACACTATAATATAATACCTCTTCACCTCCAGTTAGCTTATTTATTTACTTATTTTTTAATTCAGAGTATTAGGGTGTCCAAATATTTGGTTACATTAATTGCCTTTCGTGGACCACCCGAGTCAGAGGTACAAGCGACCCCATCCAACAGAGAGCGGGCACTACATCTGTTAGGTATGAATTTAACCGTCCTCTCTCCCCTCCTCTCACCTGCCTGACGCTCTATGAATGTTACTTCCCCTATGTGTACATTAGTGTTGATCAATAAGTACCAATTAATGGTGAGCACATGTGGTGTTTGTTTTAACATTCTTATGATACTTGACTTAGAAGAATGGACTCCAGCTCCATCAAGGATAATACATACGTAGTTCACCATTTTTATGGCTGAATAGTACTCCATGGTATACCTATACCACATTTAATTTTTTTTATTTTTATTTCAGGAAAATATGGGGGTACAAACATTTTGGTTACATGTTATGACTTTGCCACATCACAATCATTATTTGAAACATGACCTTCCCCCCACTCCACAATGCTCCCAGTGTCCATTAGTTATGAGTTTACCCTCTCCCAAGCCCCCTACCTGCAAAGAATATTACTACTGTGTGAACACCTTAGTGTTGATCAGTCAGTGCCAGTTTGATGATGAGTACATGTGGTCTCTATTCTTCCATTATTTGATACCACACTTCAGAGGATAGACTCAACCTTTATCTGGCAAAATATAAGAGGTGCTAGATCACCATCGTTTGTTATAATTGAGTAGTATTCCATTGTATACATATACCATATTTTATTAATCCATTCATGGATTGACGGGAACTTGGGTTGTTTTCTCATCCTTGCTATAGTGATTTGTGCTGCCATAAACATTTGAGTGCATATGTCTTTTTTATAGAATGATTTTTGTTCCTTTGGGTAGATGCGTAATAGTGGTATTACTGGATTAAATGGTAGTTCTACTTGTAGCTCTTCCTGGTATCTCCAAATTCTTAGAACCTGGGAGGACCTTCTAGCCTGGCCGCTTCTACCTGACGCTGACCAGGCTTTTTCCTTGGACGGGCAGAAGTGGTCGTGCATGGGGACAAGCTCCTCTGAAGCCAAGGGGCAATTTGGCCTGGAATGCAGCTTCTCTGGTTACTCCGCCCGTCCACAGGAAGAGCCTGGTCAGTGTGAATTAGAGGCAGCCAGGCTGGAGGCTCTTCCGAGCCATGGAGCAAATCAGCCAGGAAAGTGGCTTCTCTCCTTACCCTACCTCTTTAAGCACAGGGTTTGACGTGTGGGACGGAAAAAAGGCAAGCGGCTGGGGACAAAAAGGTTCATAAGGCAGCTTCTCTGGTTCCTCTGCCCCTTCGAAGCAGGAGCCTGGGCAGTGTGAGGTAGAAGCAGCCTGATAGGAAGCTCCTAAGAGGCTGCAGCAGCGGGCAGCTCAGCCCAGCAAGCGGCCTCTCTGGTGACTGTGCCCCTCCAACGGTGGACTTCCGTAGGTGTGAGATAGGAGAGGCCAGGCCAGGCGACAGGCTCCTCCAAGCAAGGGAGCAACTCAGCCAGGAAAGTGGCTCCTTTCCTACTCCGTCCTTCCAAGGGAGGAGCCTGGTCAAGGAGAGGGAGGAGCAGCCTGCAGGAATCTCCTCCGAGGCTGCCTCCGCAAGGCAACTCAGCCCCGAAAGCGGCCTCTCTGGTTTCTGGGACCCTCCAAGGGTGGACTTTAGTAGGCGAGAGGTAGAAGCAGCCGGGCAAGGGGAGGAGCTCCTCTGAAGCCGTGGGGCAACTTAGCCAGGAAAGTGGCTTCTTTAGTCACTCCCCTCTTCGAGTGCAGGGTTTGAGCAGCTGGTGGGAAAAGGCAAAATGCTGGGGGTGGAATGTTCAAAAAGCCGCCCCTCTGTTTGCACCGCCCCTCCAAGGGAGGCGCCTGGTCAGCGTGAGGTAGAAGCAGCTGAAGGGGAAGCTCCTCTGGGGTCATGGCCCCAGGTAACTCGGCCTGGAAAGGGGCTTCTTTTGTTACTCTGCCACTTCAAAGGCAGGGTTTGACCTGCCAGCATAAAAAGGCAGTTGGCTTGGGGCTGGTTGTTCAGAAAGCAGGTTCTGTCATTCTTCCCTCCTCCAAGGCGGGTGCTTGCTCTGCCGGGCAGTGGCAGTGGAGCCACCTCAGTCTATTGCCTGGGCCTGCCCTGCTGGGCTGGAGAAGGAGTGGTGCTCCATTCAGGAATACACCACAGCATTTCCAGGCTATGGCCCCCAAAATGTTGCCCCCCCCCCACGGAGAGCCAGCACCGGAGGCGACTGTTGAAGGGGGCAGTGGCCCTGGACCTGGCAGGCTGCCTCAACAAGCCACCAGCTGTCACCATGCTTCCCTGACACTCTGACTCACACCACATTCTTCGGCTCCCACTTTGGGAACAGAGAACCAGGAGGTCACCACTAATCCACCATTTTTTTTTCTCCTCATATACCGCATTTTATTAATCCACTCATGCATTGAAGGGCATTTGGGTTGTTTCCACATTCCATATCTTTGCAATTGTGAATTGTGCTGCTATAAACATTCAATGCAGATGTCTTTTTTATAGAATATCTTTTTTTCCTCTGGGTAGATAACAAGTAGTGGGATTGTTGGATCAAATGGTAGTTCTACTTTTAGTTTTTTGAGGTATATATCTACATACTGCTTTCCATAGATGTTGTACTTGTTTGCAGTCCCACAAGCAGTGTATGAATGTTCCTATCTCTCTACATCCACACCAACATTTGTTGTTTTAGGACTTCTATCAAAGCCATTCTCACTGGAGTTAGGTGATATCTCATTGTGGTTTTGATTTGCATTTCTCTGATGATTAGAGATGTTGAGAATTTTTTTTCAGTTGGTTTATTTTTAATGCTAACATTAAGTAATGCCATTAACCTCTGTGTTAGATAGGGTGCAAGCTACCCTCTGGAACAGAGAAGCATAAAACATGGCTGCTCAAACAGGAGAGAAATTTACTTTTCTCTCAGCAGTCCAGAGTGGGTTAGGCAACTCTACATTTCATGAGATCATAAAGGGATCCTCGCTGGCAGAATGTCTCTACAGTGACCAACATGAGATGTTGGATCTAAAGTAACTGCTACATTTCTCATCATTCTATCACTTGGAGACTAGCAGACAAAAGGAATCCAGAGCAGTGGCTTCAACTTCATGAGAATATCTGTGACGTTATATACAGCATTTATTCTTATATCCAGTTTGCCAGAGCACAGTCACATGATCACATCTACTTTAAAGTCATGCTTTCAAGTAGAAATGAAATGAAAAATGTTGTCTTTATCTGGGTAGCTATGTGCCCAGGAGGTACTATTGCAAAGAATGAAGAATATATCTGAAGGGCAGTTGTCTATGCCTCTTGACTCTACCTGTCAGTGTTTTGAGGTGTTTTTTTTTTGTGTGTGTGTGTGTGTGTGTGTGTACAAATTCCAGATAGTATATCCTATTGACTATAGACTAGCAAAAGCAATAGCTTTTTCATATTGAGTAACTTCTAGATGCCATTTTAAAAGGCTAAGAGACAGGACACAATGATGTTGAAAACAGTCAACGATACTATTCCAGAACCAAGGATTTAGATTGGATTAAGAAAATGGGGGGTGAATGGATTTCTTATTAAATGTGCATCTATAAATTATGTTTTGCAAGTATGACTTTTTGTGTGACTTTCTTGTTTTTAAAGACTTTAACAAAAACATCACTATTGTGATGATTATTTTCAGTGTCTAAATGTGTATTAATGTAGGCATAAAAGGGAGAAAAATACCTTTAAACCTCTTAGTCTTCCATTCCCAACATACACATTTAGTAGCAGAAACTGTGCTAGAATAATTATTATCAGTTTTTCCCAGATATTTTATGAGTTTCATTCCTAATTTTCCTAAGTCCTGAATTCTTTATGTAAACTCTTACAAATTTCATTATTTAATAAAAAACTTTAAAATGCCATATTAAGAAAGAAAGAAATTAACTAGCCCCAGAACTCTCAATGCAGAACTTCCCATTACTTTTATATAAGACAAATTCTGAATTGTCTCTTACAAGTTGAGCCTAAAACCACTTTTGGGCTCTTAGGTATACCAAATATGTAGAAATGTCCATGTTTAATAGGATGATGCTAGTAGAAAATGGTTCTAAACTAAAAGAAGGAATTGACTCTTTATCATGACTGTGGATCTGAACCTGTTCTATAGATATTTATTTTAAGACATTTTTTTAAAAAATATATTCTATAGGGTAGGTAAGCATTCTCTTGCAGGTATTAAAACAGTTGCTGGGGGTTAGTGCCACAATATCAAGATGCAATTTAATTTTCCTATCTGAAAAAGTTGAATTTTTCTGTCATATATTTTTGTAAAATATCTGTCATTTGTCAATAGTTATGTAGTAACTTCAAGACTTAATGATGCACATTAGTTTTGTTCCTTGACTTTAAGATGATAATGTTCCAATTTAGATGTGAAGACATGCTTAGTTGACTCACAAAGAATCTATTGTAAAATAAGTGGCCCATATCTCATTTTCTTATAACTGAAAATGAATTTTGGTTCAGTACCTTCTTTTATTTCCACCACAGGGAAAATACAGATATTCACTACTCTCATGTGAGAAATATGTTCTAATTTTTGGATCCCAAGGGTTTTATGGAAAATTTGTCCCTCTAAGTCATAGTCTGACCCAATTAGAATATGAAAATGATTAATTCATCTACCATTTACAGGATGTAAAACTGGGTTGTCATCACGGTAACACCATTCTGAGATATGCAGAAATTCTACAAATTAAGTATAGAATGCTTGAAATCAAACTTCATTAATTTTAGTTTTTATTTCCCTTTGGGTGTCATGTATCACTTCTAAACTGAGATCTAAATGTAAAAATTGTTATAATTTTATCCTTTCGAAACCTCTCTTTTATGAATAATGAATTCAATTTTTTTTTGTATTTTAGATTTTCTCTTACTCATATTGAAAGTGTACAATTGTCTTACTTTATGTGGATGAAATTGTTTAATTATTGCAAGCTTATGTACTTTGTGATTATCTATAATTTGATTCAAAACCTGATTTAATTTAATTCAACAATATCTTTAAATATATATTTAGAATGTATTGGTTATGAAAAGTTTTAAGAAAAATTTCTGTGTCATACAGTATATTAAAATTGCTCAAATAGCTGTTAGATTAACATTTGAGAGGCTGTAAGAAAATTGTACTTTCTTTCACACAATTAATAAGCTACGTATGGTTTCATTTATACAATAGACCAGTAGTGATGCAATCTCTATATTATGAAAATGAGAATTTGTTTTCCTATAAGACATTGTTAGATGCAATGATTTCCTTGTCATTCATTAGAGAGACAATTACAAAAGATTTTGGTGCCTGTCATACTTCAAGGAAGTTAAATGAACTGAAAGAAGTCAGATCACAGCGATAAATTGCTTATCTGTTTGCTTCACAAGAGATTAGGATGGGCAATTATCTGCTCAAAGCACTGTGGGGTAGATATAGATCCACCCTTCTAAGTAATAGGAAGTATATTATCTTATCAAATAGAGTCATAAAATGCAAATAATAATTTATACACTAATACATGGATCAATATAAAGTATGTTAAAACCACAAAAACCTGATACTTTATATCTATTACAAATATTACCACATTTTAGTATTTTTAAACATTTTTATAAAGTGTATATCTCCATGTAGTATCAGTGTGCTTAAAAAATTTACAAAGACAAAATGGATTTTCCTTTAAAATATTTTAATGTAAAACCATAATACCTAAATGAGTAACTTTACTCCCCAGATAAATAATAATATTAATTAGAATTATTACTAATTAGATCATATCCCCATGAGATCACCTGCAAAAGTTAGGTCTCTGCTTACAATTCAATTTTTCTTAAACCAATATTACTGTTTTCACCTGATGTATTTTTCTTCTCTGTTGTACATAACATACATTTTATTGATTTATTTGTTTGTTTGTTTATTTTATTTTTGAGACAGGATCTTGCTCTGTCACTCATGCTAGATTGCAGTGACCTCATCATGGTTCACTGAAACCTCAAACTCCTGGGCTCACGCAATCCTCCCACCTCTAGTAACTGGGACTATAGGTGTGTGCCACCATGTCCAGCTAATTTTTCTATTTTTCGTAGATATGGGGTCTAGCTCTTGCTCAGGCTGGTCTCTAACTCCTGGCCTCAAGTGATCCTCCTGCCTTGGCCTCCCAAACTGCTAGGATTACAAGCATGACCCACTGTACCTGGCCTCAACATACATTTTAATACTATGACATTATTATTTAACACCTTCAATTTAATATTAAACAATGAAATCCTTAGTACACTTTTTTTTGACATTTTACATGTAGTGATTCTTCTGTAACTTTGAAAACAATAATTTTAATAGTTTGAACAAATTGTATAATAACTAAATAATAAGTTGCCTGGTCTAAGAAATTGTATGATACTAGCTTTGATGGTCTGAGAAATGGACAAATATGTAGGTTCAACATAGATAAAGTCAATAAATGAATGTATCTGCCCCTCATCATTCAAAATTGAATTTGCCTGAAGACCCTGACTCTAGGACATATATGTCTCCAAAATTGTTCAATTGTGGGAAAACAGCCACCCTGTTATTCTACACCTGCCTTTTACCTTGCTGCTCCATTCGTCTGTGTCCTGTGATTCAGCAATTTCTCTCTTGTCTCCATCCTGTCACAGAAATCAGGATCTTCAATCATGATAAAGGCAGCAGAGCAAAGTATGCAAGATTATAGTGATCTCATTAGCAATTAAATGATCTCAATAGATTAGAAGAATATTCCACAGGGAGTTATAAAAAAAAATCATTACTTGATTGAAGTTCCCATGTAGACACTCATGCTTCACAATCTGGTTTATCATGAGATTATTTGTAACATCTGGACTCTGTCCAACAGCAAAGATAAGCTATTTCTTGGCACTGAACAAAGAATCATAAGGGAGGAAATTCAGGATTTTAGAAATCTTCAAAATACCTCACAAGAAATAAGGCCACAGATTTTGCCTGGGTGCCCATTTCCTCTGAAAGATAAACCAGAACTAAGGACAAACTTTCTTTTACAATAATTAGAATCTGTATTAGCAGGTTGTTTTCCATTATAGCCACTATTTCAGGGAACATAATATATTCCCTTAAACATGTTTTAGTGTATTTGATGTGGTGCCTCTTGCATCTAGAATAATCTCAGATAAAAGATAATAACATTGTATCTGTATAGACATATGTTGACCCATACCTCTCTGGGTCAAAGTCAGCTTGTATGATTTATCTGACTTTGTGTTTCAGACATTGGCAGAAAAAGGTAAATACTGTGCATGTAAATGGGATATCATTGATATGTCTACTTTGGATGACATCTATATCTGCTAGATTACTGTAGGATTAGTGAATAATCTGAAAGTATAAGAAAGAAGAGATTTATAAATTTGAGTTTTAATTTTTAAGTTGAAAAGTATTTCAAGGAGGCAAAAGAATACCCCATTTATTTTGTTTTATTAGTATGTTATTGCAAATTCAGTAAAAACAGAAAATATTCTAAATTCACATTATGTAAACAACTTCCCCCAAATATTCTTAATTTATTTGTATAATGAGATTATTTCACAAATCTCAGCCATTTGGGCAATAACAATGTAATTATTTATTATTGAGCTTTTACTTTGGTTTTAAACATCTAAATAATTAAAATTTCATACATGTTTATAAAATATACTTTCAATTTCACCCAAAACACACAACTTTGACAGAATATCATATAAATACTTATTTTCTTAAACTTTCATTCACAGAATAATTTAATGAAATTATAATTACCTAGTTGAACATTGGAGACATTTATGAATTGTTGAGAAAATTAAATATGTTTGGGCCCAGACATTTTGTATTAATTATCTTAATTTCATTACTGAGCTTTCTGAAAACATCTTTAAAACAGTATCACAAACAGACAACCTAATGAATCGTCTCAAAGACCTGGAAAAAGAAGAACAGACCAACCCCAAACCCAGCAGAAGAAGTGAAATCATTAAGAGCAAATCAGAGCTAAACAAAATTGACAACAGGGAAACTATACGGAAGATTAATAAAAGAAAAACTTGGTTCTTTGAAAAAATCAACAAAATTGACACACCATTGGCTAGACTAACGAAAAGCAGAAAGAAAAATCTCTAATAAGCTCCATCAGGAACAATAAAGGAGAAATTACAACTGATTCCACGGAGATACAAGATATAATTTATGAATACTACAAAAACATGGAAAATGTGGAGGAAATGGACAATTCCTTAGAAATACACAGCCTTTCTAGGCTCAACCAGGAAGAAATAGAATTCCTGAACAGACCAGTATCAAGTACTGAAATTGAAACAGCAATAAAAAATATTCCTAAAAAGAAAAGTCCTGGACCAGATGGTTTCACACCCGGATTTTACCACACCTACAAAGAAGAACTGGTGCCTACCTGAAGAAATTATTCCACAACATGGAGAAGGATGAAAATCTCCCCAACACATTTAATGAAGCGAACATAACCCTGATCCCAAAACCAGGATAGGATGCAACAAAAAAAGAAAACTACAGACCAATATCCCTTATGAATATAGATGTAAAAATTCTCAACAAAATCCTAGCCAATTGAATCTAGGTGCTTGTCAAGAAAATAATTCATCACAACAAAGTGGGCTTCATCCCAGGGATGCAGGGATGGTTCAACATATGCAAATCTATAAATGTAATTTACCATATAAACAGAAGCAAAAACAAAGATCATATGATCCTCTCAATAGACACAGAAAAAGCATTTGAAAAAATTCAACACACTTTTATGATAAGAATGTTCAGCAAAATAGGCATAGATGGGGCTTACCTAAAAATGATACAAGCCTATATGACAAACCCAAACACAGCCAATATCATACTGAATGGGGAAAAATTGAAAGCATTCCCACTTAGAACTGGAACAAGACAAGGTTGCCCACTATCTCCACTTCTGTTCAACATAGTGCTGGAAGTCCTCACTACAGCAATCAGACCAGAGAGTAGAATTAAAGGCATCCAAATGAGAGCAGAAGAGATCAAACTCTCACTCTTTGCTGATGACATGATATTATACCTAGGAAACCCCAAGGATTCAACCAAGAGATACCTTGAATTGATGAATGCATTTAGTAAAGTCTCAGGATACAAAATCAATACACAGAAAGCAGAGGCATTCATATTTGCCAACAACAGTAAAAGTGAGAACCAAATTGAAGACTCAATTCCTTCAAAATAGCAACAAAGAAAATAAAGTACCTTGGAATATATTTAACTAAGGAGGTGAAAGACCTCTACAGGGAGAACTATGAAACACTGAAGAAGGAAATAGCAGAGGACGTAAACAAATGGAAGAATATACCATGCTCATCTGTCGGCAGAATTAACATTTTTAAAATGTCTGTACTCCCCAAAGTGACCTACAGAGTCAATGCAATCCCTATCAAAATACCATCATCATTTTTCACAGATATAGAAAAAATAATTTTACACTTTGTATGGAACCAGAGAAGATCCTATATAGCAAAATCAATCCTAGGCAATAAAAACAAAATAGGAGGTATCAATTTACCAGACTTCAAACTATACTATAAGGCTGTAGTCATTAAAATAGCTTTTTACCGGCACAAGAACAGGGACATTGACCAGTGGAACAGAACAGAGAACCGAGATGTAAAACCATCCTCATATAGCCAACTAATCTTTGACAAAGCAGACAAAAACATAGACTGGGGAAAAGAATCCTTATGCAATAAATGGTGCTGGGAAAATTGGATAGCCACATGTAGAAGACTGAAACAAGACCCACACCTTTCACCTCTCACAAAAGTCAACTCACCCTAGGTAACAGACTTGAACCTTAGGTGTGAAACTATTAGAATTCTAGAGGAAAATGTTGGAAATACCCTTCTAGACATGGGCCTAGGCAAAGAATTTATGAAGAAGACCCCAAAGGCAATCACAACAGCAACAAAAATAAACAAATGGGACCTGATCAAATTAAAAAGCTTCTGCACAGCCAAAGAAACTGTCAAGAGAGCAAATAGACAACCCAATGAATGGGAGAAAATTTTTGCAAGCTACACATCTGATAAAGGGCTGATGACTAGAATCTACTTAGCACTCAGGAAAATCAGCAAGAAAAAATTAAACAACCCTATCAAAAAATGGGCAAAGGACATGAACAGAAATTTCTCAAAAGAAGACAGAATAATGGCCAACAAACATATGAAAAAATGTTCAACATCTCTAATCATCAGGGAAATGCAAATCAAAACCACAATGAGATATCACTTAACTCCATGAGAATGGCCTTTATCAAAAAGTCCCCAAACAACAAATGCTGTCATGGATGTGGAGAGAGAGGAACACTCCTACACTGCTGGTGCGACTGCAAACTAGTTCAACCTCTGTGGAAAGCAATATGGAGATACCTCAAAGTTATACAAGTAAATCTACCATTTGATCCAGCAATTCCACTACTAGGCATCTACCCAAAAGATCAAAAGTCACTTTATGAAAAAGACACCTGCACTCGAATGTTTATGGCAGCACAATTCACAATTGCAAAGCTGTGGAAACAACCCAAATGCCCATCAATTCATGAGTGGATTAATAAAATGTGGTATATGTATACCATGGAATACTACTCAGCTTTAAGAAACAATGGTGATATAGCACCTCTTGTATATTCCTGGATACAGCTGGAACCCATTCTACTAAGTGAAGTATCTCAAGAATGGAAAAAGAAGCACCACATGGACTCACCAGCAAATTGGTATTAACGGATCAACACCTAAGTGGACATATAGGAGTAACATTTATCGGGTGTCGGGAGGGGGAGGGGGGGAGGGGATGGGTATATACAACCACAATGAGTAAGATGTGCAACGTTTGGGGGATGGACACGCTTGAAGCTCTTACTTGAGGGCGAGAGGAGGCATGGGCAATATATGTAACCTTAACATTTGTACCCCCATAATACACTCAAAAAAGAAAAACAAAAAATACAGTAATGCCGAATGTCTGATGAAGGGCATTCATTTTTTGTCAGCTAAACTCTTTCCTCTTGTTCAATATCAACTTTTGTAAAGGACTTGTGTGGCAGAAAAACTTTCTTGATAGTTTTATTTTAGAGTTGATATTCATAGTTTTAGGTATGATACTCTGCCCTATAGGAGACCATAAAAGAAAATAGTAGATAATACATTGCTATCTTATCAGACAATTGTATACTAATGACACAATAGTATAGAAACTTGAGTTCTTAATTCAGACATCTGTCATGTTAAGCCATGCATTTAATTTTATTTCCAAATATCAAAATAAGAATAATAATATTCATTCTGCCTAGCTTATTAGTTATAGCTCAATAAAATACTGTTATAAATTCTACATTTTGTGCATAAGTAAAACTAATCCAAAAAATTTCCAAATGGAAAAATATATGATATAATTAAACCTCAAGCAGCAAATTTACTAAAGAGTATAGAAACTGTCTGATGTCTGTTTTTTTTTCTTAATTTCAGAATATTATGGGGGTACAAACGTTTTGGTTATGTAAATTTCTTTTATTTTTCTATTTTTTTTAAATTTCAGCATAATATGGGGGTACAAATGTTAAGGTTACATACATTGCTATTGCCTTCCCTCCCCCCTCAAGTCAGAGTTTCAAGTGTGCCCATCCCCCAACAATGCACATTGCACTTATAATGCATATATATAAACCCATACCCTCTCCCCCACCTGCCCAACACCTGATAAATGTTTTTTGGTTTTTTTAATAACATTTTGGTTAGATTTTATAACTTTGCCTTTACCTAGCAAAGGTTAGAGGTATGCCCTTCCCTCCATACTGTTCGGTGCATCTCTCAGATGCGGATCTATCTCCACATCCCCCAAATCTCTGGTGAACACCACCCCCTCTTGAGCACCATATTGATAATCAGTCAGTACCAATGTGACGGAGTACATGTGGAGCCCTTTTTTCTGTTCCTGTGTCACCTCACTTTGGATAACGGGCTTAAGCTCAATCCAGGATAATATAAGTGGTGCTAGCCTGCTGTTCTTTCTTAGAATTGAGCAATATTCCATTGTAAACATATACCAAATTTTAATAACCCACTCATGATTTGATGGACACTTGGGTTGTTTCCATGTCCTTGCAATAGTGAATTGTGCTGCCATAAACATTCGGTTGCAGATGTCTTTATAATAGAATGTCTTATGCTCTTTGGGGTAGATGCCTAATAGTGCTATCGCTGGGTTGAATGGTATTTCTATTTTTAGTTGTTTGAAGTATCTCTAAATTCTTTTCCACAAAGATTGCACTAATTTGCAGTCCCACAAGCAGTGTAAGAGTGTTCCTGTCTCTCCACATCCTTTGCAGCATTTGTTGTTTGGGGATTTCTTGATACGGGCCATTCTCACTGGGGTTATATAAATTTCTCATTGTGGTTTTGATTTGCATTTCTCTAAACTGTCTGATGTCTGCTTTTTTTCTTAATTTGAGAATATTACAGGGGTACAAACGTTTTGGTTATGTACATTTCTTTTGTACCATTTGGGTTGAAGTTGTAAATGTGCCCATGACCCAGATAGTGTGCATTTTATATGTTAGGTGTGAATTTACCCATCCTCTTCTGCCCTCTCCTACCTGCTTGATTTCCAATTAATGTTACTTCTATATATGCACATAAGTGTTGATCAATTAGTTCCAATTTAGTGATGAATACATGCAGTGTTTGTTTTTCTGTTCTTGTGATACTTCACTTAGAAGAATGGGCTCCACCTCCATCCAGGATAATACAAGAGGTGTTGGATTACCATTGTTTTTTTGTGGCTGAGAAGTACTCCATGGTATACATATATCACATTTTATTAATCCACTCATATATTGATGAGCATTTGGGTTGTCTCCACCCCTTTGCAATTGTGAATTATGCTGCTATATACATTTGAGTGCAGATGTCTTTTTTATAGAATTTCTTTTGTTTTTTTGGGGGGGCAGGGGTAGATGCCCAGTAATAGGATTGCTGGATCAAATGATAGTTCTACTTATATCTCTTTGAGGTATCACCAAATTGCTTTCCACAGAGGTTGTACTAATTTGCAGTCACACCAGCAGTATATGAGTGTTCCTGTCTCTCCTCATCCATGCCACTATTTATTGTTTGGGGACTTTGGATAAAGGCCATCCCTACTGTAGTTAAGTGATATCTCATTGTGGTTTTGATATGCATTTCCCTGATGATTAGAGATGTTGAGTATTTTTTCATGTTTGTTAGCCATTAGTCTACCTTCTTTTGAAAAGTTTCTGCTAATGTATTTTGCCCACTTTTTTATAGGGTTATTTGACTTTTTTCTTGCTGATTTTCCTGAGTTCTATGTAGACTCTAGTTATCTGCCCTTTATCAGATGTGTAACATGCAAATATTTTCTCCCATTCTGTAGGTTGTCTATTTGCTCTTCTGATAGTTTCCTTGGCTGTGCAGAAGGGTTTTTTTGTTTTGTTTTTTAATTTGATCATGTCCCATTTATTTATTTTGTTGTTGCTCTGAATTCCTTTGGGGTCTTTTTCATAAATTCTTTGCCTAGGCCAATGTCTATAAGAGTTTTTCCAACATTTCCTTCTAGAATTCTTATTTTCACACCTTAGGTTTAAGTCTGTTATACACCCTGAGTTGATTTTTGTGAGAGGTGAAAGGTGTGGATCCTGTTTCAGTCTTCTACATGTGGCTATCCAGTATTCCCAGCACCATTCCTTGAATAAGGATTCTTTTCCCCAGTGTATGTTTTCATCTGTTTTGTCAAAGATTAGATGATTATGTGAAGATGGTTTTATATCTGGGTTCTCAGTTCTGTTTCTTTGGTCTATGTCTCTGTTCTTGTGTCAGTATTTAGTATTTTAGTTACTATAGCCTTGTAGTATAGCTTGAAGTCTGGTAAATTGATGCCTCCCAATTTAAATATTTCTTTCTAATGATAGACTTAAATCCATTAAAAGCACCTACCAGGACTTCATAAGAATGGATCACTGGGTTACTTGGAAAATATTATTATAATTACCATCACTATGTCAATTTAATTTATTGCATTCCAATTTGGTATATAGCATGTAGTTATGCCAGATATATAGCATAAGGTTTGTGTATGTACATATCCTAGTTCCAATTTCATATTTCCAAGCAAAGTTGTGTGATTCAAAAGTTGAAAAATTATTACCTCAACAGATTTGTTAAACCATGAGATCCATTAGTAAATAATTACACAATTCATTATGTGTGTACCTACCATATGTACTATAAAAATTATAAGAGTATATGTATGGTGCAACCACCAGGTGTTCTTATAATTACTCTCTCTTTTGTTCTCTCTTCCTTTTTTTGAAGAATATATATAACTTGATATGTTGTATTTGTGTGTTCATGTGCATGAATTATTTGTAAATATATACACATAAATATGTATACACACATGCACACATGTGTATACATATACATGCTTATGAACTTTAAGAAAAATAATACATTTATTGACATTGACATTATTAAATAAATATAGTTATTATTTCATATAAACCTAATTGTGCAAGAAATATTCTCTGAGAAGCCATTATGAACATTTGACAACAGCTTGGGGATTAGAAAGATAGTGGATTTCTCTCAATGTGCTTATATTCTTTCGTTTCTTCCATAAACATCTCTTGAGTACATATTATGTGTTGGATATTCTTTTAGGTGCTTTTATTATGTCATATACTACAGTTAATTTTAAAGGAAAATGTATTATATAATCTATGAAACAAATTTTTGAAATTGTGAGGTCCTTTGATTGAAAATAGTTTTTGAACACTCTAAGACCTCAGAAATCACTTTTATGTTACCTCAGTGCTTTCCTAGCCCCATTACTTGCATGGCTGTTTATCACTCACGTTGTGGGCATCAGGTTAATTGTAATTGCATGGTCACCTGGACTATCCTATAATTTGAAGTAGAGTCCCTCTGCTGTGTCGGGCTCGACAGTATATTATTTCCAAGCATTAATGCCAGGATGCTCTTTAAATTGGCTATGGAACTGGGGAAGAAGTGATTTACGCGCTTGATTTAGTACACTCCTCTTGCTGTCTGCTTCAGGCCACTTTCCTAGGAATAGCAGAATGTGAAGAGAATTAAAATTCAGATATGACCAAAGATGGAAAAAACATGAAAGGACATGAAAATAATCCCTGCCCTGCATATTTGTTGACAAATATGTGATATGCAAGTCATTGAATATTTCAAACTACTTATCTCTTTGGGGAATTCCTGAATTAAACATTAAAAGGTGGATTTTAATGAATGAGCTACTGTAAAGATTTTATCTTCTACAGATTTTTAAGCAACAGAAAAAACAAAAGACTTTTTTTTTTCACTCGTACAGATAAGAGGGAAATAAAATAAGAAGTGATTTAACCACATTTCTTAAGAGTGCATAAAATGTACTGCAACAGAAATGTTAGATTCTTTAACTAAGGATTTTTTTTTTATATTTTTGGAAAAACTAGTGCCAAAATTAAAGCACATTATATTTAATTTTATCTAATTTTGGATTAATTAGACTAAATTTGGAAACTGTTCATTCTTTCTGTGGTGTTTTGGCTCACAGCACCTAATATTTTATCAACGTGTGATGCTTAGCTGCGTCCTCTGTTTATAATTATATTTGCAAACACCCACAGCAAGGTTATTGTCCCTCATTGTGTAAGAAATGGCTTGGGAAACATTTTGTGTCTTGCCATTTTCTGTTCAAATGATTCCCTTTCAAGATGACCATACCTTAAACTTCCATCAGTATAATAAAATGAATGAGCTGATAACATTAAACCCTGAAATATTTATTTAACGAAAATATTTGACAATAAGAATGCCCAGAATTTTACTTCCAACACATTGCAGGTCCTAAAAGAATTACTATGCTCAGATTTTTATACCAAACCATAGGAATTATGCATTGAAAACATAGGTCTAATTTAGAAGAGAAAGGTTTAAGATTCTTTTCATTATTGTTTATTGAAAAAATTAAGTTACAACTCCACTTCTTATCCTAAACCTCTTCAAAGGTAGAGGTTATCCTGAAGTTATTATGCCTGTTTGTACTTCATGTGTTTTCTCTGTGTATGCATCTCAATACAGTTTCTAGTATTGTTTGGTTTTTTTTTGTTGTTGTTGTTTCAAAAAATGTATATAATTGGCAAATATTTCACGTAGAATTTGACAAGTGAGTGTTTTCCTATCAATATAATTTTTTCATTATTTATCTCTTTGTTAAATATGTATCTAATTTAATTACATTGCAGTGTAGTATTCTATTACAGATTGTTTCACATTTTTTCGCTATTACAATTAATACATAATAAGCATCTTAATTCATAATTATTGACATATCTATGTGAGAGTTAGTTTAGGAAATACACAAAAAAGTAGAATTTAGGCAGACACTGACCAATATCTTTCCAAAGTATGTTTGTCCTTGGCATTATGTGCAAATTCTCCTATTGTTGCATCTTCATCAATTCTTGGTAATATCAATATTTTAAATGGTAGTCTGTTATCTGTAAAATGGTAGCTAAAATTTATATTTACCCAACAAGAAGTAAGAGTGAGCATCTTTTTTTTTACATTTAGTAACAGTATAGGTTTTATTTCTGAAATTAATTTAATATAATTTGATAATTTATCATTTAGATCAATGGTATTTTATTGAAGACAAAGAAACAGATAAAAAAAGAAATGAGGGAGATGCTGCAGTTTTCTAAGAAGGTAGATGTGAGGTAGCAGAAACCTTGCAGTCAGTCCATTCAGATGGTATGATCTACATATATGTGAAGTGTGGCTTTCATGGCATTTTGGTAACCTTAAATTGATAGCAGAGATAAGGCTAATTTAATTGATTAATTAAATGAATTAAATATTAATGTTATTAATTAATTCTTCTAACTGATTTTCTGCCATTGTCCACATTTATTTTAACAAACAATGGAAATTTACTAAAGAGAGAATTGGTTTGCTATTAACTGGTCATATTTTCAGCTCCATCTAATAGTCTAAACCTATAAGATAAAAATCTCTAATAAAACACAGGAAATAAAATTATTTTAACACCATTATAATTCTATGACATCAAATTAGAATTATAACAGATGTATTGCCTTAATAGTTTTGTCTCTCTTGCAATTTAGTCATAACCAATATGAAAGGGCACTAAATTCTGAACTATTTGAGATTGGATAATGTCTTGTTGCTCTTTGTGTTCCTGGCACTTAGCACAGTCATGTAACATTAACTCTATGTCCTAGCATACCTGAGACAATTATAGTCGTTTCCATTTGTATTTGTGTAATATTAATAGCGTCCCTTTTCACTCTCAAAAGTCCCAATTCTGACATAATTTACCTGATTCGATAAATGAAACATTTATATTTGATATAAAAATGAAAAATAATACTTATCATCTATTCAATACTTACATGTGCCAAGTATTGGGCTACATACTGATATGATTTATTTCATATATTAAAATGAGATAGACAGTATTATTATACCACTTTAGATAAGGAAACAAATTCAGAGCAAATAATTTGCCTAAGTACCTGGCGAAGTCAGTTAAAGGCAGTCTTGCTCATGTCTTTATCATCAATTCCTAAGACAGTGACCAGCTACCAAGAGATTTCAAAACATCTTTGTTCACGGTCTGAGAGAAGGATCTGGAAGAAAAGGTTCTGAAAAAAATCCCATTGTACGTGTTTGAAGGAAAGAAATGAACACATTTGATAAGCTATAATGTTGATTATTCTTATACTATTCTTAGATATTCATGGATTATTCATGCCAGGGGACTTCTCTTTGAGAAAGTGATGAGTCTGTGTGTTTTTAGTAAGGTCCTTGTGTTTTTATTTCTTTATGTTTTTCATTTGAGAAAGTCTGTAGGTTTAAATGTGAACACTTTAAGGCAGAAATCACTGCTCTTTAGAGTGTAGTAAATAGCCTTCCAATGGTTCCAATGGGTGCAGTTGGTTACTTAAATGGGCCACAGATGTGTCTCTGCACAGTTTAAGAGCAGGAAGAGACTTGTAGCAAACAGATTGATAACCCCTACAGACAGGAGAAAAAAATACATTGTATGAAAATGTTCCAGCCTAATATATGAAAAGTTATATATTAGATTCATGATAAAATTTAAATCTGTCTTTTAAAAATTATATTATTGTCATTTCATACACCCAAGACAAAATAATTAAAGAGTTGTGAATGAAGGAATGAAATTACATTAAATAGATTCTCTTTTACAGCCAGTCATAAAGGAGACTTTTAAAATAAATCATAGCTTTCCTTGCCAAATTCCACTCCATTAATATAGCAAATCCAAGAGATATCTAGGTAACGGTGTTTTAGTAGATGGAAAATTACAGAATTATAAGCTTTAAAATACCTTCTACCAATTCAAATATAGGCTTTACTTAAGGCACAGGATACATATTCTGACTATGTATGAAACTTCGGAGAAGATAGAATGTCAGAAAGGAAAAAAATAACAGACACTGATTCAAAAAAAGATGTGCGGGGCGCGGTGGCTCATGCCTGTAATCCTAGCTCTCTGGGAGGCTGAGGCGGGCGGATTGCTCGAGGTCAAGAGTTCGAAACCAGCCTGAGCAAGAGCGAGACCCCCGTCTCTACTATAAATAGAAAGAAATTAATTGGCCAACTAATATATATATAAAATTAGCCGGGCATGGTGGCGCATGCCTGTAGTCCCAGCTACTCGGGAGGCTGAGGCAGCAGGATTGCTTGAGCCCAGGAGTTTGAGGTTGCTGTGAGCTAGGCTGACGCCACGGCACTCACTCTAGCCTGTGCAACAAAGCGAGACTCTGTCTCAAAAAAAATAAAATAAAATAAAATAAAATAAAATAAAGATGTGACTTTTTGATAATACATATCATTATGGAATAGAGTAGATATTTCTTTGAAAATTTAGGTACTTGCACACACAAAACCAGAAGTCCCTCCTTTGGTATGTAGGAACAGTTTGTAGATCTGGCATATTGACTTATATGCTTGGAATTTCAGCTACTATACAATCTGTTCTTTTCTCAGGAAAATGTTGGTGTGAGTATTCTAACAACTTCTTCATTGATATAGAAAATTCCCAGGATGTTAGTCAAAATTTAAACATACTGAAATGTCATAGCTTATAAAAATCATCAAGTATGCTATGCATGAACCTGAAGATATTTAACTTCTTTTTTCTAGAGGTTATTTTATAATACTTCATTTAGCTAATTTAAGTGATATTTCTTTGCTTTCAAACAGGTATGTTGGAATACATACCACAGAGCTCTGGTCTTCTAGGAACTTATAGTTTGCAGAGAGAAAACATAGAGATTATTAGTAAGAACATAGCAATGTGATAAGTGGCAATGTGATAAGTGTGTTAATGTGCAGATACACCACCAATAGCACGGGAGTGCATGTTTGTTGAGATAATAATAATCTCAACAAACATTATAAACATATATTATTATTATTAAACAACAAACATTATTATTATTATTATTATTAAACAAACATTATAAACATATATTATAATAATAATAATAATAATCTCTAATAATAGAGATTATTAATAAGAACATAGCAATGTGATAAGTAGCAATGTGATAAGTGTGTTAATGTGCAGATAGACCACAAATAGCACAGGAGTGCATGTTTGTTGGAGTTTAAAAATACAAAGGCAACAATAAAGGCTATTACATGTTAACAATTTGGAAGAAACACATTTTTGTGTACCAAGTTGTCTCTGGCTAGGTAGACAAAGCATGCTATCTTTTTTACTTTGTTGACTGCCCATAAACACCTTTTTCCTTTATTCATTCACTTTGAAATATTTTACCTTTTTAAAAATTTTATTATATATATTTATATTTCACTACTGTAAATACTCTGTAAAAATCTCTTTCCTATTGTTTGATAACTTGATTACAGTGTTCAATCAAAAATATAATAAAAGAAAAACTAGTGGAAATATATAGCAAAAACAAGATTGTTAGTAAGATGTTTGCAAATTTGCTTGGAAGGAGAAACTAAGTTGTTTTTCTAGTCAACAATTTTTAATTATTTCTAGGTATTTCATAGTTTGATACTTAACATCTCAGCTTTCAAAGAGCTTTTGTGGCCCTGGTTTAAAACCTTCACTCTTGTGATATGAAAGTGGAGCATCTACAATTTCTCCCCTTCTTTGTTCTAAGTTAGGAAAAGGAATCCTTTGAATCTGAAACCTTGCCTTTAGGCATCCTGTATATTCAAATCTCTCAGTCAGTAGTATTCTTTTGCTCAAGAGGAGTTAGAAGCAACTAAAAAAATTCAAGAGGCGGTTGGAAAATTCACCAAAGGTATTTGGAGCATACTTTTTTATTATCTGTGTAAAGCCTGTGTTCTACATTAATACATTTCCTGGTTTCTGATATCTGAAAGATTTTGTAAAAGAAAATACTGCAGAGCATCAGATTTGCAAACTCAGTTTAAAACTGTTCTTCATTTTGCATGTTTGGTTATAAAACAAACGTTTTTCATCAAATGGCAAAACAACTTCCTTTCGGAACCTGTTTTTTATCCCAGCTAACTGGGTATCTTGTCACATTCAGTTTACAAAGCCTGACAGCCAAAGAACTATAGGAAAATTCACCAGATCCCTTCATTACAATAGCATCAAGAAAGGAAATAGAGGTCAAGTGAAAAAGTACTACTAATCTTTGTTGTTATACTTTGCTGATTCAAAGCCCAAGTGCCACATCAGCATTAGAAATTATTTTGTGTGATGAACCACAGAGCAAAGGAAAAGTACACAAAGTTGTTTTATGCAAGATTTATCACTTTCATAGCTTTCTGGGAATATGAAATATAGTATAATTAAATGTTACATTAAATATACAATATATGATATGTAAGTGTGAAATATACATTACATTATCTGTGTGTGTGTATATATATATATATATATATATATATATGTATATATATATATATAATTAGTCCAGCCACCAAGGCTGTATGAATAAATATTAAGAATGGAGAAAATAGAGCATGAAGAATATTAAATCCACTGACTGATCCTAAATTAGCAGCCATTCGATGATGCATTTCCTTTATACCCTTTGCCTCTTTTTTTGTTGATCATGCTTTTTAGACTCCCTTGATACACTCTCAATTCCCATGGTATCACTTATAGTGAGCGAGTGATTTAAAATAAAATGTGTAATATAAGACCATTACATTTAGACTGTTGGCTAAGTGATATTGAATCATTTACGTTGCAGTGAGTTGGATGAGTAGGAAATAGAAGTGAAGAACTAATGAAAGATCATAAATGAATGCCCAGCCTTATGGGTAGATGATGGTAGTGTGATATGAACATCTATGAATCAATCATGAACAAAGCAGTCCCTCTGCTGTTTCTGTTACATTAACTAAAAATCTATGTCACTGAAACATTTGCATTAAGGAATCACAGAGTTCTCTATAATGTAAATATTGGATGAGCTGGGTGACACTTTAAAACTGTTCATTATTATTAACCATTGAGCTCAGACAATATGTTATTAAACAATCATCTTGTAACACTTAGTACTATGGATAGCTAATTGTCATGGTAGAGTGGGTTTGGAGAAGGGTCAGAATTGCTTTTTTAATTATATTTGAATGCAGAAGAGCCTTTTGCTTGCCAATATGAAAGACAGATGTAAATGGGAAAAGCCCCAAAGGATCTTGACTTAGAATAAGTCAGATGCAACTATTTATAATATATATTTATATAATCCATTTATTAATATAATGATTAATTGCCTAGGAAAAAATCCAGCAGACGAGGTAGGAAGCCCCAAATCTCCATCCTGTAATAGTCTCAAAGAATTGGGACACAAAAGACCCAGACTCTTTGGAAGATGCAGAACACGTATAGGCAACATTAGGACAGACCTCAGACTGCTAGTGTATTTTAATCAGTCAGTGAGATCTTTGTTTGTTTGTTTTCTGTTGGTTTAAGTTTCAAATACTTTTGAGTGTTATAAGTATTTCTTAACTAAAAAGAGTTATGAAATTTAAAATGAAGGGAAAAGTTAAGTTATATAATGATTTTCAGAATCAGAGCTTCACAAATCCAGCTCTGGCAGCTCTAAATCTGAGAAGTACAGACATTGGGCTGAACAGCTGCTGCTGAACTTGCTGCGGGCTTGTACTTTATAACATGTTTAAGTCAGGCAATGGGAAATGGATTTGTCAGGGTGAAAATGGTAGCTGGATTACACACAGAAGAGGAAGGGAAATGCTTACTTTTGCTTCCTTACTGGGCAAATTTCAGCAACATTGACTCTCAAGTGATTAGGACCAGAATAGATTAGGTCTGGCATTTCTATAATGGTTGCTTCCAAAGCTCAGCTGTTTAAAATTTTGATAGAAATTTAGACATTAAAAAGTAAATGTTGGAAGAAAATATACTCTAGACTAGAATATGAAGCAAAAACCTTATATATCAGGTTTCATCTTTTGCTTTTATTCTCAAAGATACCTGAAACATATCTCCTCTCTAGAAGCTTTTCCTACCCCCCTATTTAAAGAATTTGCAGGTACACCTTTCTGTTTAATCATACATCTGATGTAAGAGCCCAGTGATAAATCTCATGTATGTGGGAATAACTAAGCTAGTTAAAAACAGGTCTTGCCTTTGCTTCTGCTATATTCAGAGATTGTTAGGTCTTTATTGTAATGCCAAATTTGGCTTCAGTTGGTGCTTGAAACATTGGGGGATTGAAAATAAAGTATTGGATTTGAAACATGAATATGGAAATACAAAGACCTTGTGTATGTGCATGTGTGTGTGTTTGAACATAAGTCTATGAATGCAAATAAATGCATTTGCAAACAAAATATGACATGATGATACATAAAAGGTAATCAATTTGTGATTCGGGGCCCTTTCATTAATTTATGCATTATAAAGTAAATTACATAAAACATCTTAAAATTATCTTTATTCTATGGAAACAGATAAGAAAAAAGCAACAAAAATATGATGAATTTAAATTCAAAGCAAGTATAAATTCATTCTTCTTTCACCATAAGTGGCATTTATATGATAGTCAACAAAGTCAAACGTCAAGTTGAATGTCACAGCTTTTCAAAGATAAACTTGTTCTTTAAGATAACTTGTTCTTTAAAATTTTGAATGAGGCTAAAGTAAGATGCCCTATATGTTCTTTTGTCTTATCTGTAAGACTGGAAATTCACTATCACTTAAACTTGTACCAGGATTTATTTTTTAAAAACTTAATGATTTATCTTTTACTATGAGTTTATTTATAAAACTTTGTCATTTTGAGAGGTTAATATTTTAATGTAAATTTAGTGCTAAAAGCAGCATCTATAGTGGTGTCCATTCATTATATAGACTTCATCTAATTTCAAATATACTATATTTTAAACTTTAAAAAACTTTTTTGGAATGATCTATATTTTTGTCTCATTGCAAATAGTAAATTACAGCTACATTTTGAATAAATATGAGGTATAGACAAAAAGAAAATATTTTTACTCATGAAAAATAATACATCAATAAATTTTTAAATGCTAGCTAAAATAATAAAAAGAACTGAAAATCATAGAAGAGTAAAGCTGAATGTTAACAAAATCAGTAGTCCAAAATAAGGCAGAAAAGGGGAAATGCAGGAATAAGAAAAAAGAGGGTGAAAAACAAGATAATATAATAGTAGACTTAAATGCAACTATATCAATAATTATATTAAATAAAAATTGGCTTAACTCTACAATTATAAAGTGCAGATTATTAGAGTGTAACTAATAAAAAGCAAAACACAATTTTATTTTGAAATACAATTTACTCAAAATAAGTGAATATTCAGAAAAAATGAATAACATACTGTTTACAAAATCACATTTTAAATATATAGATAGATTGAAAATAAAAAGATGAATAAATACATACCAAGCATAAAGAAAGCATAAGAAGGATTACAATGATTATAATTAATATTCAATAAAAATAAAATTAAGGAATATCAGTAAAAAGATAGGAATATATTTCAAAATGATAAAATTGTTAACTCCTTAAAAAGACATAATAATAAGTATGTAATACAAAAAGAAAGCCTCCAAAAGCATAAGTAAAATTTGACGGAATTAATAAGAAAAGAGATAAATCTACAATCAATACAAGAAACATTTAAAATAATTCTCTAAGTAATTAATAAAGCAAGTAGATGGGAAATCAGTACAAATATAGACTTGAATAATACCATAAACCAACTGGATCTAGTTGGCATCTATAGAATGCCACACTAACAGAATAATACACATTCCCTGCAAGTATAGACCAAGATAGACCACATGCTATACCATAAAATAAGTCTCAATACATTTTAAAAGATTGCTGTCATACTATCTTTTAATCACAATGGAATTAAATTTGAAATCAATAATACCGCCTCTATTTAACATTTTACTAGATCTCGAATATATTGCAATAAGGCAAGAAAGATAAATAAAAAGCAAATAGATTTGAAAGGAAAAAGATAATTGTCTTTTTTGTGGATGGCATCTTATAAAATATGCAAAGCAACTACTAAAATTAGTAACTGACATTAACAAAATATTAGAGTTCTCCAGGGAAACAGAATCCATTTTATATATATATATATACATATTATATATAAAATATATACAATATGTAAATATATAATATATTTATATATATAATATATATTATATATATATATTCAGTTGACTCTTGAACACCACCAGTTTGAGGGTTTGAACTGCATGAATCCACTTATACTCAGATTTTCTTCTGCCTCTGCTGCCCTGAGACACCAAGACCAACCCCTCTTCCTCTCCCTTCTCATCCTACTCAACGTCAAGATGGCAAGGATGAAGACTTTTATGATGATATGCTTCCACTTAATGAGTAGTAAAAATATTTTTTCTTCCTTATTATTTTCTTTATAACATTTTATTTTCTCAATTTACTTTATTATAAGAGTAGAGTATATAGGACATATAACATGCAAAATATGTCTTGATCTACTGTTTATGTTATTGGTAAGGCTTCTACTCAACCGAAAGCTGGGCTACAGTAGTTCAGATTTTGGGAGTCAAAAGTTCTATGCAGACTTTCGACTGTGTGGGGGTCAGCACCCTTAACCCCATGTAATTCACTGCTCCTGGTGGTATAATTCCATCAAAGTCTGAAGGCCTGAGAACCAAGAGCCTCTATGTCCAAGGACAGGAAAAGATGGATGTCTCAGCCCAAAAAGAGAGACTGAATTCACCCTTCCTCCTACTCTTTGTTCTGTGCATGTCCTCAATGGATTGGATAATGCCCACTCACATTGGTGAGGGTGATCGATCCTCTTTACTCAGTCTACCAATTCAAATATTGATCTCTTCTGGAAGCATCTCCATAGACACACTCAGAAATAATGTTTTACCAGCTATCTCATGATCCTTTGGCCCAGTCAAGTTGACATATAAAATTAACCATCATAATTTTGTAAATCTAAGGGTAAAATAACAAAATAGATTGTGCTTTAATATACTAGCTGCAAATGATGGAGAAATAAATTTTTTAAAGAGCTATTGATAATTTTATGAGAAAACAAAATCGTTAAGCATAAGTTTAACAAAAGATGTGTAAGACATTTTCACTGGAAACTATAGAATATTGTTGCGAGAAATAAAATAAATGGAGACATATCTTGTTAATAAATTGGAAAACACATATTAAGAGGTTTGGTGTTCTGAAATTTATCTGTAAGTATAATATTATTACAATCCTGATTAACATGTCAGCAGGCTTATTTGTAGAATTGATAAGCTGATTTTATACTTCAGATGGAATTGAAAATGAACTTGATGAAACAAAGCATTTTTTTTTTAAAGAGCAATGTAGGAGGATTTATTCTAACCAACTTCAAGATTTTCTTAAAGTTACTGTAATCAAGACAACGTGCTACTGATGAAAGGGTACATGTATAGATCAATGGAACAAAATTGAGAGTACACATTTAGTCCCAAATAGCTGTGGCATTTTCTTTAATGTCTTGGTCTCTGATAGGCACTCTGATAGTTCATCCATATTAACAGAGGAAAGTGAAGGACAAGGGTCGGATGCAGGTACTGGGTAGGAATGGCCATGGGGACTTGTATAAGGTTTCTTCTGACTGCCTTTATTTCTGAGAAATAAGTAGAGAGAGCAGCTACTAAGAGGGTGAACAAATACAGGAACAGAGAAATTTGAAATAGCCTCCTAGAAGAAGGAAGGTGAAATGTGAAGGAATATGAAAATGTGTTCTGTTCCTGGGCATCATTAAAGATTCACGTGAGTCCATCTTAAATTAAAAATGACATTGATCAGCATGGCTTTGTGTCCTTTTCACAGGCATATTCAAATTCACAAGTACAGGATAAAATAAAAGAGATTGGTTAGGTTGGTGGGGACATTAATAGATAAAGTGACAAAGGTGAAAAATGAGTTGAGTATGTTTCATAAAAACTAATAGTGTGGAAAGGGACAGTGGAAAGGTGGCAGGAGAAATGGATTTTAGAAACTTTAGGGTTGGAAAGTTGATGAAGTCAGGACACCAAGAGAAAGTAAGATGGGATTTTAAGCAGGTGGAAGTTGTAGAATGGGATGTTTAAAATTGAGACCGTGGAGTTTACTGCTATTGATAATTACAAAGTTTAATTGGATTATGGGAATTATTATTTGATTATGGAAAATATTGGCTGAGGTAGTTAAAGAACAGAATCATTATTGAAAATGAGGTCAAGAGACTGGGGGTTTTAGAAGGCTTGTGTACATGGATATTTTAATTACCAAGAATTATTATAGGAATAGTGTTGAAAATAATGATAATGACGGAAGAGCTAAAATCTTCAAGGGATGAAAGGGAGCCTCAAGGAAGTAAATTGGCTGTATAGTTTGATAACATGAGATTTGATGATGAGAATTTTAGGGAGAAGAACGTGAGTGTTCTGTTATTGCTGTATAAGAAATCTTCCAAAAGTTAATTGATCAAAACCACTGCAGTCAGGCATTTTGTTTACAAATGTGCAATTTAGGCAGAACATAGTGTGAACAGTTAACTTCTGTTCCATGGCATGTCGGTTGAGGCAACTCAAAGTCTGAAGGCTTGAACTCTGAAGATTCACCCACATTTTTGTAGGTTGATTCTAGTCGTTGAATGTGGCCTTAGCTGGGGTTATAAACTAAAATGCTTATATGTAGCCTTTTCTATTTTAAAAATGTCTTTATTTTTTATTTTGTTTTAGACAGAAAGTCTCTTTTTTTGCCCAGGCTGGAGTACAGTGGTGTGATCATAGCTCACTGTGATCTCCAACTTCTGGGCTCAGGTGATCTTCCTGCCTCAGCCTCCAGAGTAGCTGGGACTACAGGTACTCACCAGCACATCCTGATTGTTTTTTTTTTTTTTTTTTTGTAGAGGCAGTGGTGTCGCTGTGTTGCCCAGGCTGGTCTCAAGCTTCTAGGCTCAAACTGTCCTCCAACTGTCCTCCAACCTTAGCCTCCCAAAATGCTGGGAGTGTGAGCCACCACACCAGGCCTCATGTAACCTTTTCCTGGGCCACTTGAATTGCTTCAGGATGTTGACTAGATTCCAAGAACATGTGTCACAAGAAGCTTAGGTAGAAGCTACGTGACCTTTTATACCTAGAATATAAGTTACACACTGTCGTTTCCGCTCTACTCACAGGCCTGCCTAGATCCAAGGGGCAGGGACATGGATTCCATCTATTGATGAGAAGGATGTCACCATCATATTGTAAGGAAAGGATGTAGAATGGAAGATCTGTGGTGGCCATTGTGGAAAATAAAATATGCCGCAGGGAGAATGGTCTGTAAAGTATGTGTGATAAAAAACAAGGGCACACTCAACTGATTTAGAATCCCAGTGGTAGACAGGCTTGTGAGAGAGAAACCAACTACCACTGGGCAGTTAGTGTCAGCAGGAGAAAATCATGTGTTTGTTGGAGAAAAAAGATAAAGCAAATAAGCAACAAGATTGAGGATAAGGAAGAATTTGCTGATAATTTGAAGTAGACCACAGTAGGTTTTCAGGAGTTATGGAAGTGAGGAAAACAGGTCCAAAAAGAAGGGCATGCACAGAGATAAAGAGAGAAGATGGTTCAAAAGATGAGGATAAAATAGGAGGTAAAGTGCGATGACGTGTAAAGAAAGCACTTACCATACGGCTGGCATATAGTAGGTATTCAATAAATGTCAGGTAGTGATTTTATTATATGGATAAATATAAAAAGTGGTGGAGCCTCAGATATCTTTCAAACCACAAAAATGTGAAATGTTTGAAAGTACTTAGAAATCATTGGAAATACACCATTATAAAATGTAATCCATCTGAATGAGGAATAATTCCATTTTCATCTTTAAACACTCAATAGAGCTGAGGCTGAGGAATAATACATAAAAAATAAAAACTGCCTACTATTTGTATGCTTACATAAATGAAAATATATCAAGAATATTGGGTTGCTTCTTAAGAACCACATTTGTAACTTCTTATTACTTTAGACGAGGGCCCTAAAATGTGGGTAGAGGAAACACATATGACATAAATCATCAAAATAAGTTCTCCCAAATGTCATATTTTCTAACCACAAATTACTCAATTGTCAAAACCACATAACAAGTTGAGATTCCCTCTTTCTCTGCAGGCTAAGAGCCAAGTCTGCATGGCATGTTTAATCATAGGCCTACAGGCTGTCAATTCTGGTAAAGCCATCAGCACATCTGACTTTTGAAAAGTCGGTTATTTTTTTTCCAGATTTTTCCAACAGATTAATTTTTAATATCTGCATCTATGATTAATTTTTTAAAACTCAGGTGCATTCATTTATGTTTCATGTTCATGATGTCTTGATTGGTATTTAATGATTCATTATAAGATCAGTATAAAACACTACAGCCTTTATATTTAAAATGTCTATTAAATTAAAATATTTAATAGTTCTGTCATATTTATTTCCTTATTATTTTTTTCTGTCTGCACCGCTATCACTAGCAATGTCCTGCTTAATGATATGTTAAATACTCAATAACTACCATTAATGATGGATATAGTCATTTTGACTCAACCTGTCCACTCTTCATCTGTAAGTGATCATTTCCTCCCATATTTAATGAAAAATATCACTTCATTCAAGCAGACTATCATGACTCCCTTTCCCTTTCCCGCGGTTGAGTAGCACTCTTATTTCTTATTCCCATAAATCCCACTTGGAGCACCTATCAAACTTCGATCTTTTTACCCTTGCACCTTCCTCTAAATAGCACATGCCTGACACATAGCACTCAATAAACTTTGAACATTTTTACAATTAATTATCACATGTTTTCAGTTCTCTGCTGGTTATATTCTAGTATACCGCTCTATCTTCTATTCGCATGGCACCCTACAGTGTGTTTTTGTTTAGGATTGGGAAATAAAAACCTTATATAAATAATTTTTATATAGCAGGCGTTGCTAAAAAACCAAAGTATCAGTCTGAGATATGGAGTGATGTAATATGAATAGAATTACTCATTGACTAAAAAATGTCACATAAATTACGATATCTGCAAAACTTAACAAAACTTTTCTTATAGAACTTGAAATTAAGTTACCTCTTTCTGAGATTATAAGTTTCTATAGAATTGGAGACATACATTGGACACATAGAAGGATTCTGTCATATTGAGATATTTACACACATATACAAACATACATACACCATGTTTTACAGCATAAGGTAAAATTTTTAGAGGTCAATATTTTACAAAATTCATTTGATATAGTTACATTGATGAAAATCTTACTATTACCATACAGATATTAAGATATAAAAATTGATCACCTGCAACTGGTCATCACAGAAATAACACCTGTTATTTATTTTTTAATACTAATCTGTTAAATTATGCTCAGGAGGTGTTCTTGGCATACCATTGAGAGTTCAAAGACCTCTTGTAAAAATAATGCTTTAAAAGGTATAATTTAATAAATACCATACCAAATAAACCACCACCCTTACACCTCTCCACCCCATGTTTCTTTGAGTAATGCTGCATTAGTCTGGTCCAGCTGCCATAACCATAGACTGGGGTACTTAAGTAGCAGAAATTTATTAGTCACAGTTCTGGAGGCTGTCAGGCAATTTATTTCTTGATGTGGGCTATCTTCCTGGCTTGCAGCAAGCTGCTTTCTTGCTGTGTCCTCACATGATCTTTCCTTGGTAGATACACTTGAAGAGAGAGAGAGAGAGAGAGAGAGAGAGAGAGAGAGAGAGAGAGATCTACTTCTTATAAGGGCACTAATACCACCATAAGTGCCCAACCCTCATGACCTAATCTAACCATCACTGCCTCCCTAATTACTTCTTCTATATATGAATTTGGGGAAGAAATAACCATTCTATGTCTGGTCCATGACAAAAATTCTGCCTTTATTATCAGTGTGTTAAGTTTCATGCTGTAAAATGTAAGTCACTGTAGTAGGCTCATATTGTAAAAATGTTTTCAAAAAAGAGAGAAACATAAAACCTGAGGTTCTAAAGCTTACATATGCTTTTATTAACTTCTATCAGCTGTAATTTGTAAGTTACTCATTTCTTGTTGAGTGAATAAATTATTTCTTAAATTATTTTCCAAAAATTGTGATAATATGCTAGATAATTTATGAGAAAATTAATATTTTCTACACCCTTCTGAAGCCCACAAAGACAAAGAAAATCTATTTTTTTGCATTTCTAAGGTCTGAGGAAGGAAAAATTAACATGAATTTTTTCAGCCTTATAAATGTCTATGCTGGTTTGTACTAATAAGATAAAACTAACCTTTAGAAAGATATGCTCTTAAAGTTTTAAATTCTAATGATATAAACAGTTTGAATTTATTTATACCAATTCTAAGCTTATTTTTAGAAATGCCTGTAGTGTGATGACCACCTGAGGCTGGATGGGATAACTTTAGGAAAGACTATTGTGAGACACTTGGGGTAACATTAACAATGGAAGAGGTAAAGGCTAACAAAACAAAACAAAAATGTTTCAGTGGCATCTGGTTCTAAGAAGTTTATTTTTGTCTCAAAAATGAGTTAGTATACTTTTGGAAACAATTTAATAATATATTTGACAGAGCATGATATTGGAATTAGGGGCAAAAATTCTAGTCTTGAATTTCTATGTGACCTTAGGCAGGTTATTTTATCTCTTTGTGTCTTAATTAAACAATTAAAAGTCCTACAATTTCTTTCTTAATTCAGATTATAGATCATCTTTGTAAAACCTTATATTCTCATTAAAGTGTTAGTATGGTTCCTTCAATGGATAAACAAAGGCGGATCAGTGGAATTACTGCTAAGCATTAAATACAAGCCTAGCATGTGTGTGGATTACATCAGGCATGTGACAGTCACCTCGATGGTCATTTCCGGTTATACAGTCCTGTGACTGTAAGATATAACTCTATTTTAAATTGAAGCAAACAGACATAGAGGCAGCTAAAATTCAATGACCATTGGCATATTAATCAGAATAATCATCATAGCAGTTTAAAAGAGCTATCATTTATTGAGTGATTAATCTCTGCAGTCAGACATTTATGTGTGTGTTTGTGTGTGTGTATATATATCTGTGTGTGTGTGTGTGTATATATATATATATATATATATATATATATTCCAGTAAAGTCTTACAAATATTCCATAAAAGAGGTATAATTTTATGGATAAGGAAATGTCAAGGGTCATATAGATAAAATGTAAAATTGCTAAGATATGAACTCAAGTCTATGTGACCTTGAAGTCTTATGATCCTATAACCAAAGAGGAGATGGTGTTTGGTCACATGCACTGGAAGAGTTAGAAACAGACACTATGGAGAACACAATTATGAGGGAAAAAGTAGGGAATAAATGTGTTGCTAATAACAGTCAGATCATCTGAAATTGCATAGGATAGACGCGAAATGTCTTCCACGATGCTCAATGCTTAAGAAATGTTAACTGCAAATTACATTGAGAAGGCTTGGCTGTTTTACAGGATATACCTGCACTGAACTCCCATATTGTTCACTTACTGCTTTTAAGAATTTGGCCATGTTGCTTAGCCTTGTACCTGTGAAATAGAAATATTAATACTGCTCACTTCATATTATTATTATGCTAATATAGTGATCTAAATCTGTGCAGAGCTTTACTCACTGACTAGCACTAGTGAACATGCTGAATAAAAGTCAGTTTGTTTTATTAGTGTGGCTACTGTTATAATTATCTTCCTGTCATGTGGTCACAAAAGAGGGAATATTCTGAGAAATGGTTGCAGAATAGTAATATTAAAATAACAATGGAAAAGGATAACTTTTAAAATATTATCTCATTTGGGTTAAGATATAACTTGATAGTCTAAGTTTCCATATTATGAAGTCAGGACACTGTTTTATAACCATCCCTGAGATCAGTCTTTTAAAGTTATTGTTTTTCTGGTTTTCTTTTCTTCCTGCTCTGGCTTCTGAATAAAAGCCAAGACCCATCCTGGTTTTGAAATTGAGATTGCCAGATAGCTAGGACATAAATATAAACACTGGGAATGATTGAATAATTCTATAGCATTGATCATATTGGACAGAAATGAATAAATAAGTTAACTAAATATAAATAAATAATATAGGATACTATGAAATATATTTGAGAATTTACCTGGGTGAAGCTTTCAGAAATAAGGTATGTTATTAAAGGACAATATTTAACAAATTAATTTGAGTATGAATTTCTCATTCTGTGAATAAAGAATTATGCCCCTAAATGTTGACATCTGAAATTGTTTAATTCAGACACAGTAGGACATTTGCATACTGAAAATTAGAGACAAATACATGGCAGCTTTTACCAAATGAATTGCATTAGCCAGTTGGTTTATAGATTTTCTATTCAAAAGAGTAACATTTCATAGATATGGATTGAACATTTGTAAAATGTCTTGATTCATATTAATTCTCAATGTACAATTTGAAGATAACTGGTTTAGAACAACTGTATGTCCAATATGTTCTCTATACTTCCTATATTGCACCTATATTCATAGCTACAAATATGCTACTGCAAGTAGACTTTCTTACAGTCAAAAGACAAATTTTAACATTTCTTTTTTTTTTAAGGCAAATAATAGTGTTCAAACACTTGCTACAGATTATCTATCTATGCTTTAAAAAGAGCTACATTGTTAATGTTTGCATTAAACAGAAATTATCAACAATCTGGTAGTGATTCTCTCAATTTTCTAAGGAATAGGGTTTCCCTGTTGGTGTAGTTTTTGCTTTAAAAGGAAAAAATGTAATCACTAACACCTTTATAATACATGTAATGGCATACATATAATGCATATGTACAATGCTTTATTCTTTATTTCATACAGTCCATATTTAATCTGTACGTTTTCATCTCATCAGAAGGGACATAATTTTGTTGCAAAGGCAGTATTTTATTCTGAGTTAATGAACTAAAATTGAATGCCCAATGTGATAATGAGAAAGATTCATGACAGAAAACACTATTTCTACATTATCAACCAAGGCCAATACACTGAGCCAGACCTTGCATATCCTTTTATAACAAATGTTGTGTTGGTTGCCTTTGTCCCTACATGAAAGTTTTATTGCATTATCCAGAACATATTCACTTCATGATTCATAGCTGGACTTATTTTATGACCTTACAGAAATGAGTTAACTATACCAGACTTCACTACCTGATTCTAGAAATAATAGATACTTCAAATCAAATATACAGGGCATTAAGCTTTTCTTTCAATTACAGTATAAATCATCCAGCTTATATTTAAACTGTGCATCCCTCCTATCAAGGCAATAAACATTCATACTAACACAAATGTTGTTCATAAAAGCACATGGATTGACCTGTCCAAAATGAGGAAAAACTATATAGACTGATACAAAATTATCTCATGAATATTTAGTTTATATTTTTCATTATGTTCAATATGAAACAAAGTGAAAAGCTTTAATGTTATTGGAGTGAATCAATTTACACACAAAAATTTTTGTAGCTTTTGATGAGAGAAAACTATAAGTGGTGTACTTGGGTATTTTTTAATTTAGAGAAAATAATATATGCTGTATTATGAATAAGCAAATACTAAATTGTAGATGGACAATTAACCAATGAAAATATGCTGAAAAAATTGCAAGGCATAGTGTTAAGGTTTTAGTGGTCTAAAAATTATTTAAACATCCATTTTCTTAATATTTTATGATCCAGACAAAAAAAGTTTGAGAGTAGAGAACATACAATGCCTAATTCAAACACTGTTTATAGTACCTTTTCCTAGTCTTTCTATTTGTTCTTTATAAATCTATTCATTCAACAACATAAATGCTCCCTTACAGCTCCCAAATCTTTATCTAATTAAAATTTTGGTGAAGTGGAAATATGCAACCAAAAAGTAAAAATGCTTTGCACATGCACATCATTTGTTAGAGAATAATTTATAAATAAATAATAATCAAATCAATGTGCTTCAATTGATCATGATAAACATTCTGTCCAACATTATTTGGAGATTATTTTCTAATTATGTATATTCTTTTCAGTATATTTTAAATTTTAAGTATTTTCTAACTTTGCTAGTCATGATAGTATAAGTTCCCATCTCAGGATTAAAGGAGGAAATGAAACTTGCTATATAATAAAGTTTTTTTTTTTTTTTTTGAGACAGAGTCTCACTTTGTTGCCCAGGCTAGAGTGAGTGCCGTGGCGTCAGCCTAGCTCACAGCAACCTCAAACTCCTGGGCTCAAGCAATCCTTCTGCCTCAGCCTCCCAAGTAGCTGGGACTACAGGCATGCGCCACCATGCCCGGCTAATTTTTTATATATATATCAGTTGGCCAATTAATTTCTTTGTATTTATAGTAGAGACGGGGTCTCGCTCTTGCTCAGGCTGGTTTTGAACTCCTGACCTTGAGCAATCCGCCCGCCTCAGCCTCCCAAGAGCTAGGATTACAGGCGTGAGCCACCGCGCCCGGCTAATAAAGTTTTACTAAGTAAAATAATCTGCTTTTCTCCGAACTCTAAAGGTGGTAATAATCTCTTCACTTTGAAATATGGGAAGGAAGTCAGTATAAGTGATCATTGACATACATGATAAGAATTCTATAAAAGATATGGATTTGAAATATAAAAATGTAAAAGCAATATAATCCTAAACAATTTCTAAAGTCACACCTCCTTATTTTGTTTATGATTGGAAGAAATTTTAGTACATGTGTATAATCTGTTACTGATCATCCACAATTTTGTTAAATCAGTATGTGTGTGTGTCATAAACAGTGGATACTATTTTTAAATTGTTGTTTTAAAATGGGTATGTCAATATTAAACACCATTAAACAATTAATGAATTTCTGCATATTTGCTAGACATATAAAGCGGTTGCCACACAGGGCTGAGTTTTTTAATGGCATAATGGTAATAAATGTATCTTAAGTATATTTGTATCTCCAGTGTATAGTACAGTTTATGACACAAAGTTCCTGTTTCATTACATGTTTTCAATGAATGAATATGTAACCAAATTAATTTTACTCTTCATTTATAAATATCATGTAATTTATTTGCATTTCTGTCAATATTTGTGTTATGTGGAGAGATCTAATATATTTATAAATAGTATTCTTTTTCTCTGATATTATATTCTAAGGTTAGAATTAGTCTTATTACTGTCAATCATTTAAACTTATATTTTAGTTAGCCAACAATTCTAGATTCTTAAATAGGATCTTTCTTCTGTTGCAATTATTCAAGAGGTATTGCCAATTTTTAGAGTTTCTAGTCTAAATTTATTTTAATTGTATCAATGTTTTAACATAATACCTATGTTTATATTAAGAAAACGTTTAAATATGAGGATAAAATACAATCATTGCTAAATTTTGATATAAATGATTATTTATAATACTTATTGGATTTGAAAAATGATATATTTTGAGTGTAGTCTTCTTATTTTGTGTTATGCTATTTTTCTTAATAAATACATCTTTAAACTTGGGCTAAACTATTTTCTGAGTACCTCATTTTGAAAAATCTATTAAAAAAGAAAGTTTGACATAGCTTATACCCAGTGATAATTCAAATATGATAGAGTTATGATAAAAATCTTGTTCATAGTGAGTTTCTGTCATTCTCAATAAAGCCTAATTAGATAAACCCAATAGTGTTTTTGAAGGTTAATTATATCTTGAACACCATAGACAATAACATTCTGTGCATTTTAAATTTAATTATTCAATTTATTTTTATATATATGAAATGTATATTATATATGAAAATAGCTATATATTTTAATTCTAATGGGGAGAATTGTAATATTCTAAATTACTAACTCAGCAATTTTCTATATTAATTTTTTAGAAAAATGTTCTCAGTAGTCATGTTCCTGAAGTGTTGTCTTTGATTTATAAAGTGAATATACTTAGGCATCCCAAGATTGATGGCTCTTTAAGGGTATATTGGAGACATTAAAAGTAATTTAATTGAAAGATATATTGGAGACATTAAAAGTAATTTAATTGAAAGTAGTGTGAAAATTCAGTCTAATTTGTCAGTTTAAAAAATTTGGGAAATTATGAGAACCCTTATAAAATTTCTAATCAGATTATACAAGTTTTCACAATTTTAACAAGTGAAAATTTTTATTCATTTGAATATTGATGTATTGATGACACGGTTTTCCTGTTTAGTTTTAAAAACTGTATTTTAATAGATATCATTAGCACCTTTATTCTTAGAATAATAAATATTAAAACTAGAGTTTAGTCAGTTGTGCAAAACTTCTAGTGAGTGTAAACTGCAATATATATTATTTTTTACCTGCCAGGAATTAATATTTAAATAATTCAGGTTTATCAGCTTTTGTTAAGCTTCTGCTATGTCATTTAGACCCTGAGAAGGACACAGAAATACTGTTTACACTAGTAAATACTGATGAATATCTCTTTAATACAAAGAACTATGCTATATGTGATGAAAATCAAATGGATAGTTTCTATTGTCCAGAAGGTTTACATGAGTTGGGGGAGGATGAGAATTCACATAAATAAAATTATGACCAAAAAATTGTTACCCGACATAATACAGATGCTGAATAAGTGGTTCAAAGGTCTAAAAGATGAGTAGGGAAAGAACATGCAATCTTGCAGATTAGCATATGCACTGTAAAAATGGTTGCATTTAAAATGAGCCTTGGCTCTTGAGAGCAGGAGTTTGAGACCAGCCTGGGCAACATAGTAAGATCCCATCTCCACAAAAGTCAAAGAAAACAAAAAACAAAAACTAACCAGTTTGGTGGTGTGTACTTATAGTCCCAGCTACTCTCAAGACTGAGGCTGGATGATCACTTGAGCCCAGGAGTTCGAGGTTACAGTGAACTATGATGGGGCCACTGAACTCCAGCTCAGGTAACAGACCAAATTTTGTAAACACAGAACATTTTGTAAACATCAGAATCTTATAATATTTGTGGAATTTATAGTTTTGAATGCTGTTTTATTAACTTTATTATATCATGGCCATTTCCCAACCTGATTATATATTCTTTAGGAGGATGATTTTAAATGGCTGCATAGTATTTTGTTTTCTGGCTATATCATACTGTTTGATTTTGAATATTTGATTATAAAATTAACATTGTATTAGTATATCATTCCAATAAATATAGTTGAACATCAAAAATAAAACTAAATATAAAATGAGTCATCAAGCACATATAGAAATAATTATTAAAAGTAGTCTCTTTCCCTCTAAGAAATTACCAAAACAATCTCATAAAACATGCTACTATAGGGTGCATTTTTTATCACCTACTCCTTGCTCCACTTAAATGGACTTGCGTAGTGTTATCCAAAAATTTAGGTAATATTCAGGCATGATATAGAACAAATTTGCTTCAGAAAATTCCTTTATTTTTGAATAAAACATATTGAGTTGAAATTTAGAGAAATTTTCCTGTTTACCTAAATAATGATTTGTTAAATATTGTCATGATTAAAGTATAAAAATCAATTTTGTTTCTATTGGTCATCACTTGTTTATTCTTTGTTTATTATTCCATCCATGAAGTGCAATGTAGCTTCATGGGTGCGAAGAACAATTTTTATTTTCTCACCACAATCGAAACGTGCCTTGTTACTTGACAGAAAGTGTGCACTCAAAAAAATAAATAAACAATACCCACAATGTCTTCCAAATCTCTTATGATGGAGTATAGGCTTTTTTTCTTAAAAAAAAAAAAAAATATATATATATATATATATATAAATTTATTTATGCTTCTTGTCTTTTTGCCAGGAATGTTTTTCCTGCAGTGTTCAAAGGCAGAGGAGAGGAGCTCCTCAAGTGTAGAGAATTCTATGTAGGCTGGTATTAATGGAGACAGTGAGTTTGGTAGGAGACTACATTTGAAGAATTTTTATATATTGTGTGGAAACTTGTGGGCTATGCTAGCATTTTTGTAATGAAAATAACTAGATTTTCCCAAAAAGGGAACATGGTCGAATGCTGCTGAGAAGTGTGTATAGTATCACTTCTCGGCCTTTTGGCTAAGATCGAGTGTAGTATCTGTTCTTATCAGTTTAATATAAAAATAATAAAAAAGTAAAAAATAAAAAAAAATAAGTGTGTATAGTAACTGCAATCTTGACAAACGTTTTTGTTGAGAGGTTTCAATGGAGTGAAGTGTGTCATCGTGTGATTTAGAACAAGAAACTATGTATGTATGGAAAAATAATTTAAGAAAATGTGTTCTGAAGGTGGAACAAAACTGGTAGCTACAAGAACTGGGATCAAGTGAGGTTGATAGATTTCTCGTTGTTTGTTTTGCTTTGTTTCTGAGTATGTCAAAAGGATTGTAGACACTAAAACGTTTCATCTCAGAGAGCAAAGAGGGTGTTTCTTATTCAAATAAAGCTATTTTTCTTTTATACAAGCCAGAGCATGATTTTATTTTAAATGAAAAAAAGGTAGAGAGAATGGGTGCAACCACATATAGGTTTGGAGATTTGATGGTAGGAAAGTGAGAATGCCCCTCTCTGATGACGTCTGTTTTCTCAACACAAGACAAATGATCGCATCAGCAGGTAGTAACAGAGAAAAGAGCTTGTAAGGAGTTTGAAAGGTATTATTCATGTAATACCTTTAAGACTCATAAAGGTAAGGCCACAGTCTATCTTGTTTACCTCTGTAACCCATTCCAAGGAGAGTTTCTGGCCCACCGTATCTGCTAAAAATGTTTTATCTACTTTTTGCTTGCATTTATATTATTTGCTGTTTCCAATGCTTCCATGGGAAGTTGAACAGCAGTGTTACATATGATATCATATGGAGTATTTAACTTAAAAGGCACTAATTAAAAAGAAGAGAAATGACTTCTGTTTCATGAATGATAAATGAATTCCAAATTCTCAGAACATGTGGATTGACACTTCATGTCTTTGAAAGCAAATAGCGTTTAAAGTGAGAATGGTTTTACTAAAAGGATAAAAGAAGAAAAATTGGATAACTGAGCTAAGTATGGTAATGGCTGCTACAGCAATCCTATTATAAGAAAAATAATATTTTAAATCTTCTCCTAATCATTTAACTACAGGAATGTCCCTAATACTATCAAAAGCTCTTCTTATCTCTCAAATAACTTCACATTCTCTCAGAATTTATAAGAGCATTAAGGCTTTCCTATCACTATAATTAGATCTACTGAAAAAAGTACCTTCTCATTTTTTGCCAATTCCTGATTATTCATGGTGATGGCAGAGAGCCTTAGCCTGGATTACTAAAACCTGAGATCACTTATAGCATATGGAAATTGGCCTCAATTCATTATGTTTCTCAAAAATTTCTGTTGAAATACAAGTTCACCTTTGAGCTTCAGCAAATGTGCATTGATGCTTGAATAAATACTCTTTAGTATATGTAGTGAGTTTGAAAATAGAAAAAAAAAATAGAGTTGATAACTTTATGTAAAGTAAGCCCTAAAAAGTATTCAAACTATCAGTTTGGTGGTTTCAAGTGGCCCATAGTTGGGGTATTAAAGTTGGGCTTTATTCGCCACAGCGAAAAATAAAATGAACATCTAGGAAATCCACAGAATAAAATGATTTACTTCATGAACATTTACTTACCTGATCAACAACTTAGAAATGTTAACAAAAATATCAGGGAACATTTTTTTATGTGATTCTAAAATAGTTCAGTTGGAATCTTCATGCTATATGCCATTCATTCATGCATGCATTTCATATCACTTTTTTTTTCCTTTTTTTTTATTTCGGCATATTATGGGGGTACAGATTTTAAGGTTTCAATAAATGCCCTTCCCTCCCTCCCCCCACAAGTCTGAGTCTCCAGCATGACCATCCCTCAGATGGTGTGCATATCACTCATTATGTATGTATATACCCGCCCCCCTCCCCCCTCCCACCTGCCCAATACCCAATTACTGTAGTACCTATGTGTCCACTTAGGTGCTATTCAGTTAATACCAGTTTGCTGGAGAATATATCTGGTGCTTGTTTTTCCATTCTTGGGATACTTCACTTTTGAACACTTATTTTGGTCAATCCCTGGCATAACTTTTGTAAATGCAAGCTGAATAAGACATGGTTTCTGCCCTTTATAGATCATTACAATTTCTGTAGTGTAAGTATGACTGATATTGGATAATATAGATAAATAGATAAAATAGATAAATTTTGAATCAATACGAATCTCAAAGAAAAGTTCTAAAATGGAGTAAAAATGCAAAACAAATGTGGAAAATCTGACTCTTCCAGTCAATATAATATGGATGATATACCAGTTTGTTTATGTGTTCTCCCCAATCTGACAGAATTTGTGAAGCTTTTAGCATCTACTCATTTATTTACTTGTTCAATAGCAAAATTTTGAGCACCTACTGTATACCATACCATTCTAGGAGTATATGGAATAATTTGCATTTCTTCAACATAGTTGCAGTAATTAATAATACAGTAAGTGAAATTGTACACAAAGCACTGCTTCAGTTTTAAATACACATAAATATTTGCCACTTATAATTTCTTATAAGCTCCTGTAGCATAAAAATCATTAAAAAATATGTACATTGCATACATGTTTAATTTAAATATTTTAAATAAATATTTAATGACCTGAATGAATACCCTGGTATTTATGATCCAGAAGCTTATGAAAAATTCTTAAAATTGCTACAAAGATTGTATTATCTGTAATCTGTGTATACTAGTCAAAATAATGACATGATTCACAAAACAAACACTGCATCTGTTCTGGGGAAAAGCTTAGTCTCTTATTTCTTTTGACAGTGTGCAGACCTGGGTTCTTCAAAGCCTCACCTCACAGCCAGAGCTGCAGCAAATGTCCACCTCACAGTTATACCCATGAGGAAGCTTCAACCTCTTGTGTCTGTGAAAAGGATTATTTCAGGAGTGAGTCTGATCCACCCACAATGGCATGCACAAGTAAGGAAACCCATGCATATTTGGTGATGCTAGTTTTCACCAGTCTGAAGAAACAGTATGATGGAGCCTGTTATAGTCTATTAGCAGTTCCCCCTAAAACAGGCATCATGTTTAATCCTCTCTATATAGTTTTCACCAAATTTCAATTTCCTTGAGTAAGCATTGAAAAATTTGAGTCTCTTTTATCACTCACTGTTAGAAACATCCATTCTTCCCTAACTTCAAATTCAACACTTGAAATGCAGATATAGAATTCTCCCTTTTATTTTGTGGCTTATTTTAGTGTTCATGAGAGACAAATACCACTTTGATAAATCCACTTCCCCATCCACATTAAACCTTTTTTTTTTCTTCTTCTTCTTCTTTCTATGCCTATTTCTGATCATATAATTATGCAGCAAATGGCACCTTTACCCTCTTGTTCTAACTTGCTCCACTAAACTGCAAAGGTCACTAAGAAGGTCATTTATAAAAGAAGACAAGGGACACTTCACGAATATTGAGAAGTAGGGGTGGCAAATCGGACATATGAGTCACATATAAACCAATTTTTAGCTAGGGTTTTTAAGCAGCTGCTATGTTTCTTGCTAGTGAGTGTCCTTAACTATTTTAGTAACATATTTGCTGATCATGTAATTAGAGTAGATGAATACTAAACATTCAATTCCAACATTTGCAGTTATGCAGAAACATCTCTCAATGCTTTTGGTACTATTGTTTTTCTAGTTTTCCATGTATTTCTGGGAATGTAGCATTTATGAATTTGTCTACTTGATGACAGTACTTTCAGAGTTGTCCAGAAGTCAAGTCTCTATAGCAAACCAATCAAAAACAGAAAATCAAAGGGAAGGAAACTGAATCCCTCCATCCTCATAATGTTCCATTTCCATAACCTGCCTTGTTTTACTATTTTAGGTCCCAATAAATTGTAATTGTTCTCTAATATGTTCACAAAAACTTTTCCAGCTCTAAATTTAACGAGATGATACAGATTTCTTGCTGTCAAATAATTGTAGATTGAAATTTCATCTGAATTTCAGAGTGTCAGCAAAGCATATTTTCTGAATTCCTCAAATCATTGCTATTAATTAACTTTACATTACTAAAGACCGTTCTTTTTATCCCAACACTGATGATTTTATGGATTAGATAATTATTAGTGAAAAACATTTCTTCTTTAAATGAATAAATGACATTATTATATATGCTTTAGGAAGGATATAAGTTAATAGAGTGGAGAATATAAAAACTATGAATGTAATGCATTTTAGTTGCAGTGGATTTAAACAATTATTTAGATTACTGAGAGAAACAGATTTCCCAAATTACAGGGAAAATGTTGGCTAGCTAATAGAGTGGCATATTAAAGAGAGAAAACATGTCTTCAATTATCTTTTAAATGTTATTGATTTTCTAATTAGTATTTTCTTTAAATGGTCCAGCCATGATCTTTCTTTTTCAGCATAAATGTGAGCCTCCCTTTCTGTAAATTTGTTAGATTTGGGAATTGGGGGAGGCTGTGCATTGGTGGCAAGGACTGCTAGCACTATTTTAGGACCGAAGCCCACAGGCAAGCTTTACATTTTCTGTCTGCAGATGTATGAATTTCTAATATTATGTTTGAAATGAATGCTAATTTGTATGCATTTATCAAAAAGACTATTGGGACTCATATACAAGATCTTTCTAATATGTAATCTGTGAGTGTGTGTGTCTGTTTTTAGTTGCATTCATAGTACCACAAATACTGCATATGATTCCCTTATGACTTGATTGATGTTCAGATGAAGATCTTGAACTTCACTTTGCCTTTGGCTCTTTGGAATTGAATTTATGGTTTCAACTCCTTTTAATATTTTTTTTCCTGGAACATATATAGTTTTTTAATCTGGAAAACAGAATTATATAAATCTGCAGAAAAAAAATCAAACAAAATTAAAACCCAAGATTCTAATGAATCTGCCTAAATCAAGGATTCTTCTCACAGTTCTAGTTTGGTTTGTATATTATATCTATTACCAAGGCAGTGGAATTTCATTACATGAATTTTTAGATGCATTTTAGCCTGAGCCTCTACATTTTATCTCTACTTTAGGGCTTTACTTAAGTTGGAGCTTCATTTTGACTTTAGAGGTGTATGTGTCCTCATCCAAATGTTGAGGAGCTGTTAGTTGAAGAGTCAGAAGAAAAGGAAAAGTCAGACTCTGATGCATTTTTATAGAGTTAGAGGAAAAGTACTAAATGTAAATATATCTCAGTTGGCAGAAAAAAAAAACACAGAAGTTTGACAACATTTTAAACTAGACTTATTTCAGCTATATTTTATCTTTTTCTCAGAAGTTCAGCCTGTAACTTTTGATCTCAAATTCCATTTTCTTTTATAACTTTCCACTATTAAATAAGCTAAAGCTTGTAGTAAACAATAATACTTGTATTTCCATCTTAAGTAAGTATTTCAACTTAAAAGTGACTACTTTATTTGAAGTGTGTGAGGCTGTAGTTGTGAAAAAATTCATGGGGTTCAACCATAAATATAATCAAGGAAGGGATTGTTTTGACAAAATGTCAACTCTTTAGTTAAGGAGTTCTTTCATTTAAATGACATTTGGTACAGCTAAATCTTAAATCCTAGGTACCTTTCCTAACATTTTAAAAATTACTCCTCAACAGTCCTGATTTAATAAATATTAGATAGAAATTATTGTTAATTTTTACATTTGGAACAGAAAATGCATATTAGGATAACAAGCTAGATCATCCGAAGTAGCTTAATTTATGCTTATAAATCATTCAACTACCATAATACTTTATTTTATTCCCTATAGGGAGGATTATATTAATATTAAGTTATCTCTGAGACAAATATAAATCTATTTTCTCTTTGAGAACATCTGACCATATATTAACAGGTGACTGAAGTTTTAACTCTAAATATCTAAGAACCTACTATAGAGGTAGACATTATATAATCAATTTGATTCTTTTTATTATGCTAATTATTAGGTTCAGGAATAGTTAAAATGATATGCAAGGAAGACATTGTTACCTTTTATCTGAGAAATTTTTTAAGCAATTCTAAGTGTAGATTTCATTACTCTAATTTTAATGGAAATATTCCAATGTATTGAAAGAAGATGATTCTGAATATAAAATATATTTTTAAAAGTACATCCAATTTCCATTAATATATATATAGAAAAATAAAGTATCTAAGAAATACTTCATGAAATTAGGAAAGTTACACTAATAATATTTTAAGATGTTATGATTCTATGAAAGTATTTGGGTTAAATCATTTCTTTCTCTATTGTGGTAGGTTATTGGAGATTGAAATTTGTTCTGCTAATCCTGCAAAATCTGAATACTTTCATTCTTCCTATTGTAGTGCTTTTGAGGGTTATTTTTAAAATAAGTGTTAGATTCTCAATTATCTAAAATTCACAACTTACAGAACCGTCATATAAAACAATATCAAATAATAGATGTTTTACTGCAGGTTGTAATGTTAACTACCTACTTAAAGCCTAGTGCTTTCTTGACATTTGAGAGAGTTTCAAACTCTATAGAAGGTTTTATCATGTAGATATGAAATCTATTTTGAAGTAAGCTAAAGAGATATTTTTACTTGCTGCAGAATTTGTAGTCAGGAGAGACACACTGAAAAATCCTATTTTTATCTGTGCTCATTTCTTAGTAGATACTTTATATTTACTCACAGATTTCAATGAGGAAATGTTCACTTCAATCCCCCAAAATTTAAATATAAAACTTTATCAAACATTAATTGTACGTACATTGGTTTGTTCCATAATTATTTACATACACTCTGAGCAAAATATCTGCTTTTACTGAACAAGTATTATAACAATGCCAAGATAAGTCATTTCATAGGGCATAAACCTCACTATTATTGTCCCTATAAAACTATGCTACATTTTTTCAAAGATAGTTACAAATTACGACTTAAAAGATAGATTGAAAATTTGTTTTTTTCTTTTCCTTCAGACCAGGGATTGGTGTGGTAAATGATGCCTAATTAATATCATCTTAAAATATGTTTTTCTCACTTTACTTTGCAAACCAGGACCCCCCTCCGCTCCTCGGAATGCCATCTCCAATGTTAATGAAACTAGTGTCTTTCTGGAATGGATTCCGCCTGCTGACACTGGTGGAAGGAAAGATGTATCATATTATATTGCATGCAAGAAGTGCAACTCCCATGCAGGGGTGTGTGAGGAGTGTGGCAGTAATGTCAGGTACCTCCCCCGGCAAAGCGGCTTGAAAAACACCTCTGTCATGATGGTGGATCTGCTCGCTCACACAAACTATACCTTTGAGATTGAGGCAGTGAATGGAGTGTCCGACTTGAGCCCGGGAGCCCGGCAGTCTGTGTCTGTAAATGTAACCACAAATCAAGCAGGTAAGTGTCACGCCCAACCAAATTGTGTATCTTAGGCTTAGCTTTCTCAACTATCTTCACAGCTGAGGGCCAAGTTGACAGAGATCTACCAGAGAACTTTCCAAACACCACAAGGTCAGAACTTTAAAGAATCACACATCTCAAAATGCTTTTGTAGTTTTAAACGTACAAAAGCTAAAACTCTCTTAGCAGATACATCCACAAAGAAAACAACAACAAAATGAGATGTTTAAGTTGAATTTTTTTCATTAAAATATGAAAAAATACTTCAAATCCATTTGCAGCAAAAATTTTTATCTCAAATAATTTCACACCATTCATTTTTATAGCTCAAATCTATATTTTTTTGTTGCTTTGTGTCCTTCAGTTTTTTTTTATTCATTAATTTAGCATATAATCAGGTAGGTTTTATTTACTTGTTTTCTTGTTTCCTTGACACCATTGCTGAATTTTCTTTACACATTATAATTGTCTTTTTAAAAATTATTTCTATTATTGTAAGAAGTGCATGAAATGAATTTTTCTTTGTTAATATCATCTATCAAAATTAGAATAACTAGGAAATATTATATAGCTACATGATAACACATCTATGTTTCATGTGGAAATCTTGGAATTATTGGGGAGTAATTATGAGGGAGTAGAGAATACAGTCCTGTTTCAGCTAGTAATTTCTCTAAACCTACCCCTCAAATATTAACTTTTAAGCAAATAAACATAGAAGAATTTTTTCTTATAAAATAAAAGCTAAAGATAAACTATGCCTGATTTAATAATTCAACCTACTATATGGCAAGAATCATTTCAAGCCTAAGAGTAATTTATAACATGTTTTTGTTTAACAGTAGGTATCCAGGAGGGGAAAGATAAAGGTATTAAAAAACCAAAAAAGTTGTAACTTTCCTTTATTACTTGTCCACAACTCTCATCTCAGTACCTCAGGTGGGCTATGGTCAGTGGGCACATCCTTGCCACCAATATTCACAATGAAATAAGATGCATTTGAATTAAATCAGACTTAACTTATATAATATTAGTGTAAGTTTATAGGTGTGGAATAATGGGGCCTATAAGGTAATGCTGTGGGTTATCAAGTCACAGCTCAAATAGTTTGAATTGATATATTAGGTAAACCAAGTGGTTATCTCTTAAGGATAAGAAAATGCATGGATTTGAGTTCATAGTTTCTTCAAATTGATAAAGCAGAGAGAAATATTCAAGATTAGCCTAGATACTG